>NW_026652280.1:102734432-103329139 GCF_009828535.3 Hylobates moloch
ATGTTCCCAATCTTTTTTATTTTATTTTATTTTATTTTATTTTATTTTATTTTATTTTATTTATTTTTTGAGACAGGATCTCACTCTGTTTCCCAGGCTGGAGGGTAGTGGTGCAGTCATGGCTCACTGTAGCCTTGGCCCCTCTGGGGCTCAAGCGATCCTCCCACATCAGCCTCCTGAGTAGCTACAGGCACGTGCCACCACACCTGACTAATCTGTTTATTTTTTTTAGAGGCAGGGTTTTGCTGTGTTACCCAGGCTCGTCTCAAACTCCTGACCTCAAGTGATCTCCTGCCTCAGCCTCCCAAAATGCTGACTACACGCGTAAGCCATTGCACCTGGTCCATCCTCCTAATCTTAGAGGTAAAGCATTCAGCCTTTCAACATTAAATAAGATGCTAGCTATAGGAATTTTGTCGATGCCCATTATCAGGTGGAGAAAGTTCCCTTTAATTTCTATTTAGCTAAGAGATTTTGTTATCACAAATGGATGTTGACATTTATCAAATGCCTTTTCTGCATCTATCGAGATGATAGTAGAGTTTGTCTTCTTTAGTTTGATATGATGATTGATTTTTTTTGTACTTTAATTTTTAGGGTACGTGTGCACAATGTGCAGGTTTGTTACATATGTATACCTGTGCCATGTTGGTGTGCTGCACCCATTAACTCGTTATTTAACATTAGGTATATCTCCTAATGCTATCCCTCCCCCCTCCCCCCACCCCACAACAGGCCCCAGTGTGTGATGTTCCCCTTCCTGTGTCCATGTGTTCTCATTGTTCAATTCCCACCTATGAGTAAGAATATGCGGTGTTTGGCTTTTTGTCCTTGCGATAGTTTGCTGAGAATGATGGTTTCCAGCTTCACCCATGTCCCTACAAAGGACATGAACTCATCATTTTTTATGGCTGCATAGTATTCCATGGTGTATATGTGCCACATTTTCTTAATCAAGTCTATCATTGTTGGACATTTGGGTTGGTTTCAACCTGCCATTCCCAGGATAGACCCCATTTGTCATAACATATGTTTTTCATACATTGTTCAATATGGTTTGCTAAAATTTTTTAAGAATTTTGGTATCTATTTGCATGAGGAATATTGGTCTATAGTTTTCTTATAATCTCTTTGATTTTAGTATCAGGGTAATGTTGATCTCATAGAATGAGTTGGGAAGTATTCCCTCCTCTTCAGTTTTCTGGAAGAATTTCTGTATAATTGGTATCATTTCTTCCTTAAATGTTTAGTAAAATTCACCAGTGAAGCCATCTGGGCCTAGACTTTTCTTTGTGAGAAAGTTTTTAATTACACATTTAATTTATTTATTAGAGATAAGGCTATTCAGGTTAGCTGTTTCTTTTTCATTAAGCTTTACTAGTTGGCATCTTTCATGGAATTTGTTCATTTCATCTAAATTGTCGAAATTACTGGCCTAAAGTTATTCACAATATTCCCTCATTATCCTTTTAATCTGCAGACTGTGATTTTTCCTCTCTCATTCCTGATACTGGAAATTTGTATCATCTCTCTCTCTACCTAAATGTTTTTCAATTTTATGGATCTTCTCCAAGAACCACATTCTGCCTTAATTGGTTTTCTATTATTTTTCTGTTTCCTATTTCACTGATTTATTCTGTTATCTTTATTATCTCTTCTTACTTTTCACAAAATTTGCTCATATTTATTTCTGGTTTTTATGACAAGAGCTTAGGTCATTGATTTAAGACTTTTCTTCTTTTCTAATATAGACATTTTAGTGCTATAAATTTTCCTCTAGGTATTGCTGTAGCTGCAACTCACATATTTTGATATGTTCATTTTTTCAGTCAAAATACTTTCTAATTTCCTCTTTCATTTGTTCTTTGGCCCATAAGTAATTTTTAGGTGTGTTTTGGTTTCCAAATATTTGAGCTTCCACATTCCCTTCTATTGTTTCTAATATAATTTCATTGTGATCAGAGAACATACTTCGTAGGATTTGGATAATTTTAATTTATTGATACTTGTTTTATGGTTCAGAATTTTTCTATCTTGATAAATCTTCCACGTACACTTGAAAGGAAGTATATTCCACTGTTTATGAGTGGAGTGTTCTATAAATATCAATTAAGTCAAATTTGTTGATAGTGTTCTTCATGCTTCTATATAATTACTGATTTTCTGTCTCTGTTTTATCAATTACTGAGAAATGGGTTTTAAAATCTCTGATGATAATTGACTATTTCTTCTTGCAGTTCTATCAGTTTTTCTTAGAATTGTAATGTCCTCTTGATAAGGTGACCTTGCCTGGGTTCCCTCTACTGTGCTGTGACCTGGAAACTTTCTCCAGGCTTTAAGTTGGGAAAATTGTATTGCTTCCTTCTTTTATCTTTCCTGTAGTGCAGTGGGTGGAAACTTTTTGTATTTATTTTAATTGACAAAAGTGGGAGGGTAAATCCAATCCACATTACTCCATCTTGGGCAGAGAATCATGAAGGCAATAACTGAGTATAGACTTAAAACAGATAAGGGGGCAATATCTGGGATAGCACACTCCAGAGAGAGGAAACTCTGAGATGAGTACATACCTGGTAAGCTTGTGGAACATCAAGGAGGCCAGTGTGGCTAGAGCAGAGAGAGTGAGAGGAATAGCAAGAGATGAGATCAGAGATCATTTAGTCCCTCTCTGGCCTGTGGCTTACTCTGAGCAAGATGGGAGCCACTATAGGGTGTTAAGCAGAGGAGTGACATGCTCAGACTCAGACTCCTGTTTTAAAATGTTCACTGTCTACTGAGTTGACAATGGACTGTAGAACAAGCTTGTCCAACCTGCAGCCCATAGGCCACACGCAGCCCAGGATGGCTTTGAATGCAGCCCAACACAAATTCGTAAACTTTCTTAAAACCATATAAGATTTTTTTTTTTGCTATTTTTTTTTTAGCTCATCAGCTATCTTTAGGGTTAGTGTATTTGATGTGTGGCCCAAGACAATTCTTCTTCAAATGTGGCCCAGAGAAACAAAAAATTAGACACCCTGCTGTGGGGTATTAAGAGTAGAAGCAGTTGTGTCAGTCAGGAGGCTAGTACTACCAGCAACAAATGATGGCAGTTTGACCAGGATAGTAGCAGTGGAGATGATAAGGTATGCAGACTCTGATTATAATCTGAAGATAAAATTGGTAGGATTTACTAACAGTTTGCCTGTGAGGATGAGAGGAAAAAAAGAAGTTAAGAAAGATCTAGTGTTCTTTGCATTATACCATACTATTTATCTTTTGTGTTTGGCAAAAAGTTCTGGGGGTTAGCTCTCCTATTATTGCTGCTACAGAATGAGCACTTGTGTATTTAATGCTTTTTCTCCTACTCTTTTCCCAATGATCCAACACATATTAGCTCCTGTGAAAACTTATTGGGTGTAAGAATTAAAGCACATGAGACTCTCTTTTCAAGTTGAAAAGTGGGTTTGGTGGAGATATGGATCAAACAGCCAACGTCTGTGTTTCTTAGGATAGCGGCCACAGAATCTATATTTAAATTAACATCTAAAGGGCCTTCCCTTAACTACCATTCTCAAAATAGAGATCCAGCCTGCCTTATGACTCACAACCCCATTTGACAAGCAGCTCAGCCTAGACTCCAGATTGCTGGGTTGTGAAACTAATAGGTGAGGGAACCAGTCCTACAGCAAGCAAGTTCTAAACTTGGCTAGTATATACCTGCCTCAACTTGCCTCTGGCTTTACACAAAGACCTAATTTGGTTGGGCTTTGCTTCAGCTGAACTGCAGCTCCTAGTAGCCTTGAGAAGCTGGCTGGAGAAAGAAGCAGCCGAAATTAATATGTCAGCTTTACATTTAGGCAGAGGAAAGCTTTAAAGCTGCAGAATATACACTCACAGAAGACCTTCAGTCAACAAATGTCTCCCTGCTACTTAGACCAAGCTGAACCATTTATTACTCCCTGTTGGAATTCTATAGGATAGGAAGGCAAGAGCCAGGAAGTAGTGAAGTCAGGAGATCTATAATCCATTAAAAACTACTGGGAATCTGGCTTCTTATAAAAGAGAAGGAACAGAAAATTTATTCTATCTATAAAACTCCAAAAGATTCCATAGATTTAAGATCTGAGACAAGTAAGTCTTCCTAGTGAGGATCAAGTGACTAAGAACCACAGACAACCAAGAAGAGGCTTACAGGGGCTAGAGTGCAACCAGAGCAAATAAGATTATTGATTGGAGAACCAGATAAATATACTATAAATCCCCTGCTCCCAGAGAATCAGTCATAGACTAAGTGGACTAGAAAGAAGGAGAGAATCTATGTATCCCACAGGCAAATTCAGGGCCCATGCTTTGACCTGCTGCCCTAAAAGTAAGTGGGTGTGATCTGAGGATTTTATCTTCATCATAGGCAGAGTTTGCATCATTATCATTAGCATCATAAACAATATCAAGATTATTGGCATTGTAATCATCTTTAATCAACGTGGCCCATTAGCCAGCTGAGCCAGAACCAAGATCCACTTCCAAGCAGACCAATCACAGGCCACGTTTTTACAGTATTAGATGCCCAGAGATGTTGATTAATCCCAACACAATGTGATTGGGATTAATATATGATTTTAATTCTCAAAACAAAACTTGCAACAGTGATTTTTATGATGATGTTATTCACTAAACAGAAAATATAGTCTTTCTAACAAATGCAAAAAAATATTACTTTTTAAAAATTTGTGTAAAAACAAAAATTTCTACCATTTATTGAATGGCTGTTCTGTTCTAGGCACTTGGCTTAACTCTTTTAAGCTTTGTAACAACCCTGCAAAGAAAATTTCCCCCATTCTCAGAGATGTGGAGTTACATAATTAGTAAATGGCTGAAGCAGAATTCCAACCCAGATCTGTCAGATTCCAATGTCTATACTCTTAGTCACTGGGCTAAACTGCCTTGCTATAAATGTTTTTGTTTTAGTTTTTAGGAAAAAGCCAAGAAACATACTCCTTTAAGAGTCCTACCCTGTGTGTTCCCTGATTTCTTCTATGTGGACCAGATCTAGGAAACAGGTATGAGAAAGTCCCTATTAGAAAAGTCTAGGCTAATAGTTCCTCCTCTTGCAGCAAAGGTCCCAAGCCCTGCTCTCCATGAATACACCTGCCTTTCAAACCATACCCATCTCAGAAAGGAGTGGGATGTCATCAATGGCCACTTAAAAAGTTAAGTATTAGTTTCCCTAGGCCAAGGCCCTGGAGCCTCAGGTAGCAGATTCTGCTCCAAGCGTCTTTGGCTTCTATAAAACTTGGGGTATTGAGTGGGGCAAGTGGATTACAGAACACAGTCATTCCCTGAGATCTTAGTCACCCTATAACAGCTATGTAAAATAATTACTCTATCTGCCTTTTGTAATTATCTTGCTAAATGGTGATCTAGTATCACTTTTTCAAGACAAGAGTCTCCATGGAAGAAAACTTACCCCTGAAGAAAAAAATGAGACATTTGCGGATGTGTTTTTCCACAGATCCCACTTTACTGTCTTTCCTCTCAGAGTCCAATGTTCAGAAGTCACTTAAATTGAGCAGTCCCAGGAAATCTAGGCACTGAAGAATAATTAGTGCCAGAGTCAAGAAATAAGCACATGGGAGGAGTGACTTTATTCACAATAGGTAAAATAAACATAATTACTTTTTAAAAGGAGAACAAATGAAATTAACATAGATAATTGCAATAATCAATAATATTATTGGTTTAATTCATAAAGTTCAAGCCTGATGCCATAACTCATAGGTCTTATATTTATTTTTCCCTTATCCTGTCAAAAGATGTGTAAGGCAGCCCGAGATATAATTTTTGCCAATTCTTTTCTCATCCATGAGGCATGAAATATTAGCCCTACTGAGTATTGTGGAGCAAATCTATTCCAGTTAAAACTTATAGTCATTTAAGGACAGACAGATGTATATTCACAATATTTGTGCACAATACACCCTGGTCAATATCAAATGGCAAATCCTCAATATCTTTTCAAACAGGTGAGTGTCAAGATCATTTAAGGGTAGTGACAAATAATCCCAAACTCATAAATAAATTCCAAACCAATATAATTTCACTAAGGACACTGCACTTAGCACTAGGCATTCCATGTTATAGATCTTCAACAATGTATAGTAATTACCTGTCACCAGGTATAGTAAATACTATACATTGTTGTGGGAATATGGAAGAGAAAGAGAGAGAGAGAGAGAGTGTGTGTGTGTGTGTGTGTGTGTGTGTGTGTGTGTGTGATGTATACATAACCCTTCAACAGTTTTCCTGATGCCCAAATCCCACACCAAGCTTCAATCTTGGTCTGGCTTCATTATACTGTTTCACACATTCTCAGACTGCCTCACCACTGGAAGCACATTCCTACAAGAAGGGTCATGATATCATAGAACATCCTCAAAAAAAAATGCCTGCTGAAGTAAATTACTGAGAGCCACTGGACAAAAGGAAGTCTGGTTACTTTAAATTCATACTCAACAATGAACTCCCTCTCTTTTTTACCTTATCAATTACTCACTTGACTTACAAACTCTAAATGCATATTAATGTTTCAAAAAATCAAATGTATGACTTAAAAGCTGGTATTTTCATCTACCAGTTGACATTCAAAAGAATGTAATGTTCCAAATGTTCTGAATGCCCCAACGTTTTAAGCATATACTTGCAGCCTTTTAGAGAAATTATTTTGATTACACAGATTCTAGATTGTTTATTTTAAGGGAAAAAAAATCAGTTGCATTACTTAATAATCATAACGTGCAATTTGTCAAAATACAAATTCCAGCTCATCTAGTGAAACTAGAGTTCCAAAGCTATCCACATTCCTTCCCATTCAGTCAGGTTTAGCTAGCCAGTAAGTTTCCAAATCCACCATGGAGCAACCTTCTCTCTGTCATCACAGGTTGTTGATATCGTAGCTCCAAGGAACATCTGAACTTCTGAGACCCAGCTTCTGAGATCCAGTAAAGTTCAACAAACATTAGTAGGTCCCAGATGGCACATTTCAGCTGAAACTGGACAAGTCACTAAAGCCCTATAGTGTATTCCGAAAGCCTGAGTGTGTCACCAGGTATCCTCTTTGTGAGACCCTGCTGCTCCAGTACATTGATCTTAAGACACCAACAATGATGTGGTAAAATAAAAATGAAATCCTGGGGTGAGGGCATTCTCAGCCAGTGTAGCTAGTGGATCCAGTTTCCTCAGGGACTCTACATAATGGAAATTTTAAGTTCCTTTGAAGGCTGAGTTCCAAAAGCTGGCCTTCAATTTCACCTAAGAAGAGAGACCACAAGGAGCGAATGGAGTTAAGAATCATCTCCATGAACCACCATGCCCAAAACTTATTGATAATTTTCTAAGTCAGATTAAACTTTACAGTATGAAGAAAAGAAAGGAAAATATATTAAAGTCTTATTATGTGCTAAGCATTATCCTAATGTTACCGAATTCTAAGATGTCTGTAATTGTCCCTATTTCACAGGTGTGAAAACAGAGACAGACTTAGAAATGTTCCCAAGATATTACAGGTAGTGTATGTTGGAGCTATAATACAAATTAATCTATCTGTCTTACTGCAAAGTCAATGTTTCTTCTACCACATCATACTACAAGCCAAGAACATCTCCCTAAACTGCTCTTAGAGAAAACAGACGTTTAATACACATCGGTGTTCCTGAATCAATTATCAGGTATCAGCTCTAAGTTGAGTTCATTGAAAATCCCCCAAATAGGAGTTCCAAATAGTTACAACATAAAGAAAATGTTTGGTTCTTATGATAGACAAAGACCCACCTGGGCCCTAAGGCAAGTTCTTAATTTGAACATGACAGGAAGTAAAACAGACTATTTTAACTTGGAGAACCTCCACCACCTTAAATAGGATGAAAAAAAATTAGCACGCATGGTGGCACGTATCTATAGTCCTAGCTACTTGGGAGGCTGAGGCAGAAAGATCACTTGAGCCTGGGAAATCGAGGCTGTGTTGAGTCATGATCATACCACTGCACTCCTGCCTGGGTGACAAAGTGAGATGCTGCCTCAAAATAAATAAATAAATAAATAAATAAATAAATAAAAATTTAAAAAAATAAAATTTAAATTTAATAAAAGGATGAGATGTAGAAACAAAACTCATCTGGCATGCAGTGGAAAAGCCAAAATCTGGAACTTTCACAGGTCCAATTAAAGTTACTTTTGACATTCTAAGGTATAGCTTCCTCTTCAAGAATCCAGTGGCCAATGGTGCATAAGCTTCACCAAATGGGCCTAAAATCAAAGAGTCTGGTAGTGCCTAGAGCCTGAGCGATGTAGACATGGAATGAGCAGAAGGTGATGAGATGAGTAGAACAAGGCAGGAAGGAGGCCCAGACACAGAGAAATGGTATAACTGACTGTCCCCTACCTCTGGACTTCAGGCCTCTGCTTTGTTGAACTACATAATCTTTCAGAACCTAGGAGGGCAAAAGTTTCTGCAGGTATCACCTCAATTCTTAAAACCAGCACTTGGATTTCTTTCCAAAGAGTGCATAGGCTTCTGTGAAATGGGGACAATTGTTCTCCAAAATTGCAGCTGAAATGACCTGCTATCTGTCCACTTGGACCCTGACACTAATAACACCTATGATTATTACAGAGAGAAAACTAAGGCATTGAGAAGTGAGGAAACTCACTTAAGGACCTAGACATCATAAGAACATTAACTCAATTGCACATACTCTGTACACACACACACACACACACACACACACAATGAACTGTATACTTTAACCCATTTCCCAATTAGGGGAAAAAAGTGCAGCTCACTGCCAGCACAGTATTCTGGGGGCAAACGGAAAACAGATTAAAAGGTTGTCATTTATGATATGTGAATTATATCCCAAAAAAGGTGGTTTATTTTCAGAACCATGACTTACCTTCTAGACAATGCTTTTGACAGAGACATAGTATTTCTACCTTTAAAAGCCACTAGTAAGTGGCTTCTAACTCATTTTTATCAAACATTATCAAGTACTTTCTTTGTGTAAAATGCTGTGATAGATTGTATGAAATACTTATCAAAATAAGTTTGCAGTAATTATATAGTGTACTAAGAATGTATTATATGCCAGGCAGGTACTAAGCAATTTCATATGTTAAGTAATTGCCACCTGTTAGGTATGTGTTATTGTTCCCATTCTATAATTTGGGAGACTGAGGCTGAGAAGATTAGATAATTGTACAAGAAACGCAGTAAGAGGCAAAACTGAGATTAGAACTTAGGTCTTTCTGACTATAATTTTATCCATTATGCTAAGCAAGTAAGAAGAGGAAGAGAGACTTAAATGCAAAGAATACAAAAGACTGAATATTGGAGTTCTGAACTATGGAGGAGTTTCAGAGTTCTCAACTATAATGCTGGAGTGACAGTGCAAAAATGCTTTAAAATTCTGTCTCAGTGTGGAGTCTGGGGCCTGAAAGTCTTTCTGACACAGCAGTCATCTTAACAAAAATGCAATTCCAAAAGATGCATATGATTGAAAATGACCATAGTATCCAACAGCAAACATAACTTTCTGTGTGGTTGTTTTGGTCTAGGATTCCTTGGCTATGTGAGCAATTGACATATTTCAAGGGCCTAATTCATTAACGTTTTGTGAACAGACACTCATTCTTAGTGTTTACCAAGCTCTAGGTGCCGCCTAGATGGTGGAATGAATAAGATATGATGACTGGCCCAAAGGAATGCCCAGATAGGAGTCTATTGACTCTATGTATGTAGAATATATATGGTTAAGTGCTAGGCTTTAGCATCGGATAGCATGGGTATCTGTTCTAGTGCTGCTACTAACTAGCTGCGATTTGTAACAAATGTTTACATTACTCTATGCTTTTATTACCTTATCTATAAAATGGGATTATTTTGAGGAATAAATAGATAAGCATGTAAACCTACCATGTATAGAAGATAGTAAGCACTTAGCACTTAATGGTAGCTGCTGTCCTCCTCATCATCATCACCATTATCACCTGGTAGCGAAGTACAGCAGAATTGACTCTCCATGCTTAAGACTTACAGCTCTCTGATTTTTTTTGTTACCCTCAAGTATATTTGATATACTTTCTGTACATAAGTGAACATTTTCCCAAGGGTCCAGGCCCTAAACATGCCAGACTACCAGTGGATAGCAGAGTGCTGCAAGAAAGCCCACTCTAAATTCACCCTGAACACATCTGAAAACGTTATTTTTATATATAGCCAATTACACTTTTCTGGCCTAGAAATGAGCCTTCACAAGGTCAGAGAATGTTTCCTCTCTTCCTAACAGCACTCTATATGTTACTTTTTTATATTATTTGTGTTTGAGTGGGCCTTACACTCCTAAAATGGTGCATAATTTTTGCATGATAGTTATATATGATAAATACACAGAGGTAAGCTAGTATCACGGTAAAGAGCAATTGCAATAAGGTAGATACAGGTTCAAATTCTGGTTTCTCTGCCTACTAGCTATGACCTTGGAGAAGACCCTTATGCTTCCAGAACCTGTCTCTGTAAAATGGGATAATAAATACATATCTCGTATGAAGGTTGTGAAGATTAAATGAGGTGATAAGATCTAGTATTTGGTAACATAATATAGTAACTATAGTTAACTATTTATTCTATATTTTTAAATAACTAAAATAGTAGAATTAGAATGTTCCTACTACAAAGAAATGCTTGAGGTGCTGGATACCCCAGTTACTCTAATTTGATCATTACACATGCTATGCCCATATCAAAACATCACATGTACCCAACAATTATATACAACTATGTACCCATAATTAAAAGTGCAGATTTTTTACAGATTGAGATGGTTTGTTTAAAGTATTTAGCACATAGTAAATTCTCAATAAATGTCACTTTTTATTATTACAAAAAAGACATGAATTAGGTTAACCTAGTGGCTCAGGTTCATTTTCAATTAAATAAGCATTTATTGTGCACCTTCCAAGTATCTTACACTCTGCTACTTTCTGTGGGTACTAGATAAAAGAAACGTACAACATGAGTCCTCTAAAACAAAGTCTGTGCTTTTCACATGTATATGACCCTGAAAAAAGGTATCTTGCAACCATGTCCTCATACTGGAAGGTGGGGCTGGTACTAGCCTTTCTGCAATCACCTGTAGATAACAATGTGAAGGAGGAAGGTAAATATGTAGAGGTGGAGTTAGGTTTGATGGAAAATGAATCACCTCATTCACTATAATCACTATAAGCTATATAAGGGTCATTATCCCAATCCATCGTCACCCTGCAAGCTGCATCAGGCTTTATCCTACTTGTTCCTTTGGGGAACCAGGTGAGAGAAAATTCATCCAGCTACATTTATGAATATTTGGTGTTGTCCATAGTAGAAGTCTAGGGATATAAGCTAAGGCAGAGTTCATGTATATTTTGCCTTTCTTTTCTTTTTTGTTTCTTTCATTTTCTTTTCTTTTCTTTTTTCTTTTTTTTTTGCTTATTTGTTTGGTTAGTTTAGTTTATTCTGGGGCCTTTTTGTAATAAGTTCATTTTTATGGAGAAGAATAATGCAAGCAAAAGTTCACCTTCCTCTAGGCCTTCCTCTACACATTCCACAGTCTGTTCCCAGTCTTTTTACATGCCCTCTTTTCTGGGCTGTCCAGCTCAAACTGGGAGGCAGCTGGGTCTGTTGCAGAGTCCCTTCCTTTTTCAGTGTTGTTTCCCAGAGCTCCAAGATCTAATTATCCACTAGTTAAACTGCTGCCTGCATTGCTGAGCTATTCTTCTTGATTAATTAAAGAGAACGATGTTTGGGCAAGTGCTTGACATTAAGAGAGTTCCTAAGCTCTACTGAGCTCTACTGTCTGATGCCTATGAAACACCAAGCTATGAGCCCCTTTGCCCATTTTTAATTTGCTGAAGGCCTAAGGGTCCAGTTTAGTTTCTGGTGCCCAGAGGATAAACAGATGTGCATGGTGGAAGGTCTGTCACTTTTGACTCAAGAAAAGCAGTGAAACTAAGAGAGATTGAGGCAATGGTATCTGGCTGGTTCTGGAAACTTTGGAAGCCTTAGAACAACACCCAGAATGCCAACACACTCAAAGTGTAGAGATACTATGTAGAGACTATACTTACCCATGACAGGAAATATAGAGACCTGAGGTCTATTCTCAGTTGAACCAGTAACATGCCAAGACTTGATCATAGAAAAGTAACTCAAAGTTAACAAAGTTAATTTTCATTGTGTTCAACAGCGTTGTATCATCCCTGGCCCATTCTTACGTTTTGAGATTTAAAAGAAACAAGAGGTTAAAAAAATCATGCTGGTTATTATTAAAATGAAAATTGCTGATAAGTTAAAAGGGGAGAATATGAATAATAGGGTTCTTTGTTTTTCTGTGTCCAGGTTCACTTAAACTTGCAAAAAGATGACCGACCTCTTGAGAAGTGTTGTCACCGTAATTGATGTTTTCTACAAATATACCAAGGAAGATGGGGAGTGCGGCACACTGAGCAAGGATGAACTAAAGGAACTTCTGGAGAAAGAGTTTCATCCAATTCTGAAGGTGAGAGCCATGTGCCAGAACTGAAGGCTGCTGGAGTTCTGCACATGCTCTGTTGTATGACCCAGATCAGCTAAAAAGTGCACAGCCCTAGTGAACTCTAAGCAAACTCTATGAGCAGTATTTTGGGGGTGCTAGAAAGTCTGTTAAAGCAGCATATATTTTAAAGAAAGTGAATGTTTCGTCCTCACTTTTCCACCTATGCACTCCTACCTTATAGACTCTCAGACTTTCTCATATACCCAGGCTTTTCCTTAGAAAAAGCAGAAAATAAATTTATGCTAGGACACGAATTAATAAATTATCCTATCAAATGGAAAAAAAAGTATAGAAAGGGAAAACATCTACCTGGGGAGTTGACAAAATAGCCATGATTAACAATCAAAAATAAAATACCAGCATTTTATTCCATCTGCTTAAAAAGGACTCCGCCAGGCGCGGTGGCTCATGCCTGCAATCCCAGCACTTTGGGAGGCCGAGGTGGGTGGATCACAAGGTCAGGAGATCAAGACCATCCTGGCTAATACGGTGAAACCTCGTCTCTCTACTAAAAATACAAAAAATTAGCCGGGCATGGTTGCACGCCCCTGTAGTCCCAGCTATTCGGGAGGCTAAGGCAGGAGAATGGCGTGAACCTGGGAGGCGGAGCTTGCAGTGAGCAGAGATCGCGCCACTGCACTCCAGCCTGGGCTACAGAGCAAGACTCCGTCTCAACAAAAAAAAAAAAAAAAAAAAAAGACTCAGTTATTAACTTCAAAATAATAGATGATAAATTCCAACATGGAATATATTAACATGTAATAGTTACAATTTATGTAAAACTTAGAAATACCAGTTACTGCACTTAGTTTATTCCACTCCTTCCTGTAGGCCTTACCTAAGCACTTAATCCTTTAGCTTAAATCCTTGAAATGTCTTCTTCTGAGGATCGCAGTAGTCTTTATTTTCTATTAACCCTTAACATTTACTGGGTTCTATTAACCTAAAGTAATCCTTTATTGGACTAAAACTACATCATGTCAAACATTCATAATTTCACAGTGCTATTTGAACGTGTTGGTTGAGTACGCAGGTTAGGCTGACCAGGTCTCCCTTGGTGTGTCACTCATATACAGAACCCAGATGATCCAGACACAGTGGATGTCATCATGCATATGCTGGATCGAGATCATGACAGAAGATTGGACTTTACTGAGTTTCTTTTGATGATATTCAAGCTGACTATGGCCTGCAACAAGGTCCTCAGCAAAGAATACTGCAAAGCTTCAGGGTCAAAGAAGCATAGGCATGGTCACCGACACCAAGAAGAAGAAAGTGAAACAGAAGAGGATGAAGAGGATACACCAGGACATAAATCAGGTTACAGACATTCATGTTGGAGTGAGGGAGAGGAGCATGGATATAGTTCTGGGCACTCAAGGGGAACTGTGAAACGTAGACATGGGTCCAACTCCAGGAGGCTAGGAAGACAAGGTAATTTATCCAGCTCTGGGAACCAAGAGGGATCTCAGAAAAGATACCACAGGTCCAGCTCTGGTCACTCATGGAGTAGTGGCAAAGAGAGACATGGTTCCAGCTCTGGAGAACTGAGAGAAAGAATAAACAAGTCACACATTAGCCCTTCTAGGGAATCTGGGGAAGAGTATGAATCTGGATCTGGATCAAAGAGTTGGGAAAGGAAAGTTCATGGTGGTCTGTCATGTGGATTGGAGACTAGTGGGCATGAATCAAACTCTACTCAGTCAAAAATTAGAGGACAAAAGCTTGGGTCTAGCTGTTCAGGTTCAGGAGATAGTGGGAGGCGAAGTCATGCATGTGGTTATAGCAATTCAAGTGGGTGTGGAAGGCCACAAAATGTTTCAAGTTCTTGTCAGTCACATAGATTTGGAGGGCAAGGAAATCAATTTAGCTATATTCAGTCAGGCTGTCAGTCAGGAATTAATGGAGGACAAGGCCATGGCTGTGTCTCAGGAGGCCAGCCCTCTGGATGTGGTCAACCTGAGTCTAACTCCTGTAGTCAGTCCTATAGTCAGAGAGGATATGGAGCTAGAGAAAACTGTCAACCACAGAACTGTGGAGGACAATGGAGAACAGGCTCAAGTCAGTCCTCTTGTTGTGAACAATATGGGTCTGGAGGTAGCCAGTCTTGTAGTAATGGTCAACATGAATATGGTTCCTGTGGCCGCTTTTCAAACTCTTCTAGTTCAAATGAATTTTCCAAATGTGGTCAACATGGGTCTGGTTCAGGTCAGTCTACTAGGTTTGAACAACATGGAACAGGCTTGAGTCAGTCCTCTGGGTTCGAACAACATGTATCTGGCTCAGGTCAAACTTGTGGCCAGCATGAGTCTACATCAAGTCAATCCTTGGGCTATGACCAGCATGGGTCTAGCTCAGGTAAGACATCTGGCTTTGGACAACACGGATCTGGCTCAGGTCAGTCCTCTGGCTTTGGACAATGTGGGTCAGGCTCAGGTCAGTCCTCTGGTTTTGGGCAGCATGGGTCTGTCTCAGGACAATCCTCTCGTTTTGGACAACATGAGTCTAGATCACGTCAGTCTAGCTATGGCCAACATGGTTCTGGCTCAAGTCAATCATCTGGCTATGGCCAATATGGGTCTAGAGAGACATCTGGCTTTGGGCAACATGGGTCGGGCTCAGGTCAATCCACTGGCTTTGGCCAATATGGATCAGGCTCAGGTCAGTCCTCTGGCTTTGGACAACATGGGTCTGGCTCAGGACAATCCTCTGGTTTTGGACAACATGAGTCTAGATCACATCAGTCTAGCTATGGCCAACATGGTTCTGGCTCAAGTCAGTCATCTGGCTATGGTCAACATGGGTCTAGTTCAGGACAGACTTTTGGATTTGGACAACACAGGTCAGGCTCAGGTCAATCCTCTGCCTTTGGCCAACATAGATCAGGCTCAGGTCAGTCCTCTGGCTTTGGACAACATGAGTCAGGCTCAGGACAATCCTCTGGCTTTGGACAGCATGAGTCTAGATCAAGTCAGTCTAGTTATGGCCAACATGGTTCTGGCTCAAGTCAGTCATCTGGCTATGGTCAACATGGGTCTAGTTCAGGACAGACAACTGGCTTTGGACAACATGGGTCAAGCTCAGGTCAATACTCTGGCTTTGGACAACATGGATCAGGCTCAGGTCAGTCCTCTGGCTTTGGACAACATGGGACTGGTTCAGAACACTCCTCTGGTTTTGGACAACATGAGTCTAGATCACGTCAGTCTAGCTATGGCCAACATGGTTCTGGCTCAAGTCAATCATCTGGCTATGGTCAACATGGGTCAAATTCAGGACAGACATCTGGCTTTGGACAACACAGGTCAGGCTCAGGTCAGTCCTCTGGCTTTGGCCAATATGGATCAGGCTCAGGTCAGTCTTCTGGCTTTGGACAACATGAGTCAGGCACAGGAAAATCCTCTGGCTTTGCACAGCATGAGTACAGATCAAGTCAGTCTAGCTATGGCCAACATAGTACTAGCTCCAGTCAATCATCTGGCTGTGGCCAACATGAGTCTGGCTCAGGTCCAACCACAGGTTTTGGACAGCATGTGTCTGGCTCAGACAATTTCTCTAGTTCTGGACAACATATATCTGACTCAGGTCAGTCCACTGGATTTGGCCAATATGGTTCAGGCTCAGGTCAATCAACTGGCTTGGGCCCGGGTGAATCTCAACAAGTAGAGTCAGCATCCACAGTTCATGGGAGACAGGAAAGTACTCATGGTCAGACAATAAATACCACTAGACATAGCCAGTCTGGTCAAGGACAGTCCACACAGACAGGGTCCAGGATAACTAGAAGACGAAGATCTAGCCAAAGTGAGAACAGTGACAGTGAAGTGCATTCAAGGGTCTCACACAGACATTCAGAACACATTCACACACAAGCTGGATCTCACTACCCAAAGTCAGGATCCACAGTTCGCAGAAGACAAGGAACTACTCATGGACAGAGAGGAGATACCACTAGACATGGCCATTCTGGTCATGGACAGTCCACACAGACAGGGTCCAGAACATCTGGAAGACAGAGATTTAGCCACAGTGATGCCACTGACAGTGAAGTGCACTCAGGGGTCTCACATAGACCACACTCACAAGAACAAACTCACAGCCAAGCTGGATCTCAACATGGAGAGTCAGAATCCACAGTTCATGAGAGACATGAAACTACTTATGGACAGACAGGAGAGGCCACTGGACATGGCCACTCTGGTCATGGACAGTCCACACAGACAGGGTCCAGAACAACTGGAAGAAGGGGATCTGGCCATAGTGGGTCCAGTGACAGTGAAGTGCACTCAGGGGGCTCATATAGACCACAATCACAAGAACAAACTCATAGCCAAGCCGGATCTCAACATGGAGAGTCAGGATCCACAGTTCACGGGAGACATGGAACTACTCATGGACAGACAGGAGATACCACTAGACAGGCCCACTATGGTCATGGACAATCCACACAGAGAGGGTCCAGTACAACTGGAAGAAGGGAATCTGGCCACAGTGAGTCCAGTGACAGTGAAGTGCACTCAGGGGGCTCACACACACATTCAGGACACACTCATGGCCAAGGTGGATCTCAACATGGACAGTCAGAATCCATAGTTCATGAAAGACACAGAATTACTCATGGACAAACAGGAGATACCACTAGACATTCCCACTCTGGTCATGAACAAACCACACAGACAGGGTCCAGGACAACTGGAAGACAGAGAACTAGGCACAGTGAGACCACTGACAGTGAAGTGCACTCAGGGGGCTCACACAGACCACACTCACAAGAACATACTTACGGCCAAGCCGGATCTCAACATGGAGAGCCAGAATTCACAGTTCATGAGAGACACGGAACTACTCATGGACAGACAGGAGATACCACTGGACATTCCCACTCTGGTCATGGACAGTCCACACAGAGAGGGTCCAGGACAACTGGAAGACAGAGATCTAGCCACAGTGAGTCCAGTGACAGTGAAGTGCACTCAGGGGTCTCACACACACATACAGGACACACTTACGGTCAAGCTGGATCTCAACATGGACAGTCAGAATCCATAGTTCATGAGAGACATGGAACTACTCATGGACAGACAGGAGATACCACTAGACATGCCCACTATCATCATGGATTAACCACACAGACAGGGTCCAGGACTACTGGAAGAAGGGGATCTGGCCACAGTGAGTACAGGGACAGTGAAGGGTACTCAGGAGTCTCACATACACATTCAGGACACACTCACAGCCAACCCGGATCTCAACATGGAGAGTCAGAATCCATAGATCATGAGGGACATGGAACTATACATGGACAGACGGGAGATACCACTAGACATGCCCACTCTGGTCATGGACAGTCCACACAGACAGGGTCCAGGACAACTGAAAGAAAGGCATCTGGCCACAGTGAGTACAGTGACAGTGAAGGGCACTCAGGGTTCTCACAAAGACCACACTCACGAGAACACACTCACAGCCAAGCTGGATCTGAACATGGAGAGTCAGAATCCATAGTTGACGAGAGACACAGAACTACTCATGGACAGACAGGAGATACCAGTGGACATTCTCAGTCTGGTCATGGACAGTCCACGCAGTCAGGATCCAGTACAACTGGAAGAAGGAGATCTGGCCACAGTGAGTCCAGTGACAGTGAAGTGCACTCAGGGGGCTCACACACACATTCAGGACACACACACGGCCAAGCCAGATCTCAACATGGAGAGTCAGAATCTACAGTTCACGAGAGACACCAAACTACTCATGGACAGACAGGAGATACCACTGAACATGGCCACCGTAGTCATGGACAAACCACACAGACAGGGTCCAGGACAACTGGAAGAAGGGGATCTGGCCACAGTGAGTACAGTGACAGTGAAGGGCACTCAGGGTTCTCACATACACATTCAGGACACACTCACGGTCAAGCTGGATCTCACTATCCAGAGTCAGGATCCTCAGTTCATGAGAGACACGGAACTACTCATGGACAAACGGCAGATACCACTAGACATGGCCACTCTGGTCATGGACAGTCCACACAGAGAGGGTCTAGGACAACTGGAAGAAGGGGATCAGGCCACAGTGAGTCCAGTGACAGTGAAGTGTACTCAGGAGTCTCACACACACATTCAGGACACACTCACAGCCAAGCCGGATCTCAACATGGAGAGTCAGGATCCTCAGTTCATGGGAGACAGGGAACTATACATGGACAGACAGGAGATACCACTAGACATGCCCACTATGGTCATGGACAGTCCACACATAGAGGGTCCAGGACAACTGGAAGAAGGGCATCTGGCCACAATGAGTCCAGTGACAGTGAAGTACACTCAGGGGTCTCACGCACACATTCAGGACACACACACGGCCAACCCGGATCTCAACATGGAGAGTCAGAATCCACAGTTCATGAGAAACACCACACCACTCATGGACAGACAGGAGATACCACTGAACATGGCCACTCTGGTCATGGACAAGCCACACAGACAGGGTCCAGGACAACAGGAAGACAGAGATCTAGGCACAGTGAGTCCAGTGACAGTGAAGTGCACTCAGGGGGCTCACGCAGACCACACTCACAAGAACACATTCACGGCCAAGCTGGATCTCAACATGGAGAGTCAGAATCCACAGTTCACGAGAGACATCAAACTACTCATGGTAAGAGAGCAGATACCACTGGACATGCCCACTCTGGTCATGGACAAGCCACACAGAGAGGGTCCAGGACAACTGGAAGAAGGGTGTCTGGCCACAGTGAGTACAGTGACAGCGAAGGGCACTCAGGGGTCTCACACACACATTCAGGACACACTCACGGTCAAGCCGGATCCCAACGTGGAGAGTCAGGATCCTCAATTCATGAGAGATACGGAACTACTCATGGACAGACAGGAGATACCACTAGACATGCTCACTCTGGTCATGGACAGTCTACACAGAGAGGGTCAAGGACAGCTGGAAGAAGGGGATCTGGCCACAGTGAGTCCAGTGACAGTGAAGTGCATTCAGGGGTCTCACACACACATTCAGGACACACTCATGGCCAAGCCAGATCTCAACATGGAGAGTCAGGATCTGCCATTCATGGGAGACAGGGAACTATACATGGACAGACAGGAGATACCACTAGACATGGCCAGTCTGGTCATGGACAGTCCACACAGACAGGTTCCAGGACAACTGGAAGACAGAGATCTAGTCACAGCGAGTCCAGTGATAGTAAAGTGCACTCAGAGGCCTCACCCACACATTCAGGACACATTCACAGCCAAGCCGGATCTCGACATGGAGAGTCAGGATCCTCAGGTCATGGGAGACAGGGAACTACTCATGGACAGACAGGAGATACCACTAGACATGCCCACTATGGTCATGGACAATCCACACAGAGAGGGTCCAGGACAACTGGAAGAAGGGGATCTGGCCACAGTGAGTCCAGTGACAGTGAAGTGCACTCATGGGGCTCACACACACATTCAGGACACATTCATGGCCAAGCTGGATCTCAACAAAGACAGCCAGGATCCACAGTTCATGGGAGACTGGAAACTACTCATGGACAGACAGGAGATGCCATTAGATATGGCCATTCTGGTTATGGACAATCCACACAGACAGGTTCCAGATCTAGTAGAACAAGTCATTTTCAGTCACATAGTAGTGAAAAGCAAAGGCATGGATCAAGTCAGGTTTGGAAACATGGCAGCTATGGACCTGCAGAATATGACTATGGGCACACTGGGTATGGGCCTTCTGCTGGCAGCAGAAAAAGCATCAGTAATTCTCACCTTTCATGGTCAATAGATAGCACTGCAAACAAGCAACTGGCTAGACATTGACAGTTATTTTCTAGTTCTGACCTTATAGTATCCAAAGCAACTAAAAGAACAGGAAGACACGGTTTAAATCATGAACAGTCAGTGATAAGTTATGAACATTCAGTTGATTCTCAGTATCAGTCTCAACCTATTATAATAAGAAGTCAGGAATCTAGTCATGGACATTCTGTAGTAACTCATAAACAGTCAAACAACACCTATGTTCAACCTGGATGTAACACAGCCAGAAGGGAAGGATGTACACATAGCCAGTCAAATGACCACCTTGGATTTGGCCATGGACAATCCATATCAGTTCATGGCCATTCAAAATCTAGTTCAATCAGAAAACAAGAATCCCATACTGATAATAAAAAGCATTCAGAAGACTGGGAGAAAGACACTCATGAGCAATTAGGATCTAGGCATGAGAAGTTAGAGTTCAATACAATAGCTATACATGGATCTAGCCAGCAATATTTCGGAGATACAACTTTTCATGGGCAGGTAAGATCCAGCACAGGTTTTGCTAGATAGGTATTAAGTCATGGGCCATCAAGAGATGCCTAGGGTCAGTCTGGATTCAGCACCAATGAAATACAAGTATACCCATGGCCAATCAAATGACAGTTACGAGTAGTCAAATGACAGTTACGAGTAGTCAAATGACAGCAAAAGTCAAAGATACATTTTCAGTCACTTTCTTGACAGCCAAGACCCTGAAGGAATTGAAGAGTATAGGTATAGATATTCATCAAGCAGTACAACCACATGCAGTGCGGGAGAAAAAGGCAAGAGTCAGAATCAAGTCTGTCAGGAGGTATCAGAATATACAGTGAGGATGTGGGCAAAAAACAGACAAGAGGGTCTGAGGCCAGTGGTTACCATACAAAGGAAAGAACAGGCTCTGGTTCCTTCTGCTTAGATAGCAACACCCCACTCTATGAATGTGTCCAAGAACAAAGGAGTTATTACTTTGAATAAGAAACCAACACAAACTAGCCCAAGATAAGAACTAACCCAGAGAAGAAATGAGACACATACATGAAATTAAGGTATTTAACATGATCTCCTCTTTTGGTAGTAGGGGTATATGTCTGTTCTTTCATTTTAACTATAGTTCTGTACAATATTACTTTTGTTTGGTGCCAGGTGTTTTTGAAAGGCTCCACATTCATTGAACTCCTTGGTTAGAAAATAGTGAATGGGGCTGGGCACAGTGGCTTACGCCTGTAATCCCAGCACTTTGGGAGGCCAAGATGGGTGGATCACGAGGTCAGGAGTTCGAGACCAGCCTGGCCAACATGGTGAAACCCCGTCTCTACTAAAAATACAAAAATTAGCTGGGTGCAGTGGTGGGCACCTGTAATCCTAGCTACTCAGGAGGCTGAGGCAGGAGAATTGCTTGAACCTGGGAGGCAGAGGTTGCAGTGAGCCGAGATCGCCCCACTGCACTCCAGCCTGGGTGACTGAGCAAGGCTCCACTTTGGAAAAAAAAGAAAGAAAGAAAGAAAATAGTGAATGGAAGAAAAAAATAAACATCATTTGGGGCTATATTCAGAACTATATAATAAAGTGAGATTTCTGTGGTTGGGAATAAAATTAGGTTTTAAAAAAATTTCCGAGTTTCAAAATTTGGATTTTCCAGATTTTGTTTTAATTAATTATTGACAAACCTATCCAAGGAGCTAAATGATGTGGTTTAGGAGCCAAAATGTCTCTAGAAACATTATAACACATCCCATCCTGAACAAAGAATGTTGTAGTAGTTTCCCACATGAATATTCAGAATATTTGCATCTTTTTGTGTCACTACTGGAACTCTGTACAATTATATTTAAATTTATTGTCGTGGCCTTCTGGATATAGGATCCAGAAAATTGTACTTCATAAAAATTGGCAATAAACATTTCATCAAGTTATAGTTTCTCTTCTCTTTCATCTCCACAAACACATAGTTTCCTGCCATGGGATCAGATGCAGTTTTCTTCCACCTCCACACAGCTAGATGACAGTGAAGCACTCAGGTACTAATAATAAGGACTCCGAAGAAGACAAAACTCAACCATATCTGATCTTTTCCTCAATCTAATCGCTGTCCAATGCTTCTGTAAAGCATTTACGTAAAGGCTTTATACTGATGAGTTGACCTCAGATGTTCTGGTTAATCATGATCATCACAGCAATTATTATCAAACATAATCCCAAGTAGCTACTTTCTAAGACAACCCAAGCTCTGGAAATAAGAGTTATACACCATGGATTTTCTCTGTCAAAGATATTAATGGAAGAATCACTATCAATAGAAGCTAATTGGGTCCTGAGGTTTCCAGTAGCAGAAAAACAATTAAAAATATATTATTCCTGCCTATAAGGAGAAAATACATGAATTTATTATGAATAGTGAGAGAAGTAATGATGAGTAGAAGAATTATGTACAAAATGCACTATCCTCAGTAGAAAGTTTACTACTATAAAACCCAAATAAAATGTCCAGAATGTCAGAACTAGTAAGAACTTTAAAGATTACTTCCTTAATTTGCAAGTTAAAATAAAAAAACCAAGCACACCGTATTTAATTAAAAGAATGATAATTCTCTCCATTAAATTCGGTGCTATCCAAATTTATCCTCTTTTCACTCAAAAATCAAGCTACTTTTCCTCCACCTTCACTTTTGTAATTCAAACTAAACTGAAATTCATCAGTGAGTCTTCAAAATCACAAGTCCCTATTAGAAGCAGAAGTTACATGAAAAAACAACAACAACAAAAAAAGTCTCATTCTTCTGATTAGACTCAGAATATATCTATCTAATCTAATTTTTAAATTTTAATATTAAGAAGGACTTGTACTTTATAAACTTTAAATCATGCTATGTAATCAACATAACATTAGTCTGTTAGTTTGCTAGTGAAAAAGCTACTGTTATGCTATTGATGATACTCAGCAAAATTACTGTGTATATAAGAGTTAACTCTAAATAGTAACCAATTCATACCAATCTATCAATCACCATTTATTCACTGAATGTAAATACTAATTATCAAAGAACAATTAGAAATTTAAATTTGATATTTAATCTCTTTCTATTATAGATAAAGTAAGTCTCTACCTATAATAAAAGGAGAAATCCATAGATTTTTATCCTCCCTCTGCACAGCTAGATGGCAGTAAAGTAAATCTATGGATTTACTTTATTTACAATAGAAGAGATTAACTTGCTAATTGGAAGTGCTGCTATGACCAAGGTATAGGTTTCTGATTCTCAACCCAAAGCTCTCTCTATTGTGTCAGGGCGTCTGCACTCATTCCATACATCTATAATTCCATATTCTACCGCTAGATGGCAGTAAAACACTCAGATACTAATGAGGAGTCCAAAGAAGGTAAAACTCAACATCTGATCTTTCCCTCAATCTAATCACTGTCTAAAGCATTTACAAGAAAGAAAGGCTTTATTCGCTAAGTATACGTTTACAAATGTCTAAAGTTTCACTGGTATCCTGAATAAACGTTAATGTGCCTTTATTGTATGTGTATGTAAATATGTATATGTGTATATATAAATATATAGGTTATGTACCTAAATGACCCCCATAATCCCTTGACCACACCCATTTGAAATTTAAATATAATATATTCCACATTGCTAAAACTCTCAATAATATGTTCTAATCAAATAGGGGGCAATTGTTCCTTATAAATTACACCAGAAGTATTAAATAACTCAAAGAGAGTTACACATCTCCCTTCTAAGATAAAAGGAAAGATAAAAATGAGACATCAGGTATGGTCTACAAAGAAAAAGTTCAAAACTGGGGTGCCCCCATGTGAAACCTCTGTGAACAGTTGAATTTCTTAGATGCTAGAAAGAGAAGTGTCATAGGTACATACAGTTAGAGATTTCCCCTCTACTACCATCTGTGTGCTAGCAACCTAGAGGTAAAGCATTTCTGTGCCAAGAAATACCCAGTGATGTCAAACCATGGCTGAGACTGTCATGGAGAGTACATGGCACTGAAGAGGAACTCTGGGTGGCCAAAATGGGAGGAAAGAAAGATAAAATCCCTCTTCTTGCAAACTTTCTAGATAAAGATGACCTTTGGATGAGGGAAATTGAAGGTCAGTTTGTACCAGACACACTGCATGCACTGGCTGTTCTGTTAGAGTGTAATACATAGTCCCTGTGTTCCAAGAGTCCTTGATAACCAGAGAAGACTTTCTAATACTACATGCTCAGTGCAACCTTTGTGGAGCACTCTAACACAATCAAAGGTGAGTATGTAAACTGTGGGGAAATGAGCAAGACAAAATAGAAAATTTTAAAAAAGTAAAGATTGAGGCAATTCTGGATGTGGTTGGAAATTAATCAAGCCAGCAAACAGAGAGAAGCTTCCTCTCTAATAATGATTTGACACAATTAAAAGGCCACTAACTCAGGCTTTGAAACTGGTTTTAAGCAACATCTTACTGAATCTTTGGAAAACATGGTAAGTGAAAGTGAGTGAAGCTCTCCTTAAAAGTGCATAGAATTACCAGTAGAAGTTCACAAGTATATTTTTTGCATTATAAAGCCATCTAACACAAAGAAGTATGAAATTTGCAAGGAAAAACGTGATCATTTTCTAAAGATTTCTTAGATATGTTAAGTTGTCTCATATTATTTTTTTCATTTCCCCACAATGTACATTAATAAAAATCTTACGTCATCTTACTTTCTACAAATAAAGTGCAGTAATTAGGAAAAGGATGAAATGAAGGAACAGCCTCTGGTTCCAAATCACTTAGATGTGTTTCTGGCTTTACCACTTTCTCTAGAATTAAAGTTTTAAGAATTGGCAGGTTATCCGTTTTTAATTAGAACATAGAAATGAAGGGCGGGAGAGGCAGTTTCCTATACTGAGGCTATTAGAGAAGAGGAAATATAGAGAGACCCTAAAATTCACAAATAGGGTGATCTGCTTTGGCTACAAGAACAAGATCTAAGGAGCTCAAGAACTTAGATACAAGTACAGACAGATTATCCCTAGCTTAAAGTCATTACTTCAAGATTCCTCTGAGGCTGATTAAGAAACAACAACAAACAAAAAAATCTGTATCCATCTACTGGTTGCTGCTTTCTAAAACTTGGTACAAAATATTCAATATTTGTGTTATTTATTCCACTCTGGATTAAAAAAAGAAAATTAAAATTTACCGAATGCCTACTCACTATGTTTAAGACACTTGCTCTAAAACAATCTTGCAAGTAAAAAATTAACCATACCTTACAGACAAAAGTGAGGGTCATGGAGGTCAAAAAAAAAATCCTAACACTCAGAGAATACACATCAAATGTTACTTTCCCTCACTTTCTTTCCTCTAAAAATCACTTTATACTTCCTCTTTTAGAATCAATAGACTAGATAGGTAGATCGATGATAGGTGATAGAGACAGATAGATGACAGATAGACTAATAGATACATAATAGATTTTAAATATATTTTTAAAATTTTTAAATGTTAAAATATTCTCCATACCTCACTCAGTAGTATCATTCTTTATCTTTTGTCAAGAGGGCTTTAATAGGACAGTAGTTCAACCCTGCTTCTTCCTTAAATTCTCAAGATGACATTTTGTCAGCTCTAATGTTGTTTGTTGCCTTGCTAGTCTAGCTGAATGTCTTAAAAACCAATCAACCAGTAAACAAATAAAATCATGTCTCATCCAAACTAATTTTTTTCAGGTAGCATTAAAAAATGTATTAGAGCCTGCAATTGTTTCCATTTGGTGCAATTTCAGAGGCTGGACAAGGGTTATGTTGTCTCCCAAAGTGTACCACATAGGCTCTAGATTTGAATATTTGCAGATTAAGGGAATACCCAATAGGCTTCATTTTCCAGCAACATTACTAGTTCCTACTGCCAGTTCCTACTGCTCTTTTCTTTACAATACTTGCCCCATTCTTCCTAATACCTTTCCTGACTAGTTTTGTCAGGGCCGAAAGAATAGATGGTTGAGCTCCACCTATGTGTGACCAAACATTCATATTTCTACAGCTCTCCTGCAACATATAATCCAAGAATGTGGGCTAGGCTGATTAGCAATCTCTCTATGATTATTTTAATGACAGAATCCAGATGATCCAGATAATGTGGGTGTTGTCAATGCAACATTAGGGTCACTCGTTCACTCATCTATTCATTGGAGGGAAGTTAATAACAACTTAAATGACAGATAATGTACTTGATACTGAAATTAGAAATAGAAGACATTGTCCCTGTTCCTTTCTTTATATGTTCATCAAGGAGACCAACATATGAGAAAACAACAGATATGAATACTGTGGCAAGTACTATAATAGACATGATCAAATAAGACATAATCAAGGAACTATTATTGATCATGTCAATTATAGTACTTGCCACAGTATGATCAGCATGCGAAAGTTCCTCTCCCACCCTTCATTTCTATGTTCTAATTAAGAACTGACAATTTGCCAATTCTTTTTAATTCTAGAAAAAGTTGGTGAAGCCAGAAACACATCTAAGTAATCTGGAACCAGAGGGTGATCCTCCATTTTCAGTAAAGTGATCAACTAACCCTGATTAAAGGTGAAGAAAGGATTCAGAGAAATCTCATGGAAAGAGGAGAATTTGCAGTGGGTCTCCAGAGATGGTCAGGAGTTATTCAGGTTTACCTGAGGAGACTAACTACTCCAGGCATTTGTTAAGTGTACGTAAAGTCTTAAAGTAAGAAAGACCATAGTGAGCTCAGGGAACCTGAAAATAATCCGGCATAGCTAAGACATAGGTTGTATGTGGAAGCATAGCAAGAAATGATGTTGGAGTAATAGGCATGGGAAGATTGTAAAATGAAAATAAAGATAAGTTTCTTTGGAATCTTTTGTAGCAAGTTAAATATGAATAAAAATTAAGACACTATGGAAAATTGTTAACTTTTTATTTAAAATTGCATAAATGGTATGATTCCATTGTGTTAAATAAATTTCGTCTAACTCTCCATCCAGCTGCATACAAAGAAATTTGAAATAATGTTTTCCAGAAGTTAACATTGATTATTTCTATATGATGGAATTCATGATGGTTTGTTGCTGTCTTCTATTACAATTTTCTGTATTGCTTGACTATTTTATATAATTAAGGAGCATTCATTCTTTCAAATTTAAAAAGTCACTAAAGTAAAATATAAACGAACGCATATGTTTACACTCACACAAAGTATAGACAGAGAGACTTTGGAGCAAAAGAACATGATACAGATAGACAAAGAATAATTCCTGCTCCAGGGAACTGGGAAAGCAAGGTCATTCAGGCAAACAAAGAGAGGTCAGATCAAGAAGAAATGTGTCATCAAAGTCATATAATAGAGCGAGACTTAAGCTTAGGTTATTCTTCTGGAAGGAGGCAAAGTGTTAACACGATCAGAGAGTACAGAAAAAGATCTAACTGGGATGGAGATCCAAGCATTTTTATGAAAAACTCCCAAATGGAATTATTTTGTGTGGCAGATCTCCAAGCTTTGGTCAGCATTTCCGGCATATACGATCCGTTTTCTATTATGAATTTGGCTCTTGTCAGCCTTCTAGCTAAAAAACATAATTGCAAAATAGTCCATTTCACTTAGAGAAAAAGTTAAACGTTATTCATAAAAACAAGAAATTGAGCATGATGACAATGTCCAGGATGAAGGTAAACCATAGTTTTCTCCGTATTTTTTATCCATTTAATGAACAATTATTTCTACAGAGAAGTAATTCTCAGTAGAATCAGCAGAAGTGATTCTTGAGGATTTCTGCCTCAAGTCCCCTTTTTGCTCTTAAAAATTACTGACAAACATGAAGAGCTTTTGTTTATGGGGATTATGTCTATCAATATTTTCCATATTAGAAACTAAAACTGAGTTTTTAAAATATTTATTCATTTAACAAGTCCATTGCATATTAACATACCATATTTTTATTAAAATGTAACTATTTTTAGAAAACAAATAATGAGAAGAGTGGCATTGTTTTACACTTTTGAAAATCTCATTGATGTCTAGCTTAATGGAAGACAACTGGATTATAGTACCTAGTTCTGCCTTCCAGCTGTTGTGACATCACACATCTAGAAAACTCTACTGGATACTTGTAAGAGAATGAAAATTAAAAAGACAAATAATATCTTAGTATTATGATGAAAGTACTTTTTACTTCACATGTACCCCAAGACTACATATTGAGAACCACGGCTATAGAAAATTCTGGTAAGAACTTTAAAAAGTGTAACTCTATTATTTTTTGCAAGGTCTTTAATAAACATTCTAGGCCTTGGACCCTCTAGGTGAGAAAAAAGATAAAAAGTGAGGAATATGAGGCCAAATTTTGGAAGAAACTAACATTGATTGAATGCCTATCATTTTCCAGCTTTTGGACAAAGCTGAGTTTCTACTGGTTTTCTCAGAACTTAAAGAATTTTCCAGCCTTAATCATTGACTGTTTCAAAGTTTATCACCTTCCTCCCTCGAGCTAAAAAAATCATAGACCTAGCCTACTGGCTTAGGGGTTTAAATTTGCTGTTGTAACGCCAATAAATTCCACTATCGCTCTTTTTAAAAAAAATTATCTGTTGTTTGTTTACTCTGTGCCAGACCATGGTAAAGGGCTTTATATGAATTATTCCATTTAATAATCATATTAACTTTGGTAATCAAATATATATTTTATAGTTGATGAAACGATAACTGTTTTTTGTTTTGTGTTCAGGAGTTTGATAAATGGAAAGAGAAACAGATAGGACAGGGCAAAAAGCCTCAAGCCTCAAGGATTACTTTTAACAGAATTTCACAGCTGAAAGGTCACTGAAGATCATCTAGGTCAATGGCTCTTAACCTTTTGTTGTTTTCTTGTTCCAGAACTATTTAAGCATCCCTCTCCCAAATGCCCTTCCCCTCAAAAAAATGGGGAGACCCACTTACAAATGTTTCCTTATAATTTTGGGGACTTTACAGACCTTTCAAAGTACACTCATAGATATTGCCAGGCTAGGAACCCCATGATATTCCCTTTATATTTCATTTGAAAAAAGTGAATTCCAATGTCACACAACCAATAGATGTCAACTGTTTAATCAGAACAACACTGCATACCATAACCCAGACCAGGGCTTTTCCTACCATCTCATGTTGTCTTTTGGAAATACAACCAAAGGGAAATGGGTTAGTGTAGGTGTAGCGGAAGTTAAAGGAGGACTTAATATGAGAGCCCATCTTTTTAAGTGTTATCAATGTTTTTTCTTATTTTTTAATATAGACACGTTACATAAACATGCACCAGGTATGGTGGCTCAGAGGCCATGGCAGGAGGATTCCTTGAGGGCAGGAGTTTGAGACCAGTCTGGGCAATGAAGTGAGAACCTGTCTATACACACAAAAAAAATTTAAAAATTAGCTGGGTTTGGTGGACTGTACCTGTTGTCCCAGCTACTTGGGAGGCTGAGGTGGGAGAATCACTTGAGCCCAGAAGTTGAAGGCTGCAGTGAGCTATGACTGTGCCACTGCACTCCAGCTTGGGCAACAGAGTGAGACCCAGTCTCCAAATACAAACAAACAGACATGCAAGCCTGCTAGTAAAATAAGCCAATATATTACTGTAAATATATAAAATTGTCATCAAAACTATTCTCCTATTAATTATATGCATAAAAAATACTGAACACATCATTAGTTCATATCATGCATTCTTTCAACAAAAACATGCTGCAAATAAAAAATATTTTAAAAATTGATTTTAATTATGAAATGATACAGAAATATATTCTTCCTTTGAAAAATTAGAATATTTGTAGATATATGCTATAGCCTCCTCTGACCTTCATCCCAAATCCAATAACTTCTTTTCTCTACCCAGGAATAATCACTGAGGAATAGGGCTTGATTCTTTCCAGACAACTTAGAGATACTTTTATAGACATGTATGCACACACAGAAAACACCTAACATTTAGAGTACATTTTTAAGTGGTATGTCTAAGTGAGAATGCAGATATCTCTTCAACACCAATTTTAATTCCTTTGGCTATACACTCAGAAGTGAAGTTGATGGCTCATATTGTAATTCCATTTTTTTTTAAAGACCCCCATACATTTTCCAAACTGACTCAGACAACTGGTCATCTTAACATGCTGTATTTCACAATTTATTCAGATTTTCTTTTATATCCTTTTGTAAGTTTTTTTTCCTATAAGAATATTTCCCTTTTTCATTAGGTTTATTTGTGGGTTTATTTTTGTTAATACAAATGGAATTTTTCTATCATATTTTTGAATTGGTGATTTCTATTGTATAGGAAGCTATGAACTTATTCATTCTGATCGTATATTTGACTATCTTGCTGCACTCTTATCTTTGTTTTTTTTTGTTTGTTTGGTTGTTTTAGGAAAGAAAGTGATAGCCAAAGCCTTTATGTCCAGATACACTGTTCTCCAAGCTATCAGAGCTTTAAAAACTTTTTTTTAATTTTTTTTTTTATTATTGTACTTTAAGTTTTAGGGTACATGTGCACAATGTGCAGGTTTGTTACATATGTATCCATGTGCCATGTTGTTGTGCTGCACCCATTAACTGATTTAGCATTAGGTGTATCTCCTAATGCTATCCCCCCCCTCCCCCCACCCCACAACAGTCCCCGGAGTGTGATGTTCCCCTTCCTGTGTCCATGTGTTCTCATTGTTCAATTCCCACCTATGAGTGAGAACATGTGGTGTTTGGTTTTTTGACCTTGCGATAGTTTACTGAGAATGATAGATTTCCAGTTTCATCCATGTCCCTACAAAGGACATGAACTCATCATTTTTTATGGCTGCATAGTATTCCATGGTGTATATGTGCCACATTTTCTTAATCCAGTCTATCGTTGTTGGACATTTGGGTTGGTTCCAAGTCTTTGCTATTGTGAATAGTGCCGCAATAAACATACGTGTGCATGTGTCTTTATAGCAGCATGATTTATAGTCCTTTGGGTGTATACCCAGTAATGGGATGGCTGGGTCAAATGGTATTTCTAGTTCTAGATCCCTGAGGAATCGCCACACTGACTTCCACAATGGTTGAACTAGTTTACAGTCCCACCAACAGTGTAAAAGTGTTCCTATTTCTCCACATCCTCTCCACCACCTGTTGTATCTTTGAATGTTTGTCAATTAATTTTGGGAGGTTCATTTTGTCTGAAACTGATGAACAAATTATCTTTCTTTCAACATTGATTCCACATTTCTAAATTATTTATTGCGGTAGGATACACACAATATAAAATTTATCATTTTAATCATTTTTGGTGTACCATTAAGTAGCGTTAGTACACACATATTGTGTAACAGTCAAAACCTTCCATCTCCAGAAATTTTACATCTTCCCAAGCTGAAACTCTGTATCCATTCAACAATAATCCTCCATTCTCCCTTTCCATCAGCAGCCGTCATTCTCTTTTCTGTGTCAATGAATTTGACTACTCTAGGTACCTTATCTAAGTGCAATCATACATTTGTCCTTTTGTGTCTGGCTTCTTTTGCTTGGCATAATTTCTTCAAGACCCACCTGTGTTGTAGCATGTATTGGAATGCCATTCCTTTTTAAGGTTGGACAATATTTCATTGTATGTAAATACCACATTTTGTTTATCAATTAACAAAATGGACATTTAGGCTGTTTCCACCTTTTGGCTATTGTCGATAACACTGCTATGAACGTGGGTCAAAAAGTATCTGTCCAAATCCCTGCTTTCAATTGTTTTGGATAACTACCCAGAAGTGGAATTGCTACTTCATTTCTTATTGATTAGGACTATCTAAATATTAGTACTCATAGTAGGCATCCTTGTCTTCTTTCTGACTTCAATGACATTGTTCTAATGTTTCAGTATTTGAAGTAGAGTATAATGTTTGCTATAGATTTCTGTTAGATAGCCAATATCAGATTAAGAAAGTTCCCTTCTATTCCTAGTTTGCTGAAAACTTCTACTACAAATGAGTTTAAAATTTTATCAAATGTCTTGTTCAATCTACTGAAAGGATTATATATTTTTTTCACTTATTTTTAAATTATTTTAATTGATTTTCAAAAGTTAAACTGATCTTAGAATCTTTTGGTAAACTGTATTTGGGAAATAAATTTGGGACACTCCTGGAAATTGATATGCTAATATTTTATTAGGATATTTGCATTCTGTGTTCATAAGTGAAATTAATCTATAGTTTTATGTTCTTGGGCTTTCACTATCTAATTTTTGTACCAGGTTATACTAACCTGATAAAGTTGGTTGGGAAATTTTCATTCTTTTCTGTGCACTGGAATAGTTCATGCAAAATGTGGATTTCTTAAAGGTTTGGTAGATCTAGCTAAAACTTGTGGGTGGGCCTCCTGACTTTGGAGTTTGAAACAGTCAGTCTTTCATGGTTGAAAACAGAAAGTCAGATACAGATTCCTTGGCAATTGACATTTTCTTACTAACTTATCCATTTTGTGTTGATTTCAACATTACTGGTACTTAGTTGTTCATAATATTCAATTTTTTCAGCTTTTTGGAGGGATAATTGACAATAATATTCTATTTTTAAATAATTAGTTTATCTGTAGTTATTTTTGTTACTTTTTACTGCTCTTTAACCCTTTGCAAAAGGTTGCAAAATATGTTATGCCTTTAATTACCAAAATTCTTTATCTTTAATTCTATTTTAATCTGCTGTTAACTGTATTAGTGTTTGCCTGCCATATCTTTTACATCCTTCCCTTTTAATCTTTACTTTGTCATTTGTTTTAGGTATGTTTTTAATAAACAATATATAGTAAAATATGGGTTGTTTATTTATTTATTTAATTGGAGTTTATCTGTTAATAGAAAAAAATTAGCCAATCATTTTCTTTTTAAAAAATGTAAACAACCTATAGAAAAGGCAAAGTATGAAATAGGATGGCAGAAATACTATGTTAGTTAAATGAACATAATTAAAATAACATAACTTCAAAAATGTAACTAGCCTAAACTAATGAAATGACAGAGACATTTATAGTTGATAAAAACTACAAAAAAGATTCAACATGTTGTCTACAAAATACATGCTTAATAATTATATACATATTATGTATAATTACCTATATAATCATTATATATAATGATTAATTCAGATTGATAACAGGATGCAAAAACTATTAAAAATCATATAACCTATCTTTAAAATTTGTCACATTAATATACTAAAAAAATTAAAATAACATGTTCATCTCAATTAATGCAGGAAATACATTTGACAAATCTCAATGCATATCAAAGATAAAAACTCATACTAGAAATAAACGGAAATTTATTAATATATCAAAAAATACAGTATACCTCATAATTAATGAAGAAATCTTAGAGGCATTCCCTTCAGAAACAAAATCAGGAGCAATATCATTATTAGTGTTTACCATAATGGGGTGCCCTGCCCAATGCTATAAGGAAAGAAAGAGAAATAAATACATTGGTAGAAAAAAAAAGAAAACAAATGACATTATTTGCAGGTAAGATAATATGACTCTCCAGCTAGAAAAAAACACCTAATCAACAAAGTATTATAACTAATAAGATAATTCAGCAAGTTTATCAGAAACAATCAAGTTACAAAAATTAAAAGCGCTTTTCTCTCCAACAATAACCAATTACAAAATGTATTTAAAAACAAGACATCATTCAGAACAGCAACAAAAAATGTAAAATAACTAGAAAATAATGACAACATATAATACTTCCATGGAGAAATTTTTTAAATCTAATAAATGACATAGAAGATTATCTGAATAAATGGAGGGACATTCCATATCTTGGGTGGGATGACTTAATATTATAAACATGTCAGTTCATATTAATCTATACATTCAACACAATCACAAATACTTCAAAATATTTGTGCTGAATTTCTTGAGAAGTTCAATAACCTCAAGTTTTCATGGAAGAATAAAGATCCACGAACAGGTAAGTCAACATTTCAAGAAAAGGACAAAGAATGGGTACTTGCCCTTCCAAGTATTAAGACATACTACACAGTCAAGTAATAATAACAATGTGATATTATTGCAATGACAAACAGATCAGTGAAACATGATAAGGAGCTTAGAAATTAAGTATGTTTATATGGGAACTTAATATATAGTAAAGTGCATACCATATATCAATGGGAAAAGGGCAGATTAATAGAAGGAGTTGCAAACCTGGCTCATGCTGTAGATAAAAACAAAATTGGATCTTTACCTAAAGCCACATACAAAGGTAGACTGCAAATGAAATAAATATCTAAATGTGAAGCTTAAAACAACAAAGTAAAGAAAAGAAAATATGGGAAAATACCTTAGTAATCTCAGCACAGGAAAGAACATTGTAGATAGAACTTTACATGCACACATAATACAAAAATAGTGATGACTTTTATTACATTATAATTAAAGATTTCTGTTCAGTGAAAGACACCATGAACAAAGTTAACAGAGAGATGACACACTGAAATTATTTGCAGTGTCTAAAAATAACAATGTACTAATATCTAGAACATAAAATGAACTTCTTAAAGTAAAAAAGAAAATTAACAGAAAAATGGGTAAAGTATTTGAACAGGCAATGTATAGAATATGGTAATCAAAATGGCTTACAAATATACAAAAAGATGTTCAAACTCATGAATAAGGGAAATCAAAATCAAAATAACAGTGAAATGAGCTGGAAAAAGTTAGGAAACTAGATATTGCTAGGTGTTGGCTGGGATGTGGGTTTAGGAAATCTCATGTACTCCTGGTAAGAAAGTAAAGCTGTTCTGGAGAGTTATCTGACAGTATCTAGTCAATATCAAGTATACACATAGCCTACCACCCAGAAATTCTACTTCTGTGTTTATGACCCCCAAAAATATCTCCCAGAGATCAATAATGGACATATGTAAGAGGATGTTCATCACAGCATTATTTTTAGTGCTGAGGAATTAATTAGAAGCAATTTGAGTGTTCATCACCAGGGAAGTGCAGAGGTATACTGAGTAGATGCAAAACAACAGCACAATTAGAAGCAATGGACTAGACATACATACTGCAACATGGATACTAAATGAAAAGAAGGTAAAAAAAAAAAAAAAGAATGAGATCTAACAAAAAATAGCACTTACATAAAAGTAAAACTCTATGAACATAAAAGTAACAATAGATAATTTACAAGCACCTGTACAAGTTAAGACATATACAGTAAACTCATTAGAATAATTATCTGGTGAGGGAGGAGGAGAGGACTGGGAATAAAGAATGGGGATGAAAGTTAACCAACTCTTCCACAGAAGAATCTGCATAGCTCAATAATTACAATGTGCCATGAAATATGGAGTATGATTAACTCACATCTGTATACCTAGGATTTAAAAAAAAATTGATATCCTGAGTGCTGATGGTCTCAAGTCAGCAAAAAGTCTGGGGCCAAAGTCTATGAATGGTTAATTTTGCAAGCTCACATAACTGTGTGCTACAATAGAACATCCTTGGTGAAAGCATAGGAGAGAATAAAAGGGCTGAGACCTAAGAACAAACAGATTCTGGATTTCTGGCTTCAGAAGACAAAGGAAAAGAAAGACAAGGAAAATTGAATCATTTTCTAGAGGGGTGTTAACTTAAAAATTACACAATTTATAAATTTCGAAAGGAGAGCTATATTTCTCATAGAGGGTTACAGTCGCAAAGTTGACAGGCAAATTCTGACAAGCTAGGAAGTCTGGCCTCTGGCAAAGGCATGTACTTCGAAAGAGGAGGGATTGGGGTAGGAACTTTATGCTGAATGGGTTGACTAAACATATTCAGTGGATTACAGAAGGAGCTATGAATATTTGTGGTCCTCCTAATGCACCCATACTGAATAAATGTACATATTACATCTGACCAATGTTCACCTTGGGGTGGAGACTTAACATTTAAATATATTATAATTAGGCTTTATAAGGTCTTTCCAGGACACAAACGCACTCACGTATGCAGCCTTTGTAGACTGGCCAGAATCCGTCCACGGTCGGTGGTCTTCTTATCAGGAGAAAGTTATTGAAATAGCCTCTTGTCTAATCAAAGCTGTAGCTACAGTTTGTGGAACAGGAGGATGGAGTCAGTGTCTGGCAGTGAATGAGCTACAAATTGTTTTCATATTGCTTACCTGGAGGCCAGTGCTTGTTTGGCTGCTGAAGAAAAATAGAAACCTTATGGCATTTAGAATATAGTTTATTCTTTAAGTGCAGAAGTGTGTGACTTAACCCTTGACTGGCATGGTCTTACCTCCTGTTTACAATTTGGTATCTTAGTGCCACAAAGAGTCTGTTCTATCAGTCTTAACGTTCTCTATTTTCACATCAATGCTGGCCAGTTGTGTCTAAACACTGCAAAAGGGAGGGTATATAACAAGATATATCTGACTTCCTGAGCCATCATGGCTGGGAACTCAGTTTTTAAGATTTATCTAGGGTCCATTTGGCCAAGATTGGGGTGGGGAGGGTCTGTTCAGTCACTTGAGGGCTTTAGGATTTGTTTTTAGTTTACAGGAGGAACCATGCTCAGACTGCCAAATAGTTTCCAATGCTGAGCAGGGCTAGGGCCACAGACACACATTCCTGTTTCCATAGAAATTCCTCAGGCAGGCCTCATGTACTTAGCCAGGACCCTGCTCTTGCCCCCAAAGGAATTTATCCTTTTAAAAGTATAATATTCCTCTTATCTGACTGTTCTACTGCACAGTGGGGTAACCACAGTTAACAATATCATATACTATATTTCAAAATAGCTATTAATAGAAGAGAGAATTTTGAATATTCTCACCATAAAGAAATGACAAATGTTTGAAGTGATTGATATGCTAATTACCCTGATTTGATCATTACATAATGTAAACATGTATAGAAACATCACTTAAATATAAACATGCACAATTATTAGATGTCAATTAAAAACAAAATAAAACTTAGAAAAGTATAATGTGCTAATACTGGTTCAGGGATCTGATCTTTAATCCGAAGGAAAGGAGGAGACATGAAAGAACTGAAGGGAGGGCTTGTTATTCCTCTTCCTCCCCTTTTTCTATTACCACCCTTGCATTAACATGCCCCTGATTATCTTGCCATGTTTTTTATATTTATTATGAATGCAGAACACAGCAAAAAGTAAATAGCAATTATATCAGTTCTAATTCTGCTTGAAGTAATAGAACAACTCAAAGCTTATTAAATGAAAGGGAGAATGTATTGGTTCACGTAACTGAAAAGTCTTGAAATGGGGCTAGCAGGCTGTACTCACTCCAAGGCTCAAAGTATATCATCAAGATTGGGTGAGTCTGTCAATCTCTCAGCTCTGCTTTTCCCTCTGTTGACTCCAATTTTGACATGTAGTCATGAGATGGCTGCAGCATCTTGGCCTACATTCTTCCCTGTTCAAATCTCAAGGTGCAGGGGCCAAGGGGTTGGGGGGAGAGGTGGAGGAGGAATGCTATGTCTTTACTGGTAGTTCCCACAATAGTCCTGAGATTCACTCTGCCTTAGACATCCCAGGTCACATGCTCACCCATCCCTGTCCACTAACATCCAAGCAACATTCTTCACCCTCATAAGTCAAAGATAAACTCCTCCCCTCACCCTGACCACAAGGAGTAAGAATGGGCAATGGTTGGATTCCTAAATGAAAATCAGGGACTGTTGCCAGAAAAAAAAAAAAAAAAAAGTGGAATGTATACAATGGAGGAAAACAATAAATGTACTAGAGCAATTTTTGCTACTTTTTTTGTAGTATTTGTACTCAACATTCAATATTCTCCTAAAGCTACTCTTTTCCTAAAACAGATGAAAACCTTCTCCCCGATCTTCTAGAGATGATCACACTGAATCCTAAAGGACATTTAAAAACCTCCATAATCTCACAGAGAGGGACTCAATTAAAAAAATTATTGGAAAAGAAAAAGGAAAAGTTGTATGTTTCTTGCTCTTCTCTCTTGATGGAAACAAATACATCTGCAAAAATTCAGTCGCAATAAGAGTGTCTCATACTGAGTTTACCAATTCTGTAAGACTTCATAGTTATATAAAACTAATAATTACCATTTATTGAATACCTTGCTATCATGCTAGGCAAAGTGCCAGATCATTGACATATAATTCATTTAATATACTGAAGAACTATGAAAATGAGGTATTATTATCTTCACTCTATAGATGAGGAAACAGATCCAGAAAGGTTAAGAAATTTGCTCAAAGTCATAGAGCTGGCAACTGGAGGAGCCAGTAGTCAAAGGCAAGTCTGTGAGGTGTGTGAGATTGTGCTCTCAACACTATACCATGGATTTTGTGATCTTGGCTCTAATTAGGGGGCCAATATGATGGACATGGTGTTATTTGAATTTAACCATTTTTCATATCTCATATGAAAAGTTCCTAGAATTAAAAATTCCATGAAGAAAACAAAAAATAGCTGAGGATTTCTAGATGCATACTGTGAAAAGAAATGCAAATATTAATAGTAATCATGTTCTATGAATTAGTTTAAGCATATACATGAAATGCTGTTAGAGTACACGTTGCAAGAGTAAGTAACTAATGGCCTGATTAGAAAAATGATAGAATGAGGTAAAGAAAGATGTAGATTCTAGGAAATATGGATTAAAATGATGAAACAAAAAATGAGAACAAAAACTACCTTACCTTCTCAAGTATTGCCATAGAAGAGCAGAAGTCATCCTGAGCAAAGCTAAAGGCAAAAAACCTAGGCTCCAGACTGATACACTGGCTTGATAATCCACACTGTGAGATGTCACCAAAAGTTGTCTGATCTAGCTGTGGGGACTTGGCTCCAAGTTTTCTGGATATCCTAAAATAATATAAATCCCTTGAAACAAATGCTCTAAGAAATGGAGGAAGCCATACTTTAGGGAATGCTGATAAAATGAGTGGAAATGTTGGTGGTGTGAGTCCACCTCTACCTCAACAAGGTCACCACTGATGTGAGAATCCATGAGGTTAACAAAAACGAGCATCATTAGTCTCATAAATAAACACTTGAAGGACTTTGGAGCCTTGGGTCTCAGCAATTCTTCTGGAAATATGGTAGTTTAGGGTCTTGAATAATTTTTTTAACTTTTGTTATGAGCAGAAATTGTAAATAACATGTAAATACAACTCCAGAGTGGTTCTGATGTTCACCTTCTGAACTCATCTAGTTCTCAAACTACTAGATTATGCAACCCTTCTGCTCCTACAGCTAAACCACATATACTATTCTGAGCCCTCCCCTAACTACACCTGGGTAAGAGGAGTGTGGTGTAGTCTGGTGTTGTGCTATACCAATAGTCATGGAGATTATCAATCAAACATCTGCAGGTGTAGGTGTAATATACAGGGTGTAGGTGGTGAATTATGAAGAATGAGTAACCAGGAGACTTACAATGACAGAATAAAGTCTAAGTTGATAAAAAGTTAGTGCTGAGTAGATAGAGGGGTCTTCAGGTATTGGAAGCTTGGTGAGGATCCCCATCATCCAGAATAAGTACTGATCTTCAGCAGGAAGAATTTAAGAATAGAAGTTCCCTAAAGCTCACGAATTAGCATCAGTTCAATTATGCTGCTAATCTGATTTTGATCTTTCTCAGTTATGATAAAAGCCTCTGCCTGGTCATGATAGAAATCTTCTTTGTTCTTTAGTCTTCCCTACTTCCAAGATTAAATCCTGGCCTAAAATATGGGCCCTAAGGTCCTGCTACCTAGTGACATGATATTGTTGATACCAACTCCCCATTACCCACTGCCCACTGAAATCTTCTATTCCTGCCTTCCGCATCATTGAGTTCTGTCCACCTGTCAGACTCTACTTCATTGGGTTGCCCTCCCTAACTTGCCCAACACCAACTGCTTGCCAGGCCGCTAACCTATTCCCTCTTGTTCTTCACCATCTCTCATATTCCACCTCCAATGCATCACCAAGATCTGCTTCTAAAATGTATCTTCTCTTCAATCCCACTGCCAATGCCTTAGTTTGAGATTTTACTATCTCTTCCTTCTTTTATATAAATTGCCTGTATCCAGCTCAATCCACCATCCATACTTCCAGTAGTTACATTTACTGAATGAAAATCTGCTCCTGTCCCTTTTCCACTTAAAAACCCTTCAGTTGCCACCCAATGTAAATAATATATACATCACTTAGAGGCTTCCAAGGCTTCCAAGCCCTTTCCATATGACCTTTCAGGCCTGCCTCTCCCTGATCTTTCCCATACAATCCAATAAATGCTTTTAATGTCCTTTAATGTTCAGCTCAAATATTACCTCCCCTTGACCGCTCCAAAAAAAAAAAAAAAAAAAACAGCTTGCTTCCTCAAGTAAAGCTATTTACTAATACCTAAGGTATTCCTAAAGGTATTTACAAATACCTTTATTATAACACATATCATACTGTTTATATGTATGCTTTCTTCATTAGATTATAAACTCTTGGCGGACAAGGAGCATGACTTCTTCATTTACAATTCTGTGACAAGCATGGTGACTGGCAAGTAGTCACTGGCAAGAAATGTTTCTTGAATGAATAAATGATCCCTAAATACTATGACCTATCTCTTAGTCTGAATTTCCCTCAGTTACCTGCAGAAATTTTCCCTCTGGAATATATTCTTGTCTATCTATCTGTCTACCTGTCTGTCTGTCTGTCTATCTATTCTATCTATCTATAATATCCCTATATACAAAGGAAACAGGTGAGAAAGGGGAGTAGAAGCTTATTTCAAGTTCCAGTCCCTCCTGATCTACATTCTCCTGTAATTATTAGCCTATGTTACCATGTCTGAACAGAAAATATTGGTGACACCCTTGATCACGAATAGCTATCATGTCTCTGTTTTGGCTTGCTCCTGGATTTTTTTTTTCCAGTTTCATGATGCTGCATCACTCTGTCACCAGTCCTCACTGTTTGTTTCTGCGGAACATGAAATGGCGAATGGTCCATCCTTTACTGCTGATACTAGTCATTGCTGAAATAGCCACCCTAAAGATCTCACAATCTCTCTGTTTATAAACATTTAAGAGTCAAGTCATGAAGGCTTTCTCCCTTAACTACATGGGATGATCAGTTGTTTTATCTGTTATTTTTTCTGTTATTACTTTTGTCCTTAATTGTTAGAGAAAACTTTCATATAACACAGTTACTACATAAATGACCCTCCCGTCACACCTTAGAATGCCTCTGGCCATCTCTGTAGTTGTACTTGAGAGGTTTAATAAAGCACCATAAGTTTGGGAAAATTAGCTTTATTGATATAAGCACTTCCTGGAGAATATTTCTTCACTATACAAAAAACTCCTATTTGATCATTGTTTTCTCTGTATCTATCTCTCTCACATATATTCTGAGTGTGTGTGTGTGTGTGTGTGTGTGTCCAGTGACTTCTGCATGATAAAATCTTCTGGAATAACATGTGTGTCACATGTACCCCCACCACACACACACACACAAACACACACACACACACACACACACACACACACACACACACACACACAACACACACACACACACACACACACACACACACACACACACACACACACCTCTGCCATGGGTTTCATTCAATTCTATTCTCAATTTCCAACCTTGTCAGCCATCTTGATTTCCTCTTCTCCAAACCTCAGAGAAACTGTTAATGAGTACCTGAGAATGAAAATGTTGGGCATATAGAAAAACTAAAAGACAATCCATATTGGCATAAAATGGCTTGCTTTTATCTGGAAAAGCCTTATTATCACTCACACTCATTCCTTCTACATCCTTTACCTCCTTCTCTTTGTCTTTCTGTCTCTCTCTCATTCTGTCTCTATCACACACACACACAACACACACACACACACAGAGAGAGAGACAGAGGGAGAGATACTGGCTATAAAGAAAGCAGCATCTGAGGGCATCAATGGCAATTTGAACATTTTGTTTGCTTGGGACCAAGATTCCTTTCCATCACCATTGTCCTGGCAAATATAAGCTGCAAGTGGAAGTGTTTTAGCCAGATACTGCTCCACCACTGTATGGCTAACCAAGCAGGAATATCAGCTTCAACTATGCCATGGAATTCAAGAGAATATTCAACCTGGAAAAATTCTAACCCCAAACAGCACCTCCCAAAAGATGACTACAGCTCCTGTAGGAAATCATTTAACCACAAATTCCAACTCCCCTTCACTCCTACAGCCTCAGTCACACATCTCAAAGGGCTGATCCTTGAATCGTGACAACCTGACCCACATCAGCAGCCCAGAGGCCAGATAGCAACACAATGCCTTTCCAGCCTACTGGGTAGGAAAAGGGAGGGACAACCAATTGAATGATTATAATTGAAATCCTGTAATTTATTATTTGTCAATAACTCCTGCCTTGGGAGAGTTCTCTTCACTGCTTAGCAAATGCTGGCAGCCGCAATATGTGACCACAGACACCTAAAACACCACTGAAAGCATTTCATTATGTGGCAAAAATGATGTGGAGAATAAGATCTCTCTGGAGATACAGAAGACATGCCACATCACAGAGTTCACTATTCAACAGCCAAGAATTTTAAAGACTTAGGGGGGAAAATTCCTGTGAGATTCTGAGGGTAAAAAGCTAGCATGCAAGTGGGATCAGCCAGACCGGCAGGAAGTGGGGCATGAAAACCCAAGAACTATCCTCCTGTTTGCAGCATAATGTTACCCCTGCAGTTATTAAACTGCACAGATCAAATAACTATCTGAACTGAGCTGAGCTGAGTCAAGCAAAGAAATTTACTTCAATCATAGAATAGTAGCTGTCAGGTTGAAAAGGGCATCTATCAGACATCTACCCAATGTTCCTCTACCTAACTCCCGTCCAAATTATCCCTGTCTCTGTTCATCTCCCTTTAATTGATGCAACCTAATGCAACATAAAGAGGATTTGGAGTGAAAAGCCCTGAGTTGGAGGCCTGGGCCTTGACTTTTTAATTTACTAGCCATACAACATTGGTCCTTCTAGTCTTCAGCTACAATGTAAGCAGATTAAACTAGCTGATGCCAAGATTCCATCCAGTTCAAAATTCTCTAGGCAATAATAGGGAACTCACTATCTCCAAAAATAATTATTGGCATGTTTGGACAATTCTATTAAAAAGTCCTTACTTATATAAAGCCAAAACATGGTTTCTTATAGTTTCTACATATTTATCTGAGTTCTACCTGCCTTGAGATTATATAGTCCAATTATAATCCCTCTTCTATATAACAGCCACTCATATATCCAAAGACAGATATTGCATCTCCCATCCATCCATCCGTCCATCCATCCATCCATCCATCCCACTGACTTCTGTTTGCCACTCACCTAGACAATCATTCTATCTATTTTACTCAGAACACATACCAATTTGTCCACATCCTTATTGAAAAATGGTCATCAGAACTGAATAAAGAGCTACAGAAATAGTCTGATAAATGCTGAGCAAAGTACATCACCACCTATTTTGTTCCAGCTAATGTGTTTCTTTTAATGCAGCCTAATATCACATTACCTTTTTGGCTATGGCATCACTCTGCCACTGTCACAATACTGCTTCTTTTACTCATGTCTTCTACCCTATCCTTGTAAAGTGTAATTTGGAACTGGAGTCAGAATTTTACTTTTTCAATAATATTCATTTATCAGATTTGAGCCATTGGTGCAACATGATAAAATCTTCTTGAATCCTCAGTCTATCCTAAAAATATTTGCCATCTATCCAAATTTTCACCTAAGTTATTGATAAAATACAATGAGCATAACACGGTCAGGAAAAAAGTCCTAGAGCAGACCACTAAACACTACCCTCCATATTGACATAATTCTGTAAGATTTGGGGTCTTTTGGCCCCAAAGAAGGTCATATCCAAGATTGCCTCATTCTTGACACTCTCTCGACTCTACCTTCTTCACTTACTCATAGTCCATGGTCTAGTCTTTCTGCTGATCCTGCAATAATTTCCACAGTTAAGTTCACCCAGACGTAGGTACTTTGAGATAAATCACTGTTTAAAACATTAAAAATATAAATAAGGCTAACAAAAAAAGGATAAAAGTTCACACCCAGAACAATATGCCATGGTGGAAATAATGTGGGAGTTGGAGTCTGAATAACCTCAGATTAAATCCTAGTTCTGTAACTTACTTGCTTGGTGACCTTGGGTGCCGTATCAGTATCAGTTCCCTCATCTCTAAACTAGAGGAATAACAATGACCTCAAAGGTTTGTCCTGATGATTAAAATTAATACATGCAAAATCTTAGCACATTCCTATCACATAATGGGTACACAATATAGATTACTATCATTATTACATCACGGTAGAGACAAAAATGCAATAACTACTGGCATAAAAAAATTAAACCCAAGAAGAAAAAAGGAGAAAATGAATATCTGTGTTCTATAGATGTTAACCAATACTCCACAAAAGAAAGAATCAATGGTCTAATAAGGTTAAGAATGAGGACATTAAACAGTTTTAAAATCTTGGGCACATTTTTATCTCTTTGACTCTGAACAAGATTGGCACACCCTTGCATCTCTTATTTGATCATGTCCCAGGAATTGCTGTAGGGCCCAAGGACACAAAGGATGACTCAGACCCAGTCAATGCTAGGGTGAGAAGAAACACAGGATTCAAGGCACCAGGGGGCAGGGGGCACACATAAAAATAAGTAATTAATATAAAATATCACCAGTGCTATTGAGAGGTAAATACAGAGTATGTGAGGGAACACTGATAAATCTGGAGATGTCAGGTAAGGCTTTATGCAGGAGGTGGTAATTTTGAAGAATCTTAAAAGATAAAGAGAAGTTATGGTTGACAGTCTCTCAAGTTAAGGTAGTGGAGGATAGCACGCAAAGATTTTGAACAGTAGCGGACCAATACGGGCTCATCCAAGAAATATTGCTCATTCCAGAGTGACTTTTCCATGAGATACAGGTAATAAGAGGGACAATTGAAAAGATACAGATTCATGCCTATTGTAAAGGGGCTTGTATGTCAGGTAAAGAAGTCTGGAATTCTGCAGGCAAGAAGAACAAGCACAGCAAATGACATAAGGTGGCAAGCCAGCTTAATAGTAGAAAGAGAGGCTAGTTACGACACTTTTTCTCTTTACCAATACCCAATTGAAAGATGGTTAGGTCCAGAACTAAAATTATAGCACTGGAGGTAGAGAATAGGCCTACATAACAAAATCTAAGCCTGAGTAGAATTGATATGATGTGACATGAGCATGAGGGGTTAAGGCAAAAGAGAAATGAAAATGACTTTGTCTAGCTTGAGACACCCAGTGTGTGGGGGCATCATTACCAATATATGGGCTTCTGGAGGATAGTACATTTTGGTAGAAGGCACAATGTAAGTTCAGTTTTCAACACTATGGATTGAGATAACCATGGGACATCCATATGGAGATGCAATCTGCTCAACATAACAGTGCGTATATCATAAGACAGATCAGGGATAGGAGTCCCCTGTATATTTGTGGCAATAAAAGAAAATTCATGGTTTAAGAAGGAAGAGTACGTGGAACATGTCTCTGATGCCACAATGTAATAACCTTGAAAACAAAGTAAATTTACACTAATGAGTCTTGCCTAATAAACTCATGCTCCTAGTGATCACCACTTCTAAGTCAATTGTTCACATTCTTGCTCTGCTTTGAAAAATTAAAATTAAATTTGCCTATCCTCTACTGACCATAATTTCTAGAAGATAGCATTCATCTCATGGCAAGTTCTTTCAGTACCCAAAGATGGAATTCATAGATTAAAAAAGAACACATATGTAGATGCTTGTGATGTTTTCCTATCATAAATTGAATTTCAAGTTCTTATAAATGTATTAATATGTCCTGCTCTTCTAGAGACAAGGATCAGGAAGTGTATTTATCAATAGATATTTATCAAGCACCTGTCAAGCCAAAGTGGGGTTACAGAAAAGTAGGTATGGGCCCTGCACACAAAGAACCTGTATTAGCCAAAGGGACCCTTCAATAAAATTTCCAATATGTAAACCTAAATTTGGAACTTGCTAAAACAAGTACAGATGAGTACGTGAGGAAGCTGGGAAGTAAACACATGTTGCTGGAGAAATACAGGTGGAGATACGGGTGGATCTAGGTTTGGTTAGGAATGAATCAGACCATCCCACAGAGGGTGGCTCCTCCCTGCATGGGGCCTGCTATAAAAGGGCCATTATCTCAGCCTTCAGTACCCAGCAGGCTCCTTCAGGCTACATTCTATTTGCTCTTTTGGTGAACGAGGTAAGAAGGAATACATTTAATTTTGCCTACTTACTATTAACCAAGGTGGAAATCTGAATGTATGTGTACTGTAAGGCAAAAGTTTCTGGAAGTTTTGGGTTTTTCTCTTTCTTTTTAGTGGCACTGTCACTAAAAGGTTTATTTCTATATAGAAGGAAAATGAGGGCATAAATTTGCTTTCCATGGAGCTACTCAATACTCTGTATTGTTAGATTGTCCATTTATTCATTTACTTAACAAATATGTATTAACTACCTTCTATTTGGTCTTGGCTCTGACTATGCGTCAGTGAACTACATAAACTTCCTAGCAGCTTACCTTTAATAGGGGGAAACATTTAGTAAACAACAATAAACGAATAAGATAATTTCAAACAGTGATAAGAACAATGAAGAAAATAAAAGATTGATGTAGTAGAGCAGGGGTGTCCCATCTTTTGGCTTCCCTGGGTCACAATGGAAGAAGAATTGTCTTGGGCCACACATAAAACACACTGACACTAATAATAGCTGATGAGCTTAAAAAAAAAAAAACTCATAATGTTTTAAGAAAGTTTACAAATTTGTGTTGGGCCACATTCAAAGCTGTCCTGGGCCACAGATTGGACAAGCTTGTAGTAAAGTGATGGGAGGGAGGAGGAGAGTGCTTTAAATTAGATGGCCATGGGAAGACCTCTCTAGGGAATTATCTTTGAGTTGAGATCTTAAACACAAAAGAAACTAGCCAAGGCAAAGGGCAAGATTCTAAGCAAGAGTAAACTTGTCCCAAAGAGCAAAAAGAAGCAAGTGTGCCTTAGAGCATACATAATTAAAAAGAGGACCACTGGTATATGGTGATGTCAGAGAGCTAGACAGGGGTAGGTCATGTAAAGAGGGGCACAGTAGAATTAAAACAGTACATGTTAGATTTTAACATGTACTTAAAGGGGTATTAAGCAGGAGGAGTAAGATAATCTACGTTTTTAAGAGACCACTCTGGGCTGCTATGTGGAAAACAGGAATATAGGAAGGCAAGAGCAGGAACAGGGAGAGACTGCATTCTTTTACTGAAAGATGATGGAAATAATAGAAATAACGAGAAATAACTGTTTGCTCATACCAAAATCTAGAAGTTATCCATGATTCCTGTTTTCTCATCACACTGATTCATCACCACGTCCAGTCAACTCTGCCTACAAACCTGCCAAATCTATCCATTTATCCCCCTCTCTGCCATTATCATCCTAATCCAGGCTACCTTTATCTCCCAACACTATTATGTTATCTGAAAATATAACAATTTATTTATCCATTTGTCTATGGATAGATATTTGGGTCTCTTCCATTTTGGGGGTATTTTAAATAATAGGGCTATGCACTTTTTTGTATATTACTTTTGGTTACACATATGTACATATTTCAGTTGGGAATATTCCTAAGAGTAAATCGCTGGTACTTAGATACTGTCAAACAATTTTCCAAAGTGCTTCTGTCAGTTTATGCTGCCTCCAGCAGTACATAAAAAAAAAAAATCTCATTTCTCCACATTCTCACCAATATTTGGTATTGTCAAGGATTTTTTTCTTTCTTATCTTTTTAGTCACTTTGGTGGGTGTATTGTGGTCTCACACGTTATTTCAATTTGCATTTCCCTGGTGCATAACAAGGTTGAGAAGTTTTGATATGTTTATTGGCCATTTGGATATCATTTTCTGTAAAGTTCCTAAGGTAGAGAATCATTTTTCTATTGAGTTAACTGTATATTTTTATTGATTTATAGGAGCTATTTTTATATTCAGGACAGATTCCTTTATTGGTTAAATGTGTTTTGTATATCCTCCCACTGTGTGGCTTGTCCTTCTCTCTTCTAATGCTATCTTTAAAAGAATAAACATTCCTACTTTTAATGCAGTACAATTTATCAGTCTTTTTCTTAGTGATTAGTACTTTTTGAATTTTATTTAAGTATTTCCCCACCCCGAGGTCCTGAAGATATTCTCCAATGTTATCTTCTTTTATCTCTTACATGTAAAATCAACCTGGAAACTAATTTTTTTTCCATTTGAAAATTCAATTAACCCAGCACCATTTATTCAAGACTATTCTTTCTCTACTGACCTACACGACCATCTTTGCCATTAACCAAATGTCCACAGTGATATAAGACTGACTTTATAGTATTATCTTTTATCATGCCATTTGTTTAGCCTTGCACCATGCCATATTGTCTTCCTTTATAATACACCTTGCTATCTGGTATGTCTTCCAACTTAGTCTTCTTCAAGATGGTCTTACCTAATCTTGGCCCTCTACATTTTCATATAAATTTTAGAAATCACCTTATTAATCTTTATTTTTTAAAAAAACTTCAGATATTCAGAATGGGATTTCATTGCATCTAATGGGATTTCATTGAGGAGATTTGATATCTTAATGCTATTGAGACTTTCAATTAATAAACAAGCTATATATTCTTCCATTTATTTAAATCTTTAGTTTATCTCAATATTTATAATTTTCTGAGTATAGCTCTTTCATGTTTTCTTAGATTTATTCCTAAAAATTTCCTTTTTATGCTTTTATGAATAGCTTCCTTTCTTATTTCATTTTCTCAGCACTTATAATCTCAACTTTTATAATATTCTGAGTACAGTCATTTCATATCTTTAATTAGATTTATTCCTAAAATGTTTCTGATTTTTTATGCTTTTGTAAATAGCATCCTTTATTTCATTTTCTAAGCATTTATTGCTGTTATATAGAAATACAATTGATTTTTGTATACTTATAACCAGAAGCATGTTTAGTTTATTTATTCTAATAGTTTAGCTATACATTATTTTGGATTTTCCACATACAAAAGTTATATCATTCCATGAGTAATAACAGTTTTATTACTTCTTTTCCAATTACTCTGCTTTTAATTCCTTTTCCTAATGTATTGCTCTAGCTAGGACTTTTAGTACAATGTTAAATAGGATGATACTATACATAGTATATATCGATAGGATGATACAGGCATACTAGCTTCATTCCCAAACTTGGAGATGAAAGCTTTCATTTCACCATTAAATATAATTTTTGCTATGACATTTTTCAAAGACATAATCAATCTTTTATTTATTAATCAGAATTAATGTTGGATTTTATCAATTTTTCATCTATTGAGAGGTTCATATAATTTTCCCCATTATTCTATTTCAGTACTTACTTGGTTGGTTTTCAAATGTTAATCCAAACATGAATTTTGGAATAAAATGTAGTTAGGAATAACATATATTCTTTTTATATACTACTGAATTCAGTCTACTATTATTTTCTTTCAGAGTTTTGCATCTATATGAAAGGAATTGTCCTGAAAATTTTGATTCTTATTATCATTGTCAGGTTATGGTACTGAGGTCAGTTTGGATTAATAAAATGGGTGTTTCCTCTTTTTCATTTCTCTGACATAATCTATGTGATGTTATAGTTATTTCTTTCTTTCACATTGAATAGAATTCAGTAAAGTCATCTGACCTGCAGTTTCTCCCCCACTGGAAATGAATGCATTTAAGATTCAATTTCTTTAATAAACATAGGACTATTTAGGTTTTCTATTTATTGTTGGTTCAGTCTTGGTAACAAGTGTTTTTCTAGAAACATTTCTTCTATGTCATCTAAATTTTCAAATTAACTGGTATAATGTTTTTTATAATATGCTCTTGTCATCTTTCTAACGTCTAAAACCTCGATAGCAATGTCCCCTTTTACTTTCCTGATATTGGTACTTACTCTTCTTTTCTTGATTAATCTTGCTGGGGTTATCAGTTTTATTAGATTTTTCAAAGGCTGAATCTTGGCACTGTTGATTCTCTAAATTTTCTTTCTATTTTATTAATTTTAGTTATCTTTATTATTTCCTTCATTATACTTTCTTAGGGCTTAATTTGTTCTTTTTAAAACTTCTTGAGATATATGCTTAGGCAATTAATTTTTCAGTCTTTCATATATATATATAAATATACACACACAACTGTATGCTGCTTATAAGATTCACACATAAAAAATGATAACAGTGATTGAAAATGAAAGGATGGGAAAAAGATATATCATTCATATATATGTGTGTGTTTATATGTGTATATATGTGAGTGTATATATGTATATATGTGTGTGTATATATATATATAGGCTATAAATATCTATTAGGCATGGAATTAATGTATTCCACAAGTTATGCTATTTCATATTTTTCTCATTTTCATTTAGTTAAAAATATTTTCTAATTTTGCATTGTAATTTATTCAATGACTCATTGATTATTTAGAAGTTATTGCTTAATTTTCAAACACTCAAAGATTTTTCTAGTTATCTTCCTATTATTTAATGCATGCTTCATTCCATCATGTTAGAGAACAAACTATGATTTCAACCCTTTAAAATTTATTGAAACTTGCTTTATGGCCCAGTATATGGTCAATTTCAAAAGAATGGGTATTCTGCAGTTGTTAGGTGTAGCGTTCAATGTATGTTGATGTTTTATTAATAATTTTGTAGAAATATTCTATATTCTTACATATTTTTTACTTGTTTGATCAGTTGCTGAGAGAAGTGTATTTAAATACCCCACTATGATTGTAGATTGCCTGTTCCTCCTTATACTTCTGTCAATTTTAATTTATATATTTTGAGGCTTCCTGGAGAGTTGATCTTTTATTATTATAAAATTTCCTTCTAGCAATATTTTTTGCCTTAAAGTCTACTTGACAGATATGATTATAATAATAACAGCTTTCTTTTAGTGTTTGAATGGTATGTCTTTCTTCCATCCTTTCATTTATGATCACTTTAATCACATTTTATGAGTGTCTCTTATAAGCAGCATACAGTTGGTTTTTTTTTTAATCCAGTCTGACAGCCTTGTCCCTTAATTAGCACATTTACTCTATTTATATTCAGAGTTATTATGGAACTATTTGGTTTACATCTGTACCATATTACTACTTGGTTTCTACTATCTCACCTGTTCTATATTTCTTTTTCTATTCTTGACTTTTTTGATTAAGTTAATATTTGCCAGTTAATTATCTTTATACAAAAGCTTATTAATTATACACTCTTTTATTATTATCTTCATCCTTGCCCTAAAAATTATAGCATGCATCCTTGATTTGTTAGAGTATATTATTAAGAAAAAAATACTTTAACCCCTACCCAAATAATACAAGTATCCTACAATACATAACTCCATTTTCTCACTGCCTTATCTGGGATTGTTGTGTATTTTAATTCTATTTATCTTAAATCCTGAAAGATTACTATTATTATTTTATGCAATCAATATCTAGCTATATTTTTCCACACATATGCTCTTTCCGTTGTTCTTATTCTTTCTTGCTCCTCTGTGCTTCCAACTAGAATTATCCTTTAATATTTCCTTTACAGTAGGTCTCTGGTGATTAGCTCTGTTTTTCTTTGCTTGAAAATATCTTTACATGTTTTCTTTTTGGTGGATATTTTCACTGTTAACATATAACTTATTTTGCTTCAGAAAGATGAATATAACATTTCATTGTCTTTTAGCTTCCATTGTTTCTTTTGAAAAGACAAGTATCAATCTTATTGTTGCTCCTTTGAAGGTAATACAAGTGTTTCTCTGTCTGCTCTTAAGATTTCCTCATTGCCTCAAATGTTCAGCAGTTTTATTATTATATGTCTTGCTTTGGTTTTATTTTATATCTCCTGCTTGGAGTTTATAATATCCTTTTGAACCTATACCTTGATATCTTTCATCAGTTTTAGAAAATTTTGTCTTTTAATTCCCAAAATACTGTATTTCCCTCTAAATCTGAATGTAAGCCCCAGTAAATGGTCACAATCTTGATAACTCTGTGATACCTTCAACCACACACACACATACACACACACATTTCTAGTTGTATTCAGAGTCTGAAACTAATAAACAATTGCACAAAGCAATCTTTAAAAATCAAACCATATTAGATCACTCTCTTACCAAAAAATATCATCTAGTCTCATCACACCTAAAATAAAATGCACAAATGTCACCTTATTTAGAAGATCATCATTATCTGACCCGTCTGTATCTCTGACTTTATGTTGTATTACTCCTGCTTTGTCCGCAATTTTCTAACTGAGTTGGTCTTTTTCTATATCTCTAACATGCCAAGCTGATTTTCATCTTAGAATCTTTGCACTGTTCCCTTTGCTAAAATTCTCTAATTAATTAACAAGGCTACTTCCTTCTTATTTTTCCATTTTAAGCTCAAATGTCCCCTCTACCACAAAACCTCCTTTCCTTAAAGTACCCCCAAATATTCTGTATAATAGCACTCTTATTTTAGTTATGTACATATCACTTACCAATATCTAATTGTTGAATTAATTTATTGTTTGTTTATTGTCTTCACAAAAGTAGGCAGGCACCTCATCTATCTTGTTCACTACTATATCTCCAAAGCATGAAACAGTGCCTAACCCTTTAGTAGCTGTTCAATACTTGTTAAATAAATGAAGGAATGAATGAATGAATGTAAGCTCTGAGAAAAGGTTATGCCTAGAGGTATCAATTTTGAAGTCATCAGATAGATGGTATCTGAAGTCATGGGTCCAATGAGATTGCTTCAGAAACGTGTGTAGATTTTTTTAAAAAAGAAGGTCTAAGACACAGCCACAAATATTTCCAACCTTTTGAGATTGAGCAGAAGAGAGGTTAGTAAAGAATACTGAGAGACAACAGCATTCAGTGGGTAAGAGGAATATCAGAAGAATATGGTGTCATGAGATCCAAGAAACAAAAAGACTCCATTATGAAAGGAATGGCTAATTCTATTTCACATACCAAGAGATTAAGATGACAATGATGAGGTGATGATGGAGAAATGACACTATATTTAACAACCTGGAGATCACAGATGATTTGACACAAAGCAGTTTCAGTAGAGTTTGGTGATAGAAAATTGAGAGAAGCAGGTTAAAAAGAAAGTGGGTGGTAAACATTTTAACAGAGAAAGCAGAGAACACTTCTCCAGGACTCCTGTGAAATGAAGCAGTTAATTAGGCTAGTAAGATGTTAGGAGAAATATTGGGGGAGGGCGGAATAATGGTTCAAGGGAAGGGTTTTAAAATGGAAGATACTCCAGTATATTTCTGTGGTGATAAAAATAAACTACTAGAGAAGGAAACAGAGTGAAGTAGGGAAAACTTACTAATTTTAGGGATATTTTGAAAGTAGGATCAATAAAACATGTTGATGGAATAGATATTGGATGTAAGAAAAGGAGAATCAGAACTAATTTTCAGGTTTATGACTTGAGCCATCAGGAAGACAGGAATAACTGATGAGGATAACGGGTGTGGGACATTTTTAGGGTAAAGCAGTTGAAAATCAAGACTTCTGTTTTGAATATAATAGATTTAAGATCTCTACAAGACTCAAGTAGAAATATCGGATAGGCATTTAGACATACACGTCTCAAGTTTAGGGGACAGTCGGTGACTGGGGGTATAAACTTGTGAGTTGTCAACTTATTTAAAAAGTTATATAGAACTAGATGAGATGACCCGAGGGAGTATAATAGAGAAAAGAAGCTAAGGAGTGAATCATAGGGCATAGCAACATTAGGAGCTGAATGAGGAGGCTAGAAAAAAGTGGCCATTGAGGTTGGAGGAGAAACTTGAGAGTGCCAGGTCTCTGAAGAAGGATGCAGCCAGTTGCATCAAATGCTGCTGATATGTCAAGTAATATGTAAAATAAAAATGGATACGTGGATTTGGAAATATGAAGGATATTTTTTACTTGGTGAGAATTTTAATACATTTTTTAGAAAGAAAAATACTTTGAGTAAAGGAAAACAAGAATGAGGAAGTAAAGACAGAATGTATAGGCATATTTTTCTAGGAATTTTGCTATAAAAGGGAACAGACAAATCAGATGGTACCTAAAGGCAGATGTGAGATTGGGGGTGGGGTGGAGATGGGAAGGTAAGTGTTAGATAGATATTTCAGCATGAATATATATTTAAGGGAATGATCTAGTAGACAAAGAAGAATTAATGATGCATATGAGAAAGTAGGCAACTGCAGAAGCAAAGTGTTTGGGTAGGCAAGAGAGAGTGGGGCTCAGTGCCAAAGTAAAGGACAGGAGGAGCACAGACTGTTTATTACCCTAAATAAGGTGAAGGCAAGGTATATGGATAGAAATGTAGTAGGTTGGGAGATCAGATATTAGGAGAATGAGGAAACTCTTTTCCAATGGCTTCCAAGTTCTCAGGAATCAAAATCAAGGACATCAGAGATAAAGGAAAGAAGAAGTTGTTGAAGCTTTGGCCAGTGGGTATAAGAAAAAGTAGGACAAGTGGATGTATCCAAAGAGCATTTGGGGAGATTAAACATAATGTCTAACCAAGGTAAAAAGGGAAGTGAGTACATAAAGCAGTAAATAGAGAGGTTAAAGAATTATTGACATCAGGGTACAAGAGGAGGTCAAAGAGTGAGATCCTTGAGACAGAGATTTTGCATATGTTGCAAGTAACGATAAGTTCAGAGAATAAAATATCATCATAAATAAGACTGGCTGAAAATAATCATAAACTTTAAAAAGGTTTTGTAAGAAGCATATAGCTGTAATTTTTTAAATTCAACCTTTACAATCTATATTTTAACTGGCAAGATCTGGTCTATTTTACATGTATTGTAATTAGTAATAATAAAATTATTTGTAATTCTATTAATTTGTTTTATGCTTTCTGTTTACCCTTCTTTTTCTATGCTTCTTATTTTCTTCTTTCCTGGCTTCTGTTGAATTATTAAAGTTTCTTAATTCCCCTTTTTCATCTCTAATGGTTTAGAAATTATAAATTCTTTTTTATTATTATTATACTTTAGGTTTTAGGGTACATGTGCACAATGTGCAGGTTTGTTATATATGTATCCATGTGCCATGTGGTTTTGCTGCACCCATTAACTCGTCATTTAGCATTAGGCATATCTCCTAATGCTGTCCCTCCCCCTCCCCCCACCCCACAACAGTCCCCGGAGTGTGATGTTCCACTTCCTGTGTCCATGAGTTCTCATTGTTCAATTCCCACCTATGAGTGAGAACATGCGGTGTTTGGTTTTTTGTCCTTGCGATAGTTTGCTGAGAATGATGTTTTATAAATTCTATTATTTTAGTAAATACCCATAAACTTACCCAAATACATATATCACTTAACCACAGCAAAATTCATTAATATCTAATTCCTCTTACCAAACAACCCAAGGTCCAAAAATATTTTAGTTCTGACTGCTACAGTAATCTCCTTCACATTGTTTTCTACAGTATTTTAGTTTCACCTGGTTTTGTAAGTCCTAATAAAGTTATAATTCTTTATATAATACATGCTTAGATTTATTGACATGCTTACTAATTTCTTCACCAATGAGATAAACTGAACATTCCTTAAATGGCAAAATGAAACCCAGCAGAAAAACCTTTCTCTTTAAGTATTGAAGAGCTATTAAATCCATCCTATACAATGAAATATTATAAACTTCATGAAATGTTTAAAAAACAAGTAAAAAATTGAATGAACTTTCATTGAGTATCTTGTCATATGGCTAACTGGCTTTCAGAGAATTGCGTCTTAGCAAATTAATCATTTACTAAGTTAGCTTTTAGGGAAGTAATTTTCAGTAAATTTGTATAAGTAAATTTTATGCTTAAAACCAGTCAGCCTTTCTAAATTCTTGTTATTAGCAACGGCAAGATCAGCAAGAGGGATGATCTTACCTAGAGCACACTGAGGTCTGTGAGACTACTAAGTCCAGCTGTAAATGGGCACAAGGCCAAAAAATGGGCAATTTTATTTAAGTAAGGAAAACTCTATTCATTTGTTTTATGTAGATGGTAGATAAAAGTTTCTCATGTCCATCTTCCATTCTTAAAGATGGATTACTTAGAAGAAAATGTAGGTTTAAAATGTGGAAAATGATTGTAATAATATAACCTAGAAAAAAAAATGTACAAAAAAATGCACTTTTATTTCTTCTTTCTAGGTTCACACTTATTGCCAAAAGATGTCTACTCTCCTGGAAAACATCTTTGCCATAATTAATCTTTTCAAGCAATATTCAAAAAAAGATAAAAACACTGACACATTGAGCAAAAAAGAGCTGAAGGAACTTCTGGAAAAGGAATTTCGGCAAATCCTGAAGGTAAGAGTCTCTGACAAGACCAAAGATAGAGCATTTGTGTTTCTCATTAATAATCTAAGCAAGGGTTATTTTGAGCTCTTTGTGAACTATTTCTCTTAAATTAGGAAAAGAGTTAATCTTGTCTCAAAAAAGATAGATTTTATTTTCTTCCCCTATACCTGGAAGTATATTATAAACATAAAGACACTCTCAGAGAAAAAAATATAAATATTTAAAAATTAATGTAAATTAGTTCTTAGTATTTTGGTATTTATAATGTTTTCCTAAACATCAACATTACTAAGGGGATTTTTATTAAAGAAAACTAAGTAATGAATTATATATACTTCTGACTTTTAAAATAAGAAAAAGAGTCACTTACCCCATCAAATACTGACACCTTACTAGTCTTTACAACATCTTTGTTCACATATAACACCTGAATGAGAATGAGATGAAAAAGTCTTAAAAAAAACAAAAAGATTTTGTCCCACTTTTTAATACTCAAAGATCCGGTTCCTTAAATTAACTTTGAATTAATTGGCTGATAATGTGATTCTATCTGATGCAGTCTCCCTCTGTGACTTCCCTCTGTACAGAATCCAGATGACCCAGATACGGTTGATGTCTTCATGGATCACTTGGATATAGACCACAACAAGAAAATTGACTTCACTGAGTTTCTTCTGATGGTATTCAAGTTGGCTCAAGCATACTATGAGTCTACTAGAAAAGAGAATTTACCGATATCAGGACACAAGCACAGAAAGCACAGTCACCATGATAAACATGAAGATAATAAAGAGGAAGAAAACAAAGAAAACAGAAAAACACCCTCAAGTCTGGAAAGAAGAAACAATAGAAAAGGGAATAAGGGAAGATCCAAGAGCCCAAGAGAAACAGGGGGGAAAAGGCATGAATCTAGTTCTGAAAAAAGAGAAAGAAAAGGATATTCACCTACTCAAAGAGAAGAAGAATATAGAAAAAACCATCCTAAGTCAAGTAAAAAAGAGAAAAACAAGACTGAAAATACTAGATTAGAAGACAGTAGGAAGAGGCTAAGTGAAAGACCTGAAGAGAAAGAAGACAAAGAAGAAGGAGGATATGATTATGAAAACACAGGAAGAGTGACTGAAAAATTGACAGAATCAGGCCATATTGCCACATATTACACAATCCAGGATGAAGCCTATGACACTACTGATAATCTATTAGAAGAAAACAAAATATATGAAAGATCAAGGTCATCTGATGACGAATCGTCATCGCAAGTGAACAGGTCAAGACATGAAAATACAAGACAGGTACCACTGCATGAGTCCAGGACAAGAAGGCATAGGGAATCCAGTGTTAGCCAGGACAGTGACAGTGAGGGACACTCAGAAGACTCTGAGAGGCAGTCTGGGTCTGCTTCCAGAAACCATCATGGATCTGCTTGGGAGCAGTCAAGAGATGGCTCCAGACACCCTGGGTCCCATCAAGAAGACAGAGCCAGTCACGGGCACTCTGCCGACAGCTCCAGACAATCAGGCACTCGTCACGCAGAGACTTCCCCTCGTGGACAGGCTGCGTCATCCTATGAACAGGCAAGATCAAGTCCAGGAGAAAGACATGGATCCCGCCACCAGCAGTCAGCAGACAGCTCCAGACACTCAGGCATTGGGCATGGACAAGCTTCATCTGCAGTCAGCAACCATGGACACCAGGGGTCCAGTGGTAGTCAGGTCAGTGACAGTGAGGGACATTCAGAAGACTCAGACACACAATCAGTGTCAGCCCACGGACAGGCTGGGCCCAGACACCAGAGCCACCAAGAGTCTGCACACGGCTGGTCAGGGGAAAGGTCTGGATGTTCAAGGTCTTTCCTCTACAAGGTGAGCACTCATGAACAGTCTGAGTCAGCCCAAGGACGGACCGGGCCCAGCACTGGAGGAAGACAAGGATCCCACCACGAGCAGGCACCAGAAAGCACCAGGCACTCAGCATCCGAAGAGGGTCAGGACAACATTCATGGACACCCGGGGTCAAGCAGAGAAGGAAGGCAGGGATCTCACCACGAGCAACAGGTAGACAGCTCAGAATACTCAGGGTCCCATCACAGCCACAACACATCCCAGGGAAGGTCTGAGGCCTACCGTGGGAAGTCAGGATACAGAAGTGCAAGCAGACAAACACGTAACGGGGAACAATCAGGAGAAGACTCCAGACACTCAGGGTCGCGTCACCATGAAGCTTCCACTCGGGCCGACAGCTCTAGACACTCACAGGTGGGCCAGGGACAATCAGTGGGGTCCAGGACAAGCAGGCGCCAAGGATCCAGTGTTAGCCAGGACAGTGACAGTGAGGGACACTCAGAAGACTCTGAGAGGCAGTCTGGGTCTGCTTCCAGAAACCATTATGGATCTGCTTGGGAGCAGGCAAGGGATGGCTCCAGAAACCCTGGGTCCCATCAAGAAGACAGAGCCGGTCACGGGCACTCTGCAGAGAGCTCCAGACAATCAGGCACTCCTCACGCAGAGACTTCCTCTCGTGGACAGGCTGCGTCATCCCAGGAACAGGCAAGATCAAGTCCTGGAGAAAGACATGGATCCCGCCACCAGCAGTCAGCAGACAGCTCCAGACACTCAGGCACTGGGCGCAGAGAAGCTTCATCTGCAGTCAGCGACCATGGACACCAAGGGTCCAGTGGTAGTCAGGCCAGTGACAGTGAGGGACACTCAGAAGACTCAGACACACAGTCAGTGTCAGCCCATGGACAGGCTGGGCCCCATCAGCAGAGCCACCAAGAGTCCGCACGTGGCCGGTCAGGGGAAAGGTCTGGACGTTCAGGGTCTTTCCTCTACCAGGTGAGCACTCATGAACAGTCTGAGTCCACCCATGGACGGACTGGGCCCAGCACTGGAGGAAGACAAGGATCCCGCCATGAGCAGGCACGAGACAGCTCCAGGCACTCAGCGTCCCAAGAGGGTCAGGACACCATTCGTGAACACCCGGGGTCAAGCAGAGGAGGAAGGCAGGGGTCCCACCATGAGCAATCTTCGATAGCTCTGGACACTCAGGGTCCCATCACAGCCACACCACATCCCACGGAAGGTCTCATGCCTCTCGTGGGCAGTCAGGATCCAGAAGTGCAAGCAGAACAACACGTAATGAGGAACAGATAGGAGATGGCTCCAGGCACTCAGGATCACGTCACCATGAGGCTTCCACTCAGGCCGACAGCTCTAGACACTCACAGTCCAGCCAGGGAGAATCAGCGGGGTCTAGGAGAAGCAGGCGCCAGGGATCCAGTGTTAGCCAGGACAGTGACAGTGAGGGACACTCAGAGGACTCTGAGAGGCGGTCTGAGTCTGCTTCCAGAAACCGTCATGGATCTTCTCGGGAGCAGTCAAGAGATGCCCCCAGACACCCCGGATCCTATCCCCGCAATACAGCCAGTCATGTACAGTCTTCATCTGTACAGTCAGACTCTGGTATCACTAAGGAACATGGTCACTTTAGTAGTCTTTCACAAGATTCTGCGTATCGCTCAGGAATACAGTCACGTGGCAGTCCTCACAGTTCTAGTTCTTATGATTATCAATCTGAGGGCACTGAAAGGCAAAAAGGTCAATCAAGTTTAGTTTGGAGGCATGGCAGCTATGGTAGTGCAGATTATGATTATGGTGAATCTGGGTTTAGACACTCTCAGCACAGAAGTGTTAGTTACAATTCCAATCCTGTTGTTTTCAAGAAAAGATCTGATATCTGTAAAGCAAGTGCATTTGGTAAAGATCATCCAAGGTATTATGCAACTTATATTAATAAGAACCCAGGTTTATATGGCCATTCTAGTGATATATCAAAACAACTGGGATTTAGTCAGTCACAGAGATACTATTACTATGAGTAAGAAATTAATGGCAAAGGAATTAATCCAAGAATAGAAGAATGAAGCAAGTTCACTTTCAATCAAAAAACTTCATAATACTTTCAGGGAAGTTATCTTTTCCTGTCAATCTGTTTAAAATATGCTATAGTATTTCATTAGTTTGGTGGTAGTTTATTTTTATTGTTTAAGGATCCTTAAACTCTATATTTCAGAAATATTAAGTGGAAGAAATCAATATCATGGAGAGCTAACTTTAGAAAACTAGCTGGAGTATTTTAGGAGATTCTGGGTCAAGTAATGTTTTATGTTTTTGAAAGTTTAAATTTTAGATACTCTCCAAATTTCTAAATTAATCTTTTTCAGAAATATCGAAGGAGCCAAAAATATAAAACAGTTCTGTATACCAAAGTGGCTATATCAACATCAGGGCTAGCACATCTTTCTCTATTGTCCTTCTATTGGAATTCTATTATTCTGTATTCAAAAAAATCATCTTAGACATAATATTTTAGTAAGCTGCATCTAAATTAAAAATAAACTATTCATCATATAATACTGTTTGTCTCTTGTATGCTTATTTGTCATAAACACAAATTACATACTTCCCCATGGCCAGAATTAGATGTCTTCTATATCACTGGAAAGCTATATGACCATAGAGCAAATACATTCCATTCAAAATAACAAGTAATTAATAATGAAAGACAAAATTTAATCAAGGCCTATATTTTTCTCCAACACAATCATTGTCCCACAATCACATTCAGGAAAAAAAAAAACACGCTTTGCTCAATCATGAATATCACTATTATTAATATGGAATTATCAACTTAAGTGGTGATTAAGCCATGTCAAAGGAAGATCAGGAAACAGGAATTACTGACCATAGATCCTTCTTCCAAAGACACTAGAAGATGCTTTGCAATGTAGACTAGTTGGAGCAGAGAAGTTGTGCTGATATATCCTGACAAAGGGAAAGGAATTAAAAAGAAGTGTCCTCCTGACCTGGAAGGAAAATATTTGTATCTTTATAATTTAAGCAAGTAGATGAAAAGGCTGAAAAAAGAATAGTAAAATTATAAATGAAGTTCTACCATTAGAAGGAATATGCTTCTGTAAGAATCCTACCCAAATTTTCATTCCCATAATATCAGACTAGAAGTGATATGTAGGCCAGTGATCACATTTTGCAGATGAGTCTATTACACAAATAATCCACACCAAAGTAGCACTTAGATCTCAAGTCTCCAAATCTGCGTTTAGTGGTTTTATAAAAGCACTTCCAAAAAGCTGCGTTTATTGAACTTACACTTGAGTAAACCAAGATAAAGTGAAACTGATTGTCAAAGTTACAATATACCCAATAGGTGCAGGGACTGAATGAAAAGCAACAAACAAGCTCATTTTTCTAATTAGCCTCAAACAATAGTCTATATTTGTTCTCCACAAGCCACTTGAAGATGGCATTTCCTTCCCACCAGTGTCATGCTTCCCTGCTTGAAGTGTTGTCCCCAAATGCCCCTACAAAGTTGCAAACTCCATAAGATACCATACCTTCAGACCTCATTGAACTTCCACAGACATACATAGAGAGGATGCTTTTGTCCATTTCTCTGATACACTTTGCTACCTTGCCCCCAGTCTCACAACCAGCTTATGTGGCTACCTCCTGTAGCTCCTGTCTAAAGGAGCCAGGCATAACTAACAGGCTAAGAAAACAATATATAATGAGGAAACAGTGCAGACCTAGTCTAATTATGGGAGAGGTACTGATAGGACAGAAAGACCTTAAAATAGTTTTAGCCAGATGTTTAGAGAGCTAAATTCTCAAGTTTTCTGAAGAACCCATAAACAATTGAAACTGTTTTCTTTCATATCCCTGCCCACTCAAGGATAAAATTACCAGATACTCCTTTTTGTTGAGAGAAAATCAGTTTACCCAAAAAGATGCCAACAAGATTCACTTAGAACATCAATTTTTCTCTGTCCTCTCTCCTTCCTTTATAAAATTTGTTTTTTACCTTTTTCCTTAACTTGGTTGACCAATTCTCTCACATATAAGTCAACAATTTTCCTGCAAGATAACTACAGGTTTCTAAGTTTTTCTTTGGGACAATCTTTTTTAAAATTTTTGTGAGTACATAGTAGGTATACATATATTTATGGGATACATGAGATATTTTGATACAGACATACAGTGTATGATAATCATATCAAAATAAATAGGTATCCATCACCTCAAGCATTCATCATTTTTGTTACATGCAATCCAATTATCCTATTTTACTTATTTTTAAATGTACAATAAATTACTGTTGACTGCAGTTGCCCTGTTGTGCTATCAAATACTAAATCTTATTCACTCTATTTAACTATATTTTTGTACCCATCAACCATCTCCACTTACCCCCTACCTTTCATTACTCTTCCCAGCCTCTGTTAACCATCATTCTACTTTCTATCTCCATGAGTTCAATTGTTTTAATTTTTAGATCTCACAAATGAATGAGAACACGTGAAGATTATCTTTCTCTGCCTGACTTACTTTACTTAATATGATGTCCTCCAGTTCCATCAGTGTTGTTGCACATTACAAGATCTCATTCTTTTCTATCACTCCATTGTGTTTAGTACAGTTTCTTTATCCATTCATCTCTTAATGGACACTTAGGTTGCTTCCAATATTGGCTGTTGTGAATACTGCTGCAATAAACATTGGAGTGCAGATATCTCTTCATTATACCGACTTACTTTCTTTTGGGTATGTACCTAGCAGTGTGATTGCTGGATCATATAGTAGCTCTATTTTTAGTTTTTTGAGAAACTTTCATGCTGTTCTCCACAGTAGTTGTAATTTACATTCCTACCAAGAGTGTACTACTGTTCCCTATTCTCTACATCTTGCCTTTTGTTTGTTATTTCCTGCTTTTGGATAAAAGCTATTTTAACTCAGTGAGATGATATCTCATTACATTTTTGATTTGCATTTCTAAGATGGTCAGTGATAGTAAGCACATTTTCATATACTTGTTTGCCATTTGTATGTCTTCTTTTGACAAATGCCTGTTCAGATCTCTTGCCCTTAAACACCCACCATCAGCGTACTACTGTTCCCTGTTCTCTACATCCTTGCCTTTTCTTATTTCCAGCTTTTGGATAAAAGCTATTTTAAGTCAGATCATATCTTGTAATATTTTTTATTTGAATTTGATTTGCATCTGATGATCAATGATGGTAAGCACGTTTTCATATATCTGTTTGCCATTTGTATGTCTTCTTTTGAGAAATGCCTGTTCAGATCTTTTGCTCATATTTTAATTGGATTATTAGATTTTTTTACTATTGAGTTGTCTAAGCTACTTACATATTCTAGTTATTAATGCCTTATCAGATGGAGAGTACAAATATTTTCTTCCATTCTGTGATTTGCCTCTTAACTTTGTTGATTGTTTCCTTTGTGGTGCAGAAGATTTTTAACTTGATGTGATCCCATTTATCCACTTTTGCTTCGGTTGCTTGTGCTTAAGGTATTACTCAAGAAATCTTTGCCCAGAAATCTTTCCTTTTTTTCTTTTTTTTTTTTTATTATACTTTAAGTTTTAGGGTACATGTGCACAACGTGCAGGTTTGTTACATATGTATACATGTGCCATGTTGGTGTGCTGCACCCATTAACTCATCATTTACATTAGGTATATCTCCTAATGCAATCCCTCCCCCCTCCCCCACCCCACAACAGGCCCCAGTGTGTGATGTTCCCCTTCTTGTGTCCATGTGTTCTCATTGTTCAATTCCCACCTATGAGTGAAAACATGCAGTGTTTGGTTTTTAGTCTTTGCCATAGTTTGCTGAGAACGATGGTTTCAGCTTCATCCATGTCCCTACAAATGACATGAACTTATCTTTTTTAATGGCTGCATAGTATTCCATGGTGTATATGTGCCACATTTTCTTAATCCACTCTATCATTGTCAGACATTTGGATTGGTTCCAAGTCTTTCCTATTGTGAATAGTGCCGCAATCAATAAACATGTGCATCTATCTTAATAGCAGCATGATTTATAATCCTTTGGGTATATACCCAGTAATGGGATGGCTGGGTCAAATGGTATTTCTAGTTCTAGATCCCTGAGGAATCGCCACACTGACTTCCACAATGATTGAACTAGTTTATAGTCCCACCAACAGTGTAAAAGTGTTCCTATTTCTCCACATCCTCTCCAGCACCTGTTGTTTCCTGACTTTTTAATGATGGCCATTCTCACTGGTGTGAGATGGTATCTCATTGTGGTTTTGATTTGCATTTCTCTGATGGCCAGTGATGATGAGCATTTTTTCATGTGTCTTTTGGCTGCATAAATGTCTTCTTTTGAGAAGTGTTTGTTCATATCCTTCACTCACTTGTTGATGGGGTTGTTATTTTTTTTCTTGTAAATTTGTTTGAGTTCTTTGTAGATTCTGGGTATTAGCCCTTTGTCAGATGAGTAGGTTGCAAAAATTTTCTACCAGTGTATAGGTTGCCTGTTCACTCTGATGGTGGTTTCCTTTGCTGTGCAGAAGCTCTTTAGTTTAATCAGATTCCATTTGTCAATTTTGGCTTTTGTTGCCATTGCTTTTGGTGTTTTAGACATGAAGTTCTTGTCCATGCCTATGACCTGAATGATATTGCCCACGTTGTCTTCTAGGGTTTTTATGGTTTTAGGTCTGACACGTAAGTCTTTAATCCATCTTGAATTAATTTTTGTACAAGGTGTAAGGAAGGGATCCGGTTTCAGCTTTCTACATATGTCTAGCCAGTTTTCCCAGCAACATTTATTAAATAGGGAATCCTTTCCCCATTGCTTGTTTTTGTCAGGTTTGTCAAAGATCAATGGTTGTAGATGTGTGGTATTATTTCTGAGGGCTCTATTCTGTTCCACTGTTCTATATCTCTGTTTTGGTACCAGTACCATGCTGTTTGGTTACTGTAGCCTTGTAGTATAGTTTGAAGTCAGGTAGCGTGATGTCTCCAGCTTTTTTCTTTTGGCTTAGGATTGACTTGGCAATGCAGGCTCCTTTTTGGTTCCATATGAACAATAAAGTAGTTTTTTCCAATTCTGTGAAGAAAGTCATTGGTACCTTGATGGGGATGGCATTGAATCTATAAATTACCTTGGGCAGTATGGCCACTTTCATGATATTGATTCTTCCTACCCATGAGCATGGAATGTTCTTCCATTTGTCTGTATCCTCTTTTATTTCATTGAGCAGTGGTTTGTAGTTCTCCTTGAAGAGGTCCTTCACATCCCTTCTAAGTTGGATTCCTAGGTATTTCATTCTCTTTGAAGCAATTGTGAATGGGAGTTCACTCATGATTTGGCTGTTTGTCTGTTATTGGTGTATAAGAGTGCTTGTGATTTTTGCACATTGATTTTGTATCCTGAGACTTTGCTGAAGTAGCTTATCAGCTTAAGGATATTTTCGGCTGAGACGATGGTGTTTTCTAGATATACAATCATGTCTTCTGCAAACAGGGACAATTTGACTTCCTCTTTTCCTACTTGAACATGCTTTATTTCTTTCTCTGCCTGATTGCCCTGGCCAGAACTTCCAACACTATGTTGAATAGGAGTGGTGAGAGAGGGCATCCCTCTCTTGTGCCAGTTTTTAAAGGGAATGCTTCCAGTTTTTGTCCATTCAGTATGATATTGGCTGTGGGTTTGTCATAGATAGCTCTTATTGTTTTGAGATACTTCCCATCAATACCTAATTTATTGAGAGTTTTTAGCATGAAGTGTTGTTGAATTTTGTCAAAGGCCTTTTCTGCATCTATTGAGATAATCATGTGGTTTTTGTCTTTGGTTCTGTTTATATGCTGGATTACGTTTATTGATTTTCATATATTGAACCAGCCTTGCATCCCAGGGATGAAGCCAACTTGATCATGGTGGATAAGCTTTTTGATGTGCTCCTGGATTCCATTTGCCAGTATTTCACTGAGGATTTTTGCTTCGATGTTCATCAGGGATATTGGTTGAAAATTCTCTTTTTTGTTGTGTCTCTGCCAGACTTTGGTATCAGGATGATGCTGGCCTCATAAAATGAGTTAGGGAGGATTCCCTCTTTTTCTATTGATTGGAATAGTTTCAGAAGGAATGGTACCAGCTCCTCCTTGTACCTCTGGTAGAATTCGGCTGTGAATCCATCAGGTCCTGGACTTTTTTTGGTTGGTAAGCTATTAATTATTGCCTCAATTTCAGAGCCTGTTATTGGTCTATTCAGAGATTCAACTTCTTCCTGGTTTAGTCTTGGGAGAGTATACATGTCAAGGAATTTATCCATTTCTTCTAGATTTTCTAGTTTATTTGCGAGAGGTGTTTGTAGTATTCTCTGATGATAGTTTGTATTTCTGTGGGATCGGTGGTGATATCCCCTTTATCATTTTTATTGCATCTATTTGATTCTTCTCTCTTTTCTTCTTTATTAGTCTTGCTAGTGGTCTATCAATCTTGTTGATCTTTTCAAAAAAACAGCTCCTGGATTATTGACTTTTTGAAGGGTTTTTTGTGTCTCTATCTCCTTCAGTTCTGTTCTGATCTTAGTTATTTCTTGCCTTCTGCTAGCTTTTGAATGTGTTTGCTCTTGCTTCTCTAGTTCTTTTAATTGTGACGTTAGGGTGTCAATTTTAGATCTTTCCTGCTTTGTCTTGTGGGCATTTAGTGCTATAAATTTTCCTCTACACACTGCTTTGAATGTGTCCCAGAGATTCTGGTATGTTGTGTCTTTGTTCTCGTTGGTTTCAAAGAACATCTTTATATCTGCCTTCATTTCGTTATGTACCCAGTAGTCATTCAGGAGCAGGTTGTTCAATTTCCATGCAGTTGAGCGGTTTTGAGTGAGTTTCTTAATCCTGAGTTCTAGTTTGATTGCACTGTGGTCTGAGAGACAGTTTGTTACAATTCCTGTTCTTTTACATTTGCTGAGGAGTGCTTTACTCCCAACTATGTGGTCAATTTTGGAGTAAGTGCAGTGTGGTGCTGACAAGAATGTATATTCTGTTGACTTGTTTTGGAGAGTTCTGTAGATGTCTATTAGGTCTGCTTGGTGCAGAGCTGAGGTCAATTCCTGGATATCCTTGTTAACTCTCTGTCTTGTTGATCTGTCTAATGTTGACAGTGGGGTGTTAAAGTCTCCCATTATTATTGTGTGGGAGTCTAAGTCTCTTTGTAGGTCTCTAAGGACTTGCTTTATGAATCTGGTGCTCCTGTATTGGGTGCATGTATATTTAGGTTAGCTCTTCTTGTTGAATTGATTCCTTTACCACTATGTAATGGCTTTCTTTGTCTCTTTTGATCTTTGTTGGTTTAAAGTCTGTTTTATCCAAGACTAGGATTGCAATCCCTCCTTTTTTTTGTTTTCCATGTGCTTGGTAGATCTTCCTCCATCCCTTTATTTTGAGCTTTTATGTGTCTCTGCACATGAGATGGGTTTCCTGAATACAGCACACTGATGGGTCTTGACTCTTTATCCAATTTGCCAGTCTCTGCCTTTTAATTGGAGCATTTAGCTCATTTACACTTAATATTGTTATATGTGAATTTGATCCTGTCATTATGATGTTAGCTGGTTATTTTGCTCATTAGTTGATGCGGTTTCTTCCAAGCCTCGATGGTCTTTACAATTTGGGAGGTTTTTGCAGTTTCTGGTACAAGTTGTTCCTTTCCATGTTTAGTGCTTCCTTCAGGAGCTCTTGTAAGGCAGGCCTGGTGGTGACAAAATCTCTCAGCATTTGCTTGTCTGTAAAGGATTTTATTTCTCCTTCACTTATGAAGCTTAGTTTGGCTGGATATGAAATTCTGGGTTGAAAATTCTTTTCTTTAAGAATGTTGAATATCGGCCCCCACTCTCTTCTGGCTTGTAGAGTTTCTGCCAAAAGATCAGCTATTAGTCTGATCGGCTTCCCTTTGTGGGTATCCCTATCTTTCTTTCAGGCTGCCCTTAATATTTTTTCCTTCATTTCAACTTTGGTGAATCTGACAATTAAGTGTCTTGGAGTTGCTCTTCTCGAGGAGTATCTTTGTGGCATTCTCTGTATTTCCTGTATGTGAATGTTGGCCTGCCTTGCTAGATTGGGAAAGTTCTCCTGGATAATATCCTGCAGAGTGTTTTCCAACTTGGTTTCACTCTCCCCGTCACTTTCAGGCTCACCAATCAGACGTAGATTTGGTCTTTTCACATAGTCCCACATTTCTTGGAGGCTTTGTTCATTTCTTTTAATTCTTTTTTCTCTAAACTTCTCTTCTCACTTCAATTCGTTCATTTGATCTTCCATCACTGATACCCTTTCTTCCAGTTGATCGAATCGGCTACTGAAGCTTGTGCATTTGTCACGTAGTTCTCGTGCTGTGGTTTTCAGCTCCATCGGGTCCTTTAAGGACTTCTCTGTATTGGTTATTCTAGTTGGCCATTCGTCTAATCTTTTTTCAAGGTTTTAAACTTTTTGCCATGGGTTCAAACTTCCTCCTTTAGGTCAGAGAAGTTTGATCATCTGAAGCCTTCTTCTCTCAACTCGTCAAAGTCATTCTCTGTCCAGCTTTGTTCTGTTGCTGGTGAGGAACTGTGTTCCTCTGGAGGAGGAGAGGTGCTCTGATTTTCAGAATTTTCAGTTTTTCTGCTCTGTTTTTTCCCCATCTTTGTGGTTTTATCTACCTTTGGTCTTTGACGATGGTGACGTGCAGATGGGGTTTTGGTGTGGATGTCCTTTCTGTTTGTTAGTTTTCCTTCAAACAATCAGGCCCCTCAGCTGCAGGTCTGTTGGAGTTTGCCAGAGGTCCACACCAGACCCTGTTTGCCTGGATATCAGCAGTGGAGGCTGCAGAACAGCGAATATTGGTGAACCAGAAATGCTGCTGCCTGATTGTTCCTCTGGAAGTTTTGTCTCAGAGGAGTACCCAGCCGTGTGAGGTGTCAGTCCGCCCTTACTGGGGGGTGCCTCCCAGTTAGGCTACTCAGGAGTCAGGGACCCACTTGAGGAGGCAGTCTGTCCATTCTCAGATCTCAAGCTGCATGCTGGGAGAATCACTACTGTCTTCAAAGCTGTCAGACAGGGACATTTAAGTCTGCAGAGGTTTCTGCTGCCTTCTATTTGGCTATGCCCTGCTCCCAGAGGTGGAGTCTACAGAGGCAGGCAGGCCTCCTTGAGCTGCAGTGGGCTCCACCCAGTTTGAGCTTCCTGGCCACTTTGTTTACCTACTCAAGCCTCAGCAATGGTGGGTGCCCCTCCCCCAGCCTCACTGCCACCTTGCAGTTTGATCTCAGACTGCTGTGCTAGCAATGAGCGAGGCTCTGTGGTCATAGGCCTCTCTGAGCCAGGTGCAGGATATAATCTCCTGGTGTGCCATTTGCTAAGACCGTTGGAAAAGCACAGTATTAGGGTGGGAGTGACCCAATTTTCCAGGTGCTGTCTGTCACCCCTTTCCTTGGCTAGGAAAGGGAATTCCCTGATCCCTTGCACTTCCCAGTGAGGCGATGCCTCACCCTGCTTCAGCTCATGCTCGGTGCGCTGCACCCACTCTCCTGCACCCACTGTCCCACAATCCCCAGTGAGATGAACCTGGTACCTCAGTTGGAAATGCAGAAATCATTCATCTTCTGCATTACTCAGGCTGGGAGCTGTAGAGTGGAGCTGTTCCTATTCGACCATCTTGGCTCCTCTCCCAGAATTAAACTTGCAACTTGAAAGATACGGACTGGCTAAATGGATTTTTTAAAAACCCAGACCTAACTATATGTGGCCTACAAGAAACTTGTCTAACCTCTAAAGACACATATTAGACTGAAAATAAAGGGATGAAAAAAGATATTTCATGCAAAAAAAAAGTAAGCAGAAATAACTATGCTTGTATCAGATAAAACAGACTTGAAGTAAAAAACGGTAAGAAGAGACAAAGAAGGTAATTATATCATGATAAAGGGATTAATACAATAAGAAGATAGAACAATTTTAAACATATATGCACTCAACACTGAAGCACCCATTAGATAAAGTAAATGTTACTGGAGTTAAAAGGAGAGATAGATTCCAATAAAATAACAGCTAGGGACTTCAACACAGCACTCTCAGTATTAGACAGATCTTCCAGACAGAAAATCAGCAAAGGAACCTTGAATTTAAACTTCACATTAGACAAAATAAACCTAACAGACATTTATAGAATATTTCATCCAAACACTACAGAACAGATTCTTCTCATTACCACAGAAACATTTTTCAAGGTAGACCATATGTTAGGACAAAAAAAAAGTCTCAACAAATATTTAAAAATTAAAATCATATCAAGTATCATCTCAAATTACAATAGAATAAAACTAGAAATCAATAACAAGAGGAACTTGGGAGACTGTACGAATACATGGAAACTAAACAACATGCTCCTGAATGACCACTGGGTAAAGAAAGAAATTAAAGATAAAATTTTAAAAATTTGTTCAAATGAAAATTGAAACAAAACATAACAATACCTATGATATACAGCAAAAGCAGTGATAAGAAAGAAGTTTACAGCAATAAACACCTGCACCAAAAAAGTAGAAAGATTTGAAATAAACAATCCTAAAATATAGTTCAAATAACTAAAAACCTAAGAACAAACCAAATCCCAAATTAGTAGAAGGAAAGAAACAATAAAGATCAGAGTCCATCACCAAATGAAATACAGACTAAAATAATGATAGGGTCAATGAAATAAAAAGTTGGTTTTTGAAAAGATAAAATCAATAAAGTGTTTGCTAGACTAACCAAGAATAAAAGACCCAAATAAAGACCCAAATAAAGAAAATCACTTGCTAGACTAACCAAAAAAAAAATGAAAAATGAAAAAGGAGACAGCACAATACCACAAAAATACAAAAGTTCATCAGAGACTATAATAAATGATACACTAACAAACTAGAAAACGTAGAGAAAATAGGTAAATTCATGGACACATACAACCTATCAAGAAATAAAAGTTCAGGACTGACTGCATGGCTTCATTGCCAAATACAACCAAACTTTCAAAGAAGAACAAAACAAGTCTTAAAGAGTCAAAATCATATCAAGCACCTTTTCTGATCACATTGGAATAGAACTATAAATCAATAAAAGGAGGAACAATGGAAGTTGTACAAATTGAAGGAAATGAATGAATTCCTCAACAATGAATGGGTCAATGAAAAAATTTAAAAGAAATTTAAAAGGTTCCTAGAAAACAACAACAACAAAAAAATTACACAACATACCAAAACCTATAGAATGTCAGTTATATAACAGTTCTAAGAGGTAGGTTCTTAGCAATAGATGCCTACATGAAAAAAGCAGAAGGACTTCAAATAAATAATCTAAAGATGAACTTCAGGGAAACTAGAAAAGCAAGAACAAACTAAACTCAAAATCAGTAGAGGGAAAAAACAATAAAGATCAGAGTAGAACTGACTAAATACATAAATATGTATATATATACACATATAGTCTTGATTTTTTATTTCACACATATAAAAGATAAATGAAATTAAAAGTTGGTTTTTGAAAAAATAAAACTGACAAATATTTATCTACACTAACTAAGGAAAAAAAGAAAATAAATAAAATTAGGGATAAAAAAAGAGACATTACAACTGATACTTCAGAAATACAAAGGATTAGAGGCTATTAAAACAACAATAAGCTAACAAATTGAAAAAACTAGAGGAAATAGAAAAATTCCTGGACACATGCAACCCACCAAGATTGAATCAGGGAGAAATAGAAAACCTGAACAAACCAATGATTAATATGTAATCAGTAATAAGAAGTTTCCTGACAAAGAGAACTCCAGGACCAGATAGATGGCTTCACTGCCAAATTCAACAAAATTTTCAAAAGAGAACTAACATCAACTCTCCTCGAACTATTACAAAATATTAAAGAGGAGGGAATTCTCCCTTATCCCACCAGGCCAGCATCACCCTAATATCCAAACTAGACAAGGAAACAACGAAAAAAATGAAAACTACAGGCCAGTATTCTTGATAACATAGATGCAAATTCCTGAACAAAATACTAGCAAACCAAATCAAACAGCACACCAAAACACACACACACACACACACACACACAAACACCATGATTAAGTAGCATATATCCTAGCAATGCAAGGATTGTTGAACATATGCAAATCAGCAAACATGATACATCACATCAACAGAATGAGGGACAAAAACCATATCATCATCTCAATAGATGCAGAAAAAGCATTTGATAAAATTCAACACACTCACACACACAAAAAAACTCTCAATAAACTAGGCAGAGAAGGAACATTCCTCAACAAAATAAAGGCCATATATCACAAACCCACAGCTAACATCATACTGAATGAGGAAAGGCTGAAAGCCTTTCTCCTAAGAACTGGAGCTAGACAAGAAGGCTCACTTTCACCATTCCTATTCATCACAGTACTAGAAGTACTAGCTAGAGCAATCAAGAGAAAGAAATAATAGGCATCTAAATTAGAAAAGAAGACAAATTATCCTTCTTCACTGATGATATAATCTTACATTTAGAAAAACCTAAAGACACCACCAAAAAAACTCTTCGATCAGATCAATAAAGTCAATAAAATTGCAGGATAAATAATTAATATACAAAAATCAATAGTGCTTCAATACACCAATAATGAACTAGCTGAGAAAGAAATAAATAAGTCAATCTCATTTACAATAGCTACCAAAAAAACCCATGAATTAATTTAACCAAGGAGATTAATGATCTCTAAAAGGAAAACTAGAAAACAATGATGAAAGAAATTGAAGAGGACATAAACAAATGGAAAGATATCTCATGCTCACGAATGGAAGAATTAACATAGGTAAAATGACACACTTCCTAAAACAATCTACAGATTCAATGTAACACCTATCAAAACACCAATGCCATTTTTCACAGAAATAGAAAAAAAAAAACCTAATATTTGTATGGAACAACAACAAAAAGAAAAATAAAAACACAAATAGCCAAAGCAATCCTAAGCAAAAAGATCAAAGCTAGAAACACCACACAGCCTGACTTCAAAATATATTACAAAGCTACAGTAATCAAAACAATTTGGCATTGGTATAAAAACAGACACATAGACCAATGAAACTGAGTAGAGAATCCAACATAAATCTACATATTTACAGTCAACTGAATTTCAATTAAGACAACAAGAACATACATTGGGAAAAAGACAACCCCTTCAATAAATGGTACTTGGAAAATTAGATATCTATATGAAGAAGAATGAAACTGGGCTTCTATGTTGTACCACATATAGAAATTAACTCAAGATGGATTAAAGACTTAAATGTGATTCCATTCCAAGATGGCCAAATAGAAACAGCTCCAGTCTGTAGCTCCAGCCTGATCAGTGCAGAAGATGAGTGATTTCTTTATTTCCAACTGAGGTACCTGGTTCATCTCACTGGGACTGGTTGGACAGTGGATGCAGCCCACAGAAGGTGGGCTGAAGCACCGTGGCACAAGAACTTCATGATGCATGCACAAGCTTCAATAGCTGATTCAATCAAGTGGTAGAAAGGATATCAGTGATTGAAGATCAAATTAATGAAATAAAGTGAGAAGACAAGTTTACAGAAAAAAGAGTAAAAAGAAAAGAACAAAGTCTCCAAGAAATATGGGACCATGTGTAAAGACCAAATCTACTTTTGATTAATGTACCCGAAAATGACAGGGAGAACAGAACCACGTTGGAAAACACTCTTCGGATATTATCCAGGAGTACTTCCCAACCTAAGAAGGCAGGCCAATATTCAAATTCAGGAAACACAGAGAACACCACTAAGATTCTCCTCAAGAAGAGCAACCCCAAGACACATAATTGTTAGATTCACCAAGATCAAAATGAAGGAAAAAATGTTAAGGGCAGCCAGAAAGAAAGATCAGGTTACCCGCAAAGGGAAGCCCATCAGACTAACAGTGGATCTCTCTTCAGAAACCCTACAAGCCAGAAAAGAGTGGAGGCCAATATTCAACATTTTTAAAGAAAAGAATTTTCAACCCATAATTTCATATCCAGCCAAACTAAGCTTCATAATTGAAGGAGAAACAAAATCCTTTACAGACAAGCAAATGCTGAGTGATTTTGTCACCACCAGGCCTGCCTTACAAGAACTCCTGAAGGAAGCACTAAACATGGAAAGGAACAACCAGTACCAGCCACTGCAAAAACCTCCCAAATTGTAAAGACCATTGATTCTATGAAGAAACTGCATCAATTAATGGGCAAAATAACCAACTAACATCATAATGACAGGATCAATTTCACATGTAACAATACTAACCTTAAATCTAAATGGGATACATGCCTCAATTAAAAGACACAGACTGGTAAATTGGATAAAGAGACAAGACTCATCAGTGTGCTGTATTCAGGAGACCCATCTCACATGCAGAGACACACATAGGCTAAAAATAAAAAGGGATGGAGGAAGATCTACCAAGCAAATGGAAAGCAAAAAAAAGCAGAGGTTACAATCCTAGTCTTAGATAAAACAAACTTTAAACCAACAAAGATCAAAAGAAACAAAGAAGGCCATTACATAATGGTAAAGGGATCAATTCAACAAGAAGAGCTAACTATCCTAAATATATATGCACCCAATACATGAGCACCCAGATTCATAAAGCAAGTCCTTAGAGACCTACAAAGAGACTTAGACTCCCACACAATAATAATGGGAAACTTTAACACCCCACCGTCAATCTTAGATCAACAAGACAGAAAATTAACGATATCTGGGACTCATACTCAGCTCTGCACCAAGCAGACCTAATAGACATCTAAAGAACTCCCCACCACAAATCAACAGAATATACATTCTTCTCAGCACCACATCACACTTATTCTAAAATTGACCACATAATTGGAAGTAAAGCACTCCTCAGCAAATGTAAAAGAACAGAAATCACAACAAACTGTCTTTCAGACCACAGTGCAATCAAATTAGAATTCAGGATTAAAAACTTACTCAAAACCACATAACTACATGGAAACTGAACAATCTGCTCCTGAATGACTACTGGGTAAATAATGAAATGAAGGCAGAAATAAAGATATTCTTTGAAACCAATGAGAACAAAGATACAATGTACCAGAATCTCTGGGACATATTTAAAGCAGTGTGTAGAGGAAATAGCACTAAATGCCCACAAGAGAAAGTAGGAAAGATCTAAAATTGACACCCTAACATCACAATTAAAAGAACTAGAGAAGCAAGAGCAAACAAATTCAAAAGCTGGCAGAAGGCAAGAAATAACTAAGATCAGAGCAGAATGGAAGGAGATAGAGACATAAAAAACCCTTCAAAAAATCAATGAATCCGGGAGCTGGTTTTTTGAAAAGATCAACAACATTGATAGACTGCTAGAAACACTAATAAAGAAGAAAAGAGAAAAGAGTCAAACAGACACAATAAAAAATGATGAAGGTGATATCACCACTGATCCCACAGAAATACAAACTACCATCAGAGAATACTATAAACACCTCTACACAAATAAACTAGAAAATCTAGAAGAATGGATAAATTCCTGGACATATACACCCTCCCAAGACTAAACCAGGAAGAAGTTGAATCTCTGAATAGACCAATAACAGGCTCTGAAATTGAGGCAATAATTAATAGCTTACCAACCAAAAAAATTCCAGGACCAGATGGACTGACAGCCAAATTCTACCAGAGGTACAAAGAGGAGATGGCACCATTCCTTCTGAAACTATTCCAGTCAATAGAAAAAGAGGGAATCCTCCCTAACTCATTTTATGAGGCCAGCATCATCCTGATACCAAAGTCTGGCAGAGACACAACAAAAAAGAGAATTTTCAACCAATATCCCTGATGAACATCGATGCAAAATTCCTCAATAAAATACTGGCAAACTAAATCCGGGAGCACATCAAAAAGCTTATCCACCACAATCAAGTTGGCTTCATCCCTGGGATGCAAGTCTGGTTCAACATACACAAATCAATAAACGTAATCCATCACATAAACAGAACCAATGACAAAAACCACATGATTATCTCAAAAGATGCAGAAAAGGCCTTTGACAAAATTCAACAACTCTTCATGCTAAAAACTCTCAATAAACTAAGTATTGATGGGACGTATCTCAAAATAATAAGAGCTATTTATGACAAACCCACAGCCAATATCATACTGAATGGGCAAAAACTGGAAGCATTCCCTTTGAAAACTGGCACAAGACAGGGATGCCCTCTCTCACCACTCCTATTCAACATAGTGTTGGAAGTTCTGGCCAGGGAAATCAGGCAAGAGAAAGAAATAAAGTGTATTAAATTAAGAAAAGAGGAAGTCAAATTGTCCCTGTTTGCAGATGACATGATTGTATATTTAGAAAACCCCATTGTCTCAACCCAAAATCTCCTTAAGCTGATAAGCAACTTCAGCAAAGTCTCAGGATACAAAATCAATGTGCAAAAATCACAAGGATTCCTACACACCAATAACAGACAAACAGAGAGCCAAATCATGAGTGAACTCCCATTCACAATTGCTTCAAAGAGAATAAAATACCTAGGAATCCAACTTACAAGGGATGTGAAGGATCTCTTCAAGGAGAATGATAAACCACTGCTCAACAAAATAAAAGAGGACACAAACAAATGGAAGAACATTCCATGCTCATGGATAGGAAGAATCCATATCATGAAAATGGCCACACTGCCCAAGGTAATTTATAGATTCAATGCCATCCCCATCAAGCCACCAATGACTTTCTTCACAGAATTGAAAAAAGCTACTTTAAAGTTCATATGGAACCAAAAAAGAGCCCACATTGCCAAGACAATACTAAGCAAAAAGAACAAAGCTGGAGGCATCATGCTACCTGACTTCAAACTATACTACAAGGCTACAGTAACCAAAACAGCATGGTACTGGTACCACAACAGAGATATAGACCAATAGAACAGAACAGTCCTCATAAATAAGACCACACTTCTGCAGCCATCTGATTTTTGACAAACCTGACAAAAACAAGAAATAGGGAAAGGATTCCCTATTTAATAAATGGTGCTGGGAAAACTGGCTAGCCATATGTAGAAAGCTGAAACTGGATCCCTTCCCTACGCCTTATACAAAAATTAGTTCAAGATGGATTAAAGACTTAAATGTTAGAACTAAAACCATAAAAACCCTAGAAGGAAACCTAGGCAATACCACTCAGGACATAGGCATGGGCAAGGGCTTCACGACTAAAACACCAAAAGCAATGGCAACAAAAGCCAAAATAGAAAATGGGATCTAATTAAACTAAAGAGCTTTTGCATGGCAAAAGGAACTACCATCAGAGTGAACAGGCAACCTACAGAATGGGAGAAAATTTTAGCAATCTACCCATCTGACAAAGGGCTAATATCCAGAATCTACAAAGAACTTAAACAAATTTACAAGAAAAAAACAAACAAACCCATCAAAAACTGGGCAAAGTATATGAACAGACACTTCTCAAAAGAAGACATTTAGGGCCGGGCGTGGTGGCTTACGCCTGTAATTCCAGCACTTTGGGTAGCAAAGGCGGGTGGATCACAAGGTCAGGAGATTGAGACCATCCTGGCTAACATGGTAAAACCCTGTCTCTACTAAAAACACAAAAAATCAGCCAGGTGTGGTGGCAAGTGCCTGTAGTCCCAGCTACTCAGGAGGCTGAGGCAGGAGAATGGTGTGAACCCAGAAGGCAGAGCTTGCAGTGAGCCGAGATCACACCATTGCACTCCAGCCTGGGCAACAGAGTGAGACTCCATCTCAAAAAAAAAAAAAAATTCATGCAGCCAACAGACACATGAAAAAGTGTTCATTATCACTAGTCATCAGAGAAATGCAAATCAAAACCACAATGAGATACCATCTCACACCAGTTAGAATGGCGATCATTAAAAAGTCAGGAAACAACAGGTGCTGGAGAGGATGTGGAGAAGTAGGAATGCTTTTACATTGTTGGTGAGACTGTAAACTAGTTCAACCATTGTGGAAGACAGTGTGGTGATTCCTCAAGGATCTAGAACTAGAAATACCATTTGACCCAGCAATCCCATTACTGGGTATATACCCAAAGGATTATAAATCATGCTACTATAAAGACACATGAAAACGTACATTTATTGCAGCACTATTAACAATAGCAAAAACTTGGAACCAACCTAAATGTCCATCAATGAGAGACTGGATTAAGAAAATGTGGCCCATATACACCATGGAATACTATGCAGCCATAAAAAAGGATGAGTTCATGTCCTTTACAGGGACACGGATGAAGCTGGAAACCATCATTCTCAGCAAACTATCACAAGGACAGAAAACCAAACACCACATGTTCTCACTCATAGGTGGGAACTGAACAATGAGAACACTTGGACATGGGGCAGTGAACATCACACACCAGGGCCTGTCCAGGGTTGGGGGGCTAGAGGAGGGATAGCATTAGGAGAAATACCTGATGTATATGACGAGTTGATGGGTGCAGCAAACCAACATGGCACATGTATACCTATGTAACAAACCTGCACGTTGTGCACATGTACCCTAGAACTTAACAGTATATAATATATAGAGAGAGAGGGAGAGAGACTTAAATTTAAGGCCCAAAACTATAAAACTGCTAAAAGAAAACACACAGAAAAACCTTTCAGGACATTGATCTAGGCAAAGATTTTAAGGCTGAGACCTCAAAAACACAGGAAGTAAAAACAAAAATAGACAAATTGGACTATGTTAAACTGAAAACCTTCTGCACAACAAGGGAAACAACAGAGTGAAGAGACAACCTGTTGAATGAAAGAGAATATTTGCAAACTATTCATCTGATAATGAACTAACTAAAATTACAAAAAACTCAAACAACTCAACATAAAAAATAATCTCATTAAAAAGTAAGCAAAAGACATGAATGGGTATTTCTCAAAAGAAGACATACAAATGGCCAACAGGTAATGAGAAAATGCTCAGCATCACTAACCATCAGGGAAATGCAACTCAAAACCACAATGAGATATCACTTTACCCCAGGTAGAATGACCATTATGAAAAGGACAAAAAATAACAGATGCTAGCAAGGATGAAAACAGGCAACTCTTACACACTGTTGGTAGAAATGTAAATTAGTATAGCCACTATGGAAAACAGTATGGACATTTCTCAAAAAACTAAAAGTAGAACTACCATATGATCCAGGAATTCCACTGCTGGGTATTAATCCAAGGGAAAAGAAATCAGTATATCAAAGAGATGCCTGCACTCACATGTTTATAGTAGCACTATTCGTAATAGCAAAGATATGAAACCAACCTAAGTGTCCATCAATGGACAAATGGATAAAGAAAATGTGGTATATATATATATACATACTGTGATAGTTAATATTATGTGTCAGCTTGACTGAATTGAAGGATGCCTAGATGGCAAGTGAAGCATTTTTTCTGGGTATGTGTGTTATGTTGTTTCCACAAGAGAATGACAGTAGACTGGGAGGGAAGACTTGCCTTTAATGTGGGCAGACACCATCCAATTGGCTGCTGGTGGGGCTAGAACAAAGCAGGCAGAAGAGGAGGATATTCAGCTTGCTTGGCTTTATCTTTCTCTCTCTCTTGCAGAGCAAGTCACCTTTTTGCCTCCTGCCCTTGGACATCAGACTCCAGTTTCTTCAGCCTTTGGACACTGGAACTTGTGCTAGCAGCTGCCTGGGGGCTCTCAGGCCTTTAGCCTCAGACTGGGAGCTGCACTGTCAGCTTCCCTGGTTTTGAGGCTTTTGGGAGTTCAACTGTGCCACGCTGGCAGCTTTTCTCAACCCCAGCTTGCCAATGGCCTATCATGGGACTTTGCTTTTGATATTGTATAAGCTAATTCTTTCTAATAAACATCTATATATATATATATATACACACACACACACGTATATGTAGTAATATATATGTCTATATGTACACATATATCACATATATGCATATATATATTCAGATTCTCTATTTTGTTCCACTGGTCTATGTGTCTGTTTTTATACCAGTGCTGTACTGTTTTGATTACTATAGCTTTGTAATAAACCAACAGTATACATACATATATACATATGTATATATGTGTATATTATACAGATATGTATAGATGTATACATATATACACATAATATACACATACATATACATATATACATACACATACATATACGTATGTATATACGTATGTATACTAATATGCATCTACACATACATATACATATGTATATATGTTTGTATACTATTGGTTCTGTTCCTCTGGAGAAACCTGACTTATAAATATACAAGGAAATACTACTCAGCCATAAAAATGAATGAAATAATGTCATTTGCAGCAAGATGGGTAGAAATAAACTTCATTGTGTTACATTAAATAAGCCAGACACAGAAAGATAAATATGAGTTCTCACTCATATGTAGGAGGTAAAAACATTGACCTCATGAAGATAGAGAGTAGAATGATAGATACTAGAGTCTGAGAAAAAAGCGTGGATGAAAGGGAGAATGAAGTGAGGCTGGTCAATGGGTATAAATATACAGATATACGTATAAGTTCTAATGTTTGATAGCAGAGTAGGGTGACTATAGTTAGCAATAATGAATTATATATTTTAAAGTAGCTAGGAGACAGAACTCAAAATGTCCCCAAAACATAGAAATGATAAGTACTCAAGGTAATAGCTACCCCAAATACCCTGACTTGAAAATTACACATTTTATGCATTTTATGCATGTAACAAAATATCACACATACCCTATAAATATGTAAATATTATGCATCAATTTAAAAAACATAAAATTCCTAGGAATAAATTTAACCAAAAAATGTATAAGACCACAACACCAAAAAGTACAAAATATTGCTAAAAGAAATTAAGAAGTCCTAAATAAATGGAGAGATATACCATGCTTATGGATTAGAACAGGAGTTGATAAACTATGGCCCAAAGGCCCATCCAGCTTGTTATCTGCTTTTGTAAATAAAATTGTATTAAAACAAAAAAACTTTACAATCATCACCTATGCTCTTACAAAAGTGACTCAGCTATTGGCAATAAGATTGTGGTTTACAATTTAACAAATAATCTAAATAGTTTCATATGAAAATGAGCAACATAGTCCCTAGCTCTTATTTGGGCCACATTGCTATCAGTTTTTATTGCTCTTTCCCTTCAAAGACTTGATCCACTATCACATGAGGAAAGACTGGACAAGACTGAGACTGGGCTCTAGCTATGTGCCAAACACACTTCCACATATCTTCAAATAGAAGGCTGAAAATAAGGCTTAGACTAATAAGAATCTAAATAATGTGGATATCTGGTTCGTGATGCAATATTACTTCATTCTTTCATTAGAACGAAAGTATTGAGCATTTAATTGTCAGGCTCTACACTAGATGAATTTACAAAGATGGGAAAGACAGATCTGTCCTTCAGAAGTTTACTGACCAGGGAGGAAAGTGTGACAAGTAATTTTAAAAAGATATTATTAAGATGCAGTGGTAGTATAAATTATAGTGATATCAGCTAACGATGTTTAGTGATAAGGAAGAGATGGCTCAAATAATACTTCTGAGTTTAACAGACATGGGCATGGAAACTCTAGAAATGGCTGGAAATGTGCCAGCTTGATTTGGGAAGGAAAGTATTCCAGGGGGATTAAACAACTTGTGCAAAATCCCAAAGAAAAACAAAGGTGGGCTCAAGAAACTGATAGTAGCAGTTCGGTATACCCAAGATATGAGGTGAGTGTGAGGGGCATGGCAAAAAATGATCCCAGAAACATGAGAACCAGATCAAAAGGAGCCTTATAAGCCATGCTAAGATGTTAGGTCTCTATCATCTGAGAGTAGGAAATAAAGGGTTTTAATCAGAAGTCACATGATAAATATTTTGGCAGCAAGAGAGGAAGGAGATGAGACCAGAGGCAAGAAGACTAGGTAGGAGACCATTGCACTACCCAGGCAAACAGCAGAGCAGTATTTATTGTTTTATTAGTCCATCCTTATGCTGCTAATAAAGACATACTCATGACTGGATAATTTATAAAGGAAAGCGGTTTAATTGACTCACAGTTCAGCATGGCTGGGGAGATCCCAGGAAACTTACAATCACAGTGGAAGGGGAAGCAAACACATTCTTTTCCTTGCTGCTGCCATGTGAAGAAGGATGCGTTTGCTTCCCCTTCTGCCATGATTGTAAGTTTCCTCATCCCCAATCCTGCCACCCTGCCTTCTCTCCCCCAGCCTGCACTGATGGCCTCATGGGGAGCTCCCTATGATCAGTTGACAGAGAAAGTGAAGACTAGGGCCTGGTTTACAGATGGCTCTGCACAATATGCAGGCACTATCTGAAAGTGGACAGCTGTAGCACTGCAGCCCCTTTCTAGGGCATCCTGAAGGACAGCAGTGAGGAAAATCTTCCCAGTGGGCAGAATTTCGAACAGTGCACCTGATTGTATACTTTGCCTGGAAAGATAAATGGCCAGATGTATGAATATATACTGATTCATGGACTATAGCCAATGGTTTGGCTGGATGGTCAGGGACTTGGAAGAAGCATGATTGGAAAATTGGTGACAAAGAAATTTGGGGAAGAGGTATGTGGATGGACCTCTCAGTGGTCAAAACTGCGAAGATATTTGTATCTAATGTGAGTGCTCACCAAAGGATGACCTCAGCAGAGGAGAATTTTAATAATCAAGTGGATAGGATGATTCGTTCTATGGACACCACTCACTTTACCCAGCCACCCTGTCATCGCCCAGTGGGCCCATGAACAAAGTGTCCATAGTGGCAAGGATGGAGGTTACACATGGGCTCAGCAACATGAACTTCCACTCATCAAGGCTGACCTAGCTGTGACCACTGCTGAGTGCCCAACTTGCCAGCAGCAATTGGCCAAAACTGTGCCCTCGATATGGCACCATTCCTTGGGGTTATCAGCCAGCTACTTGGTGGCAGGTTGATTATATTGGACCTCTGTCATCATGGAAAGGGAAGCAGTTTGTCCTCACCATAACAGACACTCTGGATATGGGTTTGCCTGTCCTGCACGCAATGCTTCCACCAAGACTACCATCTGTGGACTCACAGAATGCTATATCCATCCTCATAGTATCACATATAGCATTGTCTCCGACCAAGGTACTCACTTTATGGCTAAAGAAGTGTGGCAGTGGGCTCATGCTCATGGAATTCACTGGTCTTACCATGTTCACCTTCATCCTGAAGCAGCTGGATTGACAGAACGGAGGAATGGCTTTTAAAGTCACAGTAGCTGACTCTTTTGCTATAGCAAACTCTGAATAAATACCATTTGCTTATTTTCATTTGGTTGGTCTTTATTTTTAAGCCCTCTCGGTTCCCTGAGCTGCCATGTAAAAATTCTGACTACCCTGCTGGAGAGATCATGTGGAGAATTCCTGAGTATGCAGATAAGGAGAGATACTCAGTCAAGCCCAACCTTCTAGTCATCGTGCCAGAGGTCTGAGTATGTGAGTCAAGTCCAGCCTAGCCCACGGCTGAACACTACTGACCCCAGCCAAGTTTTACCCAGAAGTTTTACCCAGCTGAGCTGTCCCCAAATTCTTAATCCATAGAATCCTGAAATATAGTAGAATGACTGGAATTTATAACCACTAAGTTTTGGGATTGTTACACAGCAACCAAAAAACTTCCCTTGGAGAGAAGGAAGAAACACCATGGATTGGGAAGTCTATAGATAGCACTGCTGGGTCTCCTGACCATCCTAGAACAGCCAAGAATGTTCAGGAGGCTAAAGCAGAAGTTTCAACCCCTCTTCCCACTTCACCTCTTCTGGTGAAAATATAGCTCAGTTTTTTACTGAAGGAAAGAAAAAAGAAGATATTGTGCAGATGATCTGGCTGGGAGACTTTGAGGGAAAAAGTTAAGAATGAAGTATAAGGATATTCTTCAAGATAAAAATAGCAGAACCAAGACACATTACAAAATGTCCCAATCTACATATCTAACAAAGTAGACAAAACAGAGTACAAACAAATCAAAATTTCACCAGTGGCAACCAAACCAGGAATGGTGTCAAACTCATATCATGAATTTCAAATACTTATGGCTAAGAATTGTAGTAGGTATTAAATATTTGTTCAATGAACAAATAAATTCCAGTGTGGCAAAACTCAGATCTGCTTATAAACGTGCCTCCACAACTCCAAGGTACTACAAAGAAAAAAACAGTAAAATATAAGATACTGAGACTCAATTCCCAATTCGGAACAAAGTCAACTGGGGATGAGTCAATAATATCCTTGAGAATAAAGCTCCTAGATTTACCTCAGGATCCCACAGAGCATAAAGTGCTTAAGAGCTTGCCATCTCCCAGGGCACTGCACTGAATTCAAGTACTTATTTTATTTATGTAAACTGCAGCTATTTCCAAAGAGAATTTTAGCTCATTCCAAAATTTAACTTTATTCTTTGGAATTAGGCATTTTATAAATACCCAAGCTTCTTGGATGAATATAGAAGAAAATGAGGGAAAAAATGCGATTAAACTAATACTGACCAAGCCCACCATTTCCCAAGCTGGATGAAGCACATACACTTATTTCATTTGAAATTCAGCTAAAGGTATTTTTTTAATTTTGAGCTAAAATTTCTTGCTTTTTCAGGTGTCTTAAATTAATTTTATAAAAGCTGGCCACAATTCTCCAAAGAATTAAAAACTACAGGCCTAGATTTATAATTCTGGAACCCAAAACTGCTGCTGTACACCTTGTAGCATATTCCACTATAGAGTTTTATATAATGTTGATTATTTACTATATGCCAAGTATTCTAGTGAGGATTTTACATGGATTAACTAATTTAATCTTCTAATAATGTTGAGGTAGATATTGTTATTATGTATATTTTAGAGATGAGAAAATTAAAGCATAATAAAGTAATCTTTCCCAATAGTACCAGATTTTATTCCCAGGCAGTAAAATGCCAAAGCTTCTATTCCTGTCCACTACACAATATTGCATTATTATGTGATACACGGATGATGAAGAGAGTTCTAGTTAGGAATATAGACTATCTCCATTCTCTGGCCTCCAGGACTCAGAAACTCTTGAACTTATTGACATGATCACTGTTGTCAGGACTTCAAATGACTGGATTTGCAAGAATATTAACAACATTGATAAACAGTCAATGGTTAATATTAACAACACTGATAAATAACCAATGGTTAATATTATGACTTACTGCTTCTCTGCCTTAGCCTCACACTTTCCATGTATTCATTTGGAAACATACTCAATAAGCTACTTGCCAATAACCAAATAAATATTCATTGTTATAACTAAATTCATTACTGAATTGTGATTAAAAGCTGTCAGCACACTAGAAAGAGAAGGGAACAGACATGCATACACATGTTAACCAAAAGACACATAAAACAATGTACATAGCAGCACTATTTTTACTAGTCAAAAACTGGAAATTACTCAAATAGCCATCACTAGGAGAAAGAACATATCATTTGTACCACACTCATATAATGTAATACAATAGAACAATGAGAATGAATGAACAGTGGCTACATGCATAAACATGGGTGTTAGGTGAAAGAAGCCAGATATAAAAGCACTGTATGATTCCTTTTATATAAAGCCCAAAAATAGGTAAAACTAATTTATGGTGTTAGAAGTCAAGATAATTATTACTGTTTGAGAGAGTGGGGAGTGCCTGGATGGAAAAATAGGTGGGGGCTTCTGGGGGTGCTAGTAACATTATGTTTTTTTAATCCGGGAGTTGGTTACATGGATGGTTCAGTTTGAGACAATTAACCAATCTGTACACTTCTGATTTGTATGCTTTTCTGTATATATACATATATACAAACATATATCAAGTATTATATATATTACTTCAATGAAAAACTCAGAAAAAAACAGATTAGGATGCAGACAGCCAGTCAAAAGTAGAATACCTTATGCTTCTTCCCTACTCTCCCTGCCCTACTGTCCATCCCCTCCAAAGGCCGACTTGTATTTTTCCCCATGCTTCACTCTCCTATACATCCTCTAACCATTTGAGGACTCTTTGATAATTACTTTCTAATTCTGTCTTCAGTTCCACATGTCAAAATTAGGCTTCAGTGACTGAATGCTGAAGACCTCAAGATGCCAGAAAGTTTAGGGCACAAAGATTAACCCAGAGAGATCATGAAATAATTTTAGGAGTGAAAGAGAACAGTCCAGCGTGGTGAGAAAGTTTAAGAGAAGAAAAGGCATCTAGGAATTCAGCTTGGGAATCTTGACATCTGAAAGTCTTGATAGAAAAGGAAGAGAGTGTAGCCAGAAAGAAAGGAACCAGAGAGTATTGCCAGAGAGTGTAGCCAGAAAAAAAAGGAACATTAGTGTTCAAGCTACCAAGCAGGCTCCAAGCCCTAGGCTCAAGCTCACCAGAACCCTGGCCAAGTCCCTAACTATACCTCCCAAATAAAGTCACATTAAATATTAATATTTACAATGTGACATTAGATAGATTATATTTCATTTGAGGGAGAGAGAGCACAGAACATAGTACACCTGAAGTCAGCTGGATACAAAAAGAGAAAGGGATAAATGCATTTTTTTAACCATTTAGTAGCACTATTTGCCCCCATCCCTATCCCATTCCCCTAACTACTTTCTTCTTACCATGTTCCTGGCACTTTTGCTACATTTTTCCAGTATGGTTCTCATTCATCGGGTGTAAAAATACAGAGGAAATCAAAAGGCAAAAGACAATATTTGAAGGAACTCTACTCGTAAGTCACAATTTCTCTGAAGTTCTGCTTTATCTATAAGACATGAAAACCTGCCATGATTTTCTGAAGTTTAGAAAGGAGATTAGGCAGGACCCAGATCACACTTTACCCCATAGAACCCACATCATTCTTCATGAGGTCTCCAGGGAAATAAATCCTAAGAGGAAAAATCCTGGAAAAAGAAAAAGACATTTACATTCCCAGATCCTCTCTTACTGGAAATACATACAAGTACAAAAGTTCATACAATTAATATAGCCAATATTAGAATAACAACTAAACTGTGATAATTATATAATAATAGCTATGAGTTTTAATGTAACTAAAATGTTACACAATGTGCTGTATAATTGACACAATTAGCTTACTTAATACTTCAACAGCCCTTTAAAATAGGCATTATCATCCTTACTTTGATGATGAGGAAACAGACTCAGAAAGGCTAAGTAATTTACCCAAGGTCATACAACAGTAAATGGAAGAGCCAGGAGGCAAACTCAAGTGAGCTAGACTCCAAAACCTTTGAAGCTGACATAGTTGCAGGCTGGTTTGTGACCTGGTCTACTCAAGAAGCATACGACCATTGTGTTATTTAAGTCAACCCAATCATATATACTTACCTTAAAAGGCTTTTTTAAAAAATAAAAATTGCATAAGAAGAATACAAATATTAGTTGAAATATATCCACACTACAAATGAATGATGCATAATTCAGTGACAGTTATTTTAACTGACAGGAGTACACTTTGCATGAGTACTAATGGGTTCCAACAAAGAAACAGTAAAAAGTGGGGAAAAGAGTTTGATTCCAGGGTATGTAGATCAAAAATTTTGAAGAAAGGGAGAGAGCAAAGACTATCTCCTAACCCCTTAAAAAGTATGCCAGAGAAGAAAAAAATTCACCCTGAAGCAGTCAAAACTCAAAAAGTATGTGTTCCACACAATTTCACTGATATGCTTACCACTACTGGGAATGCCATTTAACATGTCTGATCCAGCCTTGGAGGATTTTGCCCAAAGTTGTTTGGGCAATCCTAAAATAGAGACGAATTCCTGGAAAACTATAGGAAATTGTAAAAGCAGGTCACACCAATAAAAGTATTAAAATGCTGATGGAGACACTGAACCAGTCTTCACCACCACAAGATCAGCATTGATTGAGAAATCTATGGCTTCAGCATAAAAGTGCATCACTGCTGACACAAGTCCACACTTGAAGGACTTCTGGAACTGTACTTCACTGATTATTCTAGTTATATAGAGGTTCGCAGCTCAGGATACTTTTTTATACAACTGTTAAAATTATTTCTTCTAGATTTTCCCACCATTTCATTCCAGCCTATAAAATCTTCTTCATGCATCCGGAATCTTATACATAACATATTTGCCATCAATTCGCATTGTCATTCAAGTCACTGATTAAAATGGTGATCTACATTCATTCAAAGAAATTGCCTTTCAACATAATAGCTAACTACTCTGCAAGCTGTGTTAGCAACCCATGAATCAGTAAGATTTGGAAGCCTATCCATTGTAAGGACAGAAACCAGGGTATCAGTCCCCTGAGGGCATTGCCCATATCATACATTTTCAGCTAGGTGGCTGGAGTGATAAAGTGAAAAAGCCTCTGGAAAAGAGAAGAAACAAAGAGAGATAAAGACGCTAATGCTGACAATGAAGCAAAAACCATTTTTTAACGCTTCAGAGAGTATTTGATACAGAACAACAGTTCCCTTACTGAATTTTTTGACTAATAATAGATGTTCTTCAAAAGAAGAATTCCCTGATTAGAAATATTTGGGAAACCCTGGTTAGAGACAGGGTCTTGGGTTCTACAGAGCTTCTCAGAGTCAGAGCCTTTAATAGGATAATGTACATTGTGGCTCCAAGAGGAGGACCATCTATGCCTTCCCTAAAGGTCCCAAACCACTATAGATTATTGCTTGCAAAATATCTATTAACCATACCTATTGGCATAGAGATGGGGGCCAGGTGATAGGGATGGGTAGCCGACAGGAAAATGAACAAACGATTGTAACACAATGTGACAGGAGCTATGGGACAGCCCTACTTCAATGCAAGTAACTTCACTAGAAGGAATTGCTTAAACTGCAGAGAATGTCACAGAAAGCATCATAAAGGAGATGACATTTCCAGGCAGATCTTATAGGATTTGTAAGAGAGCTTATCTGGTGGAGAAAAAAAAAATGGCAGAGGAAATAGCATGTGCAAAGACATTAATTAGATAAGAAATGATCAAGGATTGTTGTTAACATTCAAAGGAGCAATCCCATAAAAGACAAGTGGTAGTAGAGAAGGCTAAAAAAGTGAAGTTTCATGCCGGATTTTCAGGAGGCTTGCATGCCAAGGTAAGAAATTTGGAATTTATTATAGACAAAGGAGAGCTACCAGGAGATTTAAGGCAAGAAAATGTTATGATAATATTTGTTTATAGGAATATGAATCTTGCAGCAATGTAGAAGGACTGGTATGAAGATATCTTGATGGTAGAAAAAGACTAATTAAGAAGATTCTGGAAATAATCCAGATACAAGGTAGCCAGGGCCAGAATAAAACAAGCCATGCCAAGAACAGAGAGGAAGCTTAGATCCAGGAGATAAATCTGTGGTAAAACTGACAGAATGTGGTGGTCATGTGAGTGTGAAGGTGAAGAAAGGGGAGAAATGAAGAATGACTATAGAGTCCTTAGTCTGAGACACAAAAGAATGTCACTGATATGTGACAGGAGACTATAGAAGAAAAGACACATCTGGGGGAAATATTATAATGGGTCCAGTATGGGATGATGGGGATATCTAAGTATCTAAGTATCCACGTGGCGAGATTATATATGCAGTGAGATACAAAGGACTAGAAACAAAAAGTCCAGGGTTGAGAATCTCCTGCAGAGTTAGTGAGAATCTCTATGAGAGTCTCCTGCACAGAGTTAGTGGTGCTACTATAGAAGTAAACATACTGTCTCAAGGTTCACCAAGGCAGAGTGTGCAGCATATGTCTGATATTCCAGGTTAATAACCATGATAAAAAGAGAAAAGTAGACCTCACTTTTCAATTTGGGATAATACAACTAAATCTGCCAACCTCCAATGTTCTCTCATTTCCATTTATAACAATATATCAAAGATCACAGTTAGCAGCACATTATCTCCCAGGCATATTTCTATAATACTCACATATGGAATTCACAGTAACAAACTAGGTGAGATTAAATCCTAGCTGGGAACTCTCCGAAACTCTTCACCTGTTTTGGATTTCAGATCTCTCTTACACATGCATATTCTACTACCTCAGCTCAAGGATCATTGCTTTTCAGCATATATGCCTCAAGCATTTGTTAGATCAATATGGGAAATAAAAGAAAGTATAAAAGATGACAGATGTATACAAGGAGGCTATTATTTCCAAAGAGATCCTTCTGTAAAATTTATGCTAGCCAGGACAAATGTCAACCTAAATCTGGAAGCTGCTAATATAAGCAGAAACTAGTATTTGAAAAAGTTAGGAAATAAACAGTAGAGAAAGAAAAGTGGAGATATGGGTGGATCAGAATATGATGAATCAGACCATTCACAAAAGGGGGCTTCTCCTGAGCAGGAGCCTTTAGCTGGTATAAAAGGCCACTCTCCTGACCTTTAGTATCCTGCCACTCCTTCAATTGACATCCTTACATGTATGTTGGTGAACTGGCTAAGAGGGAATCCATCCAACTATTCCTACTTATTGTTAACCAAAGTGGAAATCTAGGGACGTACTCTGCATAACACTACTGGATGCTTGGATTTCTTAAAAAGTTATTTTAGGTGCCCCGTAACCATAAGATTCTCTAATAGAGAAAGAAATTGAAGATTGAAATGTGCCTTCTCTGAGATTACTCAGTACTCTTTGCATTGCTGCATTGTACAGCCAGCCCTAAGATATGGTAGGCTGAAAGAAAGACAGATATATTGATTGTCTCCACTATTTTCAGAGGGCTTTATCTAAATATCATGCAGCTCTTACTGTGGACTGGATGAGTCATACATCTTGTTGAATCTTTAGATGCAGAGGATGCTTATATCCTGCATCCTTTTAGATATATGATAATTTAGACAGGACCAGTAAGATTAGTTAGATCAATATCAGTGGGACAGAAACTGATTTCAGGAAACCAACCCTCTGATTCTCTATTGTCTGAGTTCATGATGGTTGAATTCTAATGGAATGATTCATCCATTGATTCATGTAACTGAGTCCTACTGCTGAGTAGGTACTTTGATACATGACATGGATACTAACATGAATAAGCTGTAATCACTGGCCTCACCTGACAAAGATCACTTGTCATATGAGACAATCCCATAAAATGTCAACTGTAATTCAGTACACTACATGCTATATGTAGAATGAGTACTAGGCATGCAAAGAAAACAATGTGAACAATGTACTAAAGAAAAATGAAGGAAGGATACTTTACACAGATGGAAACACTTATTTATTTATTCATACAACAATAATTTATAAGTGCCTGCCAACCATGAGCAAGGCCCTATTCTAGATTCTGAGTTTACAGTAGTAAACAGACAAAATCATCACTCTCAAATAGCTTACACATTCTGGAGGGGGAAACAGAAACTAATCAAATTTCAAACAGTAATAAAATGACATAAAGAAAATAAATGTACCAGAGACAGGAAGGAAAGTTACTCATAGGAGACATCATCTGAACAGCAACCAGAAATATAGACACCAGCTATATAGAGAAAAAGAGATCAACAAACAAGTCAGAGCACAGGGTCTTTAGAAAAGAACAGGCAGAATAGACACCATATTCTTCTGAACTGAAAGGTCAATGAGTCCACAGCATGGTGAAGAAGGAGAAGGGAGGGACAAAATGAGATCAGAGAGGCAGATGAGGGTCAAATCACAAAAAGAATAATAGTAAAAAGTTTATCTAAGATCCTAAGTATAATAAGAAGTTCTTCGAGTGTTTTAAGCAGGGAAGTAACACTGATTTACATTTTTCAAAACTTCATGCTGGTTGTTGTGTGGATAGGAGATTGTGGGATGAAGCAAGAAGAAAGAGCAGAGACTAGTTGCAATAATATACCTGAGATGATGGTAACATGAACTAGATCGTTAGCAGTAAAGATGGAAATAAAGATGGATTAAGAATATTTTGAGGCTGTGTGTGGTGGCTCATGCCTGTAATCTCACCACTTTGGAAGGCCAAGGTGGGTGGATGGCCTGAGCTTAGGAGTTCAAAACAAAACTGGGCAACGTAGCAAAGCCCCGTCTCTACCAAAAATACAAAAATTAGCCAGGCATGGTGGCGTGCACCTGTGGTCTCAGCTACTTGGGAGGCTGAGGTGGGAGGATTGCCTGAGCCTGGAAGACAGACGTTGCAGTGAGCCAAGATCGTGCCACCACATTCCAGCCTGGGTGACAAAATGAGGCCCTGTCTCAAAAAGAAAATAAAACTTTTTGAGAGAAAACTGACAGCGCTTGCTGATGGACTGTACATACAAGATGAGGAAAAGAGAAATGAAAGATCACTCAACGTTTTAGCGTGACCAAGCTGGTTCACGATGATACTTTTTATGATTATTTGGATGAAGAATAACAGGTGCACTATAGTTTGATGAAGGAGAAATCAGGAGCTCTGTTTTGTCACATCAAGTTTGAAATGCCTATAAACATCTCAAATGCCAAACAAGCCACTAAGCAACATCTATATGGCTAAGTTCAATGGTCATTTCAATTGCTTAGTATCCTGGCAGCATTTAGCATTTAGCTAACCTCTCCTTCCTTCTTTCTCTTGGCTCCCATGACACTATACGTTCCTAGATTCCCTCCTATCTCACTGGCCACTACTTCTGCATCTACTTGACTGGCTTTGCCTCCTCTGCTTGGCTTCTAAAGACTGAAAGGCTCCAGAGTTCTATCTGTTGCTTTTTTTCTTATATATCTACACATTCTTCCATAGGGAGTCTCATTCTAGTTCTTTGACATGCCACCTGTATGCCAGGAGTTCCAACTATAGTTAGTCCAGTGACAGTGAGGGACAATCAAGAGATTCAAAAGAACAGTCAGTATCTACCCATGACCAGTCTAAATATGGTCATAGGCAATACCGATCCAGCAAAAGAGGAAAACAAAACCCTAGTCATGGTCAAACAGGAAGAAGTTCCAGATAGTATCTCAGCAGGGCCAAATAACCGGTCATTGACAGTTTGCATGAATTCAATGGACAGTCAGGAGAGAGTGCCAAGTCATCTCATAACCAATCATCACCTACAGAGTCTGGAATCAGTACAAGTGGACCAAGGTGCCCAGGTATAATCAATCTAATGATATTGAAAGACAATCAGAAAACTCAGTCAGCATCAACCCATGAATAGCCTGGGTATGGCCACAAACAACAGAAATCTGATAAAATAGGAAAACAAGGCTCTCACTATAGATAATCACAAGATAGCATTAGATGCTCAGGACAGATATCGATTTATGGACAGTCTAGGTCTACATATGGAAAATCTGGACCCAGTACAAGAAGACATGGATCCAGCTACAGTCAATAAGGAGAGAGCTCTGGACATTCATGATCTTTTCATAGATAATCATCACCTGTACAGTCTACATCCAGCATAAACAGCAGAGATCTAAATTTACTCTTTCCAGTAATGAAGAATAGTTAGAAGACTGGGATAGACAGTTACCCATCTCCTATGGTCAAGTTGTGTATAGGCATAGGCGGACAGGATCCAGCACACAAAAAAATTAATTAATTAATTAATTTAATTAAATAAAAATAAAAAAATAAAAAAGATAGCTCTAGCCATGGACAGTGAAAAGGTAAGCCAGAAACTCATCAAGGATGGACATCTACTCATAGGCAATCTAGTCTTCCAAGAAGAATCTGTGTTCAACACAAGGAAAAGAAATTGGTTCACTATAGACACTCAAAAGGCAGCACTAGACCTTCAGGGTCAATTCACAGATGAGCACTATTAATATATTCTGGACCCAAAATAAGCAGACATCAAGGATTAAGTTACAATCAGGTCAGTGGCCATAAAATATAATCTGGAGACACAGAGATAGAATCAACCCATGGACAGTTGGTTGATAAGAGATATTTCTATAAACTCTAAACGCTAGGTCTTATCACAGACAAACATCCACTAATGGTTAGTCTGAATCTATATAAGAACAATCAGGATCCAACACCAGAAAAATGTAGATAGATGGCCCATGAACAGAGATGAGACAGCTCTAGACAGTCCATGTCTTTTCCTAGCCAGACATAAATTCATGGACAGTTTGGGTCTAGTCATGAGAAGTGATGATCAGTAAAACAATGGACAGAGGACGTTCCCTCCAGGAACAAGCAAGTCGTAGTCATAATCAAGCAGGAGATAGATAACACACTCAGAAGCCAGACAAGTCAAACCCAAGGTGAATTTGGGTCTAATCATATACAGAGTGATAGTAATGGTGCAAGGATCAGGTTATAGTTGTAAACATGGCAGCTATGGAAGTGCTGATACAGCTGTGGATAGTCTGAAAAACAGACCATTCAACCTTTATTTCAGTCCATTGAAATCTGGGGATAAAAGCACACAAAAGCACAAATAAGCATAGTCCTTCTTTTTTTTTCAGACAGAGTCTCACTCTGTCATCCAGGCTAGAGTGCAGTGGCGCCATCTCAGTTCACTGCAAGCTCTGCCTCCCAGGTTCACACCATTCTCCTGCCTGAGCCTCCCCAGTAGCTGAGACTACAGGAGCCCACCACCACACCCGACTAATTTTTTGTGTTTTTAGTAGAGACGGGGTTTCACCGAAGCCTAGTCTTAAGCAGTCAGGATCTTCCTGATCATTCAGGGTCTGGATCAACAGGTAAGACAGAAAGGCAAAGATTTAATCTTCGATACTCAGGAATAAGCCATAAACAATCATTTGATACAATTAAAGCAAAAGAATACACTAACACTTGTTAAACTGGTAAGATAGATGTTATTCAGGGCTACCTTGATAGGTATAGGGACTGCCGCAATGGGATTTTTGTAGTGGGGAGAGAGATGGAGCTCAATTCCTAATGCAACAAAGAAAAGAGGAAATTTATAGCCAAGGAGAAGAATGTGGAGGGTCAGTAGTTAAAAAACTACTGCAAGGGTAAGATAATTCTTGATAAGCTGACCTAACAAGATTCTTACTGAAGACAGGCCACAGTGATCCCACATTACCTGGGAGATGGTGAGAGAGGAAGAATTTGGTCAGATATTGAAGGTGATCATATATCAATGGTGGAGGATTCTGTCTAAACTGATTTAACAGGATTCTTGCTAAAACTGGACTCTTGTGGACATTCCCCACACTGGGGTCTAGTTGGATTCAGAAGAGCCTGACTAGTTATAGTTAGGTCAAAGGGAGAGTCTCTGTCAATATTCATTGTCAGTCTGGACCTAGCAGAGGTAGAAGACCATGAATTACTTATAGTCCATCAGTGGCCTATAATAATTATGGGATATCATCAAGTGAACTAACCTCCATATAACAAGAATTCTCAGGAGACAAAAAAGAGAAGGGCCTAGAAAGCATATTTAAGGAAATAATGGCTGAAAGTTTCCAAAATCTGGAGAAAGATGATGCCATCCAAGTACAAGATGCTCAGAAATCACTAATCAAATTCAACCCAAAGAGGAAATCCCCAAGACATACCATAATTAAATTAGCAAAAACTAAAGACAAAGCAAGAATACTCAAAGCAGCAAAAGAAAAGAAATATATCATATTCAGTGAAGACCCAGTACAATTTTCAGCAGAATTCTTAGCAGAAACTCTGCAGACCAGGAGAGAACAGGATGCTATATTCAAAGTGACAGAGGAAAAAAGAAATTGCCAAACAAGAATTCTGTACCTAGCGAAGTCAGCCTTCAAACATGAAGAAGAGATAAAGAATTTCCAGACAAACAAAAGCTGAGAGAATTCCTTAACAGAAGATCTGTCTTACAGGAAATGCTAAAGGGAGTCCTTCGATCTGAAAGAAATGGATGCTAATGTACAAGAAAACATCTGAAGTTATTAAACTCACTGCTAAAAGAAAAAAAAAAAAAAACAGACAAATTCAGAATACTCTAAATGTCTTGACTGCCCATGGCAGGATCCTTGATTTTCTCCTGTGCTGGATCACACATGTCCATGGGTGGACTCAGATTGTGTACTTACTTCAACTGTAATTGAAGTAAGTCAGTCACTTATATTTTAAGAATAAAGACTAAAAGACAAATTTATTAAAACAATAACTAAAACAATTGGTTAAGAGATAGGCAATATAAAAATGTAAATTGAAACATCAAAAAGTCAAAAAGTGGGGAGGAAACAGTGTTAAAAAATAGTGTTAAATAGTGTTAAAGAATAGTGTTGAACCATCTGCAGAGGATTTTTTGTTGTTGTTTTTGTTGTTGTTATTATTTTTATTTTCTTTGCAATGAAATTAAGTCATTATCAGCTTAAGATAACCTGCAATAATATAAGATGTTTTTGTAGGCCTTATGGTAATCAAAAAGCAAAAACCTATCATAAATACACTAAAAATAAACAGCACAAAATCAAAACATGCTATGGGAAAAAAACACTTAACTACAAAGGTAAACAAGAAGAGAGAGAAAACTCTGCCGAACAACCAGAAAACAAGTAACAAAATGCCAATAGTAAACCCTTACCTATCATTAATAACTTTTAATATAAATAAATTAATTTCTAAAATTAAATGACATAGAGTGGCTGAATGGATTTTTTTAAATGATCAAACTATAGGCTCTCTGTAAGAAACTTAGTTCACCTATAAAAATACACACAGACTGAAAGTGAACAGATGGAAAAAGGTAATTTATGCAAATGGAAATCAAAAGAGAGCAGGAGTAGCTATGCTTAGATAAAAGAGGGTTTAAATTAAGAATGATTTTAGACATGAAGTCCTTGCCCATGCCTATGTCCTGAATGGTATTGCCTAGGTTTTCTTCTAGGGTTTTTATGGTTTTAGGTCTAACATTTAAGTCTTTAATCCATCTTAAATTAATTTTTGTATAAGGTGTAAGGAAGAGATCCAGTTTCAGCTTTCTACCTGTGGCTAGCCAGTTTTCCCAGCACCATTTATTAAATAGGGAATCCTTTCCCCATTGCTTGTTTTTGTCAGGTTTGTCAAAGATCAGATAGTTGTAGATACGCGGCATCATTTCTGAGGGCTCTGTTCTGTTCCATTGGTCTATATCTCTGTTTTGGTACCAGTACTATGCTGTTTTGGTTACTGTAGCCTTGTAGTATAGTTTGAAGTCAGGTAGCATGATGCCTCCAGCTTTGTTCTTTTGGCTTAGGATTGACTTGGTAATGCGGGCTCTTTTTTGGTTCCATATGAACTTTAGTTTTTTCCAATTCTGTGAAGAAAGTCATTGGTAGCTTGATGGGGATGGCATTGAATCTACAAATTACCTTGGGCAGTATGGCCATTTTCACGATATTGATTCTTCCAACCTATGAGCATGGAATGTTCTTCCATTTGTTTGTATCCTCTTTTATTTCATTGAGCAGTGGTCTGTAGTTCTCCTTGAAGAGGTCCTTCACATCCCTTGTAAGTTGGATTCCTAGGTATTTTATTCTCTTTGAAGCAATTGTGAATGGGAGTTCACTCATGATTTGGCTCTCTGTTTGTCTGTTATTGATGTATAAGAATGCTTGTGATTTTTGCACATTGATTTTGTATCCTGAGACTTTGCTGAAGTTGCTTATCAGCTTAAGGAGATTTTGGGCTGAGACAATGGGGTTTTCTAGATAAACAATCATGTCATCTGCAAACAGGGACAATTTGACTTCCTCTTTTCCTAATTGAATACCCTTTATTTCCTTCTCCTGCCTGATTGTCCTGGCCAGAACTTCCAATACTATGTTGAATGGGAGTGGTGAGAGAGGGCATCCCTGTCTTGTGCCAGTTTTCAAAGGGAATGCTTCCAGTTTTTGTCCATTCAGTATGATATTGGCTGTGGAAAAAAATATATATGTGTATATATATACACACACACATTTATATAGAAAATTATATAAATTACATATATTTATATAATTTATATATAACTATATAAAACATCTATATATATAAATTTTTTTAAAAAGTTTTTGTATTAGTCTGTTCTCACATTGCTATAAAGAACTATCTGAGACTGGGTAATTTATAAAGAAAAGAGGTTTAATTGACTCATGGTTCTGCAGGCTGTACAGGGAGCCTGGCTAGGGAGACCTCAGGAAACTTACAATCATGGCAGAAGGTAAAGGGGACCAGGCATGTCTTACGTGGCAGAGGCAGAAGGAAGAGATGGGAGGAGGTACTACACAATTTTAAACAACCAGATCTCATGAGAACTCACTCACTATTATGAGAACAGCAAGAGGGACATTCCACCCCCATGATCCAATTACCTCCCACCAGGCCCCACCTCCAACACTGAGAATTATAATTTGACTTGAGATGTAGGGAGCAGGGTGGACACAGTCCCAAACCATAGCAGATTTTTCTGTGCTAATTTGCCTTAGATCCCTCCCCTCCCTCCATCCCAGCATCACACCACTCCAATCTACTTCCAGTCTCCATTGTTTTGTGACTTTCTAGAATTTTATATAAATACAATTATGCAATCTTTTGTTCAACTTTTTTCTCCTAATGTTTTGAGATACAACCATGTTGTTACATGTATTAAGATTTTACTGATTAATATTAATTATTAAATAATTATATTTTGTTCCTAAAAAAATAAATAAATAATAAAATAAAATAAGGAAGAGAAAACATACTATTCATTAAGTGGAAGTGGATCATCATAAAGGTCTTCATACTTGTTGCCTTCATGTTGAGTAGTCTGAGGAGGAAGAGGAAGAAGAAGAGCTGGTCTTGCTGTCTCAGAGGCGGCAGAGGCAGAAGAAGAGGTGGAGGTGGTAGAAGAAAAGGCAGGAAGGCAGACAAACTCAGCGTAACTTTTATGGAAAAAACCAATGTATAATCTCTCTCTCTCTCTCTCATATATAAATATATATATGCACACACATACACGAAGGCCTGAGAACTCTAAGAGTAAGTCCTAGTCCAAGTTCTGAAGGCTTAAGAACCAGAAGTGCAATGTCCAAGGGCAAGAGAAGATGCAAGTCCCAGCTCAAGCAGAAAGCAAATTCTTCCTTCCTCTGCCTTTTTGTTCTATTGTGGCCGTCAACACATTGGATGATGCCCAGCTGCATTGGTGAAGGTGACATTTTCTACTCAGTTTACTGATTCAAATATTCATCTCTTCCAGAAACATTCTTATTCTGTTTCTGGTAAAACAGTGAGAAATAATATTTTACCAGCTATATGGGACTCCTTTAGCCCAGTCAAGTTGACACATAAAATTAAACATCACAATTTCTTTGCCCTTTGGCTTCTAGTTAGGTTCAGCCAATGGAGACCCTGGTAGCAGATAAAAGGAAAGGAAAAGTGTGAGGTGGGATACTGAGTGTGTCCTCAGCTTCTTCCACAACCTGTATCTGTTTCTCAGAAGTTACAATGCCTTTCTAATAATGTCCTTCAACTACCCATTGGAACGTGTGGTGTGTTTCCTGCAAGGCCCTGAGTGATACATTGTGGGAGCATTAAATCCTGTGGGGATTCCAGAAAGACTTCACAGAGGAAGTAGCACTTGAGCTGGGTCTCTATGGAGGAGTAGGAGTTCCTGAGGGCACAGGGGAGAAGCTCCAGGGGCTTGAGTAGAGGGCAAGTAGATGAAAGGAATGAAAAAACTAAGATGATTTTGGGTGTGGATTAGAAGGGCTGTTTGGACTTAATATAAAGAATATATGCAATAGGGTATTTTGGTGAATTTTTAAGCAGAAGATTACTGATAATAGTAAAAAGTGGTGTTTCTCAAATATAATTATTATGTTAACCCTTTGAATGAAAATATTTTCGCAGATATTTTCAGGATTGACTTAAATTGTTTTTATTGTAAGTGTATCCTGTATGTCAGTTTTAACTAGTTATATATAAATTCATTTCCCTTATAATTTTTACACAACTGAAGAACCAAAATTAACTTACATAAAAGATAAAAACAAAACCGTATAAACTCTAAAATCCAAATTAACGTTAACTTAATGCAAAGGATGATGTTTTGCTGAAATAAATGTGCGAAAAATAAAAAAAGAATGATTTTGAAAAAAGACAAAAAAGGCCATTACATAATGATATAAAGGAGTCAATACAACAAAACAATATAACAATTGTAAATATATATGCACCCAACACCAGAGCATCCAAACATATAAGTCAAATATTAATACATTTAGCTGCAATACAATAATAGTGGGGAGCTTAAACATGCCACCTTCAGCAATGGACAGATCATCCAGACAGAAAGTCAATAAACATCAGAGTTAAGCTACACTCTAGATCAAATGGACCTAAAAGACATTAACAGAACATTCCATCCAATAGCTACAGAAAACACATTCTTCTTATCAGCACGAGAAACATTCTCCAGGATGGATCATGTTAGGACAAAAAACAAGTCTTAATAAATTTTTAAAAACCAAAATCATATCAAGTATATTTTCAGACTACAAAGGAATAAAACTAGAAATCAATAACAAGAGGAACTTGGGAAACTGTACAAATACATGGAAACTGAACAACATGCTCCTGAATGACCACTGGGTCATGAAAGAAATTAACATGAGACAAAAAATTTCTTCAAACAAATGAAAAGTGAAACAAAACATACCAAGATCTGTGAGATACAGCAAAAGCAGTGATAAGAAATAAGTTCACAGCAATAAACACTTACATCAAAAAAAAAAAAAAAAGAAAGATCTCAAATAATCCTAAAATGCACCTCAGGGAACTAAAAAATAAGAACAAACCAAACCTCAAGTCAGCAGAAAGAAAGAAAGAAATAGTAAAGATCAGAGCACAACTAAATAAAATATAGACTAAAACAATGTTACAAAGGATTAATGAAATGAAAAGTTGTTTTTTGAAAAGATAAGCAAAATCAGTAAAACACTTGCTAGACTAACCAAGGAAAAAAAGAAAAAAGACCCAAGTAAAATCAGAAATGAAAAAGGAGACAATAAAACTAATATCACGAAATTACAAATGTTCACCAGAGACTATTATGAACCATACACTAACAAACTAGAAAACCTAGAAGAAATATGCAAGTTCCTGGACACATACAACTTACCAAAATTGAATCAGGAAGAGAGAAAACCTGAACAGGCAATTAATGAGTAATGAGATTAAATCAGTAATAAAAAGTTTCCCAGCAGAGAAAAGTCCAGGACCAGATGGCTTCACTGCCAAATTCAACTAAACTTTCAAAGAAGAAAACAAGTCTTTATAAATTTTTAAAAATCAAAATCACATCAAGTATCTTTCCAACAATGGATTAAAACTAGAAATTAATAATAGAAGGAACAATAGAAATTGCACAAAATCACGGAAATTAAACAACATGCTCCTCAACAATGAATAGGTCAATGAAGAAAATAAGAAATTTGTTGAGAAAAAAATGAATAAACAATGTATGAAAATCTATAGAATATGGCAAAAGTAGTTCTAAGAGGTAAAGTCACAGCAATAAAGGCCTACATCAAAAAAAGTAGAAAGACTCCAAATAAACAATCTAATGAGGCACTTCAAGAAACTAGAAAAGCAAGAACAAACCAAACCCAAAATTAATAGAAAAAAAGAAATAATAAAAATTAGAGCAGAAAGAAATGGCATTGAGACTATATATATAATAAATGAAAAAATGACATTGAGTATATATAATATGCATAATCAATGGAAAATGACATTGAAATTACATATATATATATATAATCAATGAAATGATAATTTGGTTTTTTGGAAAGATAAACAAAATCAAGAAACCATTAGCTAAACTAAGAAAAGACCCCAGTTAAAATCAAGGATGAAAAAAAGACATTATGGTGGAGCCAAGATGGCCGAATAGGAACAGCTCTGGTCTACAGCTCCCAGTGTGAGCGACACAGAAGATGGGTGGTTTCTGCATTTCCATTTGAGGTACCGGGTTCATCTCACTAGGGAGTGCCAAACAGTGGGTGCAGGACAGTTGGTGCAGTGCACTGTGCACGAGCCGAAGCAGGATGAGGCATTGCCTCACCTGAGAAGCGCAAGGGGTCAGGGAGTCACCTTTCCTGGTCAAAGAAAGGGGTAACAGACGGCACCTGGAAAATCAGGTCAGTCCCACCCTAATACTGTGCTTTTCCAACGGGCTTGGAAAACGGCACACCAGGAGATTCTGTCCCGCACCTGGCTCGGAGGGTCCTATGCCCACAGAGTCTCGCTGATTGCTAGCACAGCAATCTGAGATCAAACTGCAAGGTGGCAGCCAGGCTGGGGCAGGGGCACCCGCCATTGCCCAGGCTTGCTTAGGTAAACAAAGCAGCCAGGAAGCTCGAACTGGGTGGAGCCCACCACAGCTCAAGGAGGCCTGCCTGCCTCTGTAGGCTCCACTTCTTGGAGCAGGGCACAGACACACAAAAAGTCAGCAGGAACCTCTACAGACTTAAATGTCCCTGTCTGACAGCTTTGAAGAGAGTAGTGGTTCTCCCAGCACGCAGCTGGAGATCTGAGAATGGGCAGACTGCCTCCTAAAGTGGGTCCCTGACCCCCGAGCGGCCTAACAGGGAAGTACCCCCAAGTAGGGACAGACTGACACCTCACTCAACCAGGTACTCCTCTCAGACAAAACTTCCAGAGGACCTATCAGACAGCTGAATTTGCAATCTCACGAAAATCCACTGTTCTGCAGCCACTGCTGCTGACACCCAGCCAAACAGGGTCTGGAGTGGTCCTCTAGCAAACTCCAAAAGACCTGCAGCTGAGGGTCCTGTCTGGTAGAAGGAAAACTAACAAACAGAAAGGACATCCACACCAAAAACCCCTCTGTACATCACCATCATCAAAGACCAAAAGTAGATAAAACCACAGAGATGGGGAAAAAACAGAGCAGAAACACTGGAAACTCTAAAACGCAGAGCACCTCTCCTCCTCCAAAGGAACGCAGTTGCTCACCAGCAACGGAACAAAGCTGGATGGAGAATGACTTTGACGAGTTGAGAGAAGAAGGCTTCAGAGGATCAAACTACTCTGAGCTACGGGAGGAAATTCAAAACAATAGCAAAGAAGTTAAAAACTTTGAAAACAAATTAGACGAATGGATAACTAGAATAACTAATGCAGAGAAGGGCTTCAAGGAGCTGATGGAGCAAAAAGCCAAGGTTCAAGAACTACGCGAAGACTGCAGAAGCCTCGGTAGCCGATGCGATCAACTGGAAGAAAGGGTATCAGTGATGGAAGATGAAATGAATGAAATGAAGCAAGAAGGGAAGTTTAGAGAAAAAAGAATAAAAAGAAAGAAACAAAGCCTCCAAGAAATATGGGACTATGTGAAAAGACCAAACCTACGTCTGATTGGTGTACCTGAAAGTGACGGGCAGAATGGAAAGAAGTTGGAAAACACTCTGCAAGATATTATGCAGGAGAACTTCCCCAATCTAGCAAGGCAGGCCAACACTCAGATTCAGGAAATACAGAGAATGCCACAAAGATACTCCTCGAGAAGAGCAACTCCAAGACACATAATTGACAGGTTCGCCAAAGTTGAAATGAAGGAAAAACTGTTAAAGGCAGCCAGAGAGAAAGGTCAGGTTACCCACAAAGGGAAGCCCATCAGACTAACAGCTGATCTCTCGGCAGAAACTCTACAAGCCAGAAGAGAGTGGGGGCCGATATTCAACATTCTTAAAGAAAAGAATTTTCAACCCAGAATTTCATATCCAGCCAAACTAAGCTTCACAAGTGAAGGAGAAATAAAATCCTTTACAGACAGGCAAATGCTGAGTGATTTTGTCACCACCAGGCCTGCCCTAAAAGAGCTCCTGAAGGAAGCAATAAACATGGAAAGGAATAACCAGTACCAGCCACTGCAAAAACATGCCAAATTGTAAAGACCATCGAGGCTAGGAAGAAACTGCATCAACTAACGAGCAAAATAACCAACTAACATCATAATGACAGGATCAAATTCACACTTAACAATATTAACTTTAAATGTAAATGGGCTAAATGCACCAATTAAAAGACACAGACTGGCAAATTGGATAAGGAGTCAAGACCCATCAGTGTGCTGTATTCAGGAAACCCATCTCACATGCAGAGACACACATAGACTCAGAATAAAGGGATGGAGGAAGATCTATCAAGCAAATGGAAAACAAAAAAAGGCAGGAGTTGCAATCCTAGTCTCTGATAAAATAGACTTTAAACCAACAAAGATCAAAAGAGACAAAGAAGGCCATTACATAATGGTAAAGGGATCAATTCAACAAGAAGAGCTAACTGTCCTAAATATATATGCACCCAACACAGGAGCACCCAGATTCATAAAGCAAGTCCTGAGTGACCTACAAAGGGACTTAAACTCCCACACAATAATAAGGGGAGATTTTAACACCCCACTGTCAACGTCAGACAGATCAATGAGACAGAAAGTTAACAAGGATATCCAGGAATTGAACTCAGCTCTGCACAAAGTGGACCTAATAGACATCTATAGAACTCTCCACCCCAAATCAACAGAATATACATTTTTTTCAGCACCACACCACACTTATTTCAAAATTCACCACATAGTTGGAAGTAAAGCTCTCCTCAGCAAATGTAAAAGAACAGAAATTATAGCAAACGGTCTCTCAGACAACAGTGCAATCAAACTAGAACTCAGGATTAAGAAACTCACTCAAAACCGCTCAACTACATGGAAACTGAACAACCTGCTCCTGAATGACTATTGGGTACATAATGAAATGAAGGCAGAAATAAAGATGTTCTTTGAAACCAACGAGAACAAAGACACAACATACCAGAATCTCTGGGACACGTTCAAAGCAGTGTGTAGAGGGAAATTTATAGCACTAAATGCCCACAAGAGAAAGCAGGAAAGATCCAAAATTGACACCCTAACATCACAATTAAAAGAACTAGAAAAGCAAGAGCAAACACATTCAAAAGCTAGCAGAAGGCTAGAAATAACTAAAATCAGAGCAGAACTGAAGGAAATAGAGACACAAAAAACCCTTCAAAAAATTAATGAACCCAGGAGCTGGTTTTTTGAAAAGATCAACAAAATTGATAGACCGCTAGCAAGACTAATAAAGAAGAAAAGAGAGAAGAATCAAATAGATGCAATAAAAAATGAAAAAGGGGATATCACCACCGATCCCACAGAAATACAATCTACCATCAGAGAATACTACAAACACCTCTACGCAAATAAACTAGAAAATCTAGAAGAAATGGATAAATTCCTCGACAAATACACCCTCCCAAGACTAAACCAGGAAGAAGTTGAATCTCTGAATAGACCAATAACAGGCTCTGAAATTGTGGCTATAATCAATAGCTTACCAACCAAAAAGAGTCCAGGACCTGATGGATTCACAGCCGAATTCTACCAGCGGTACAAGGAGGAACTGGTACCATTCCTTCTGAAACTATTCCAATCGATAGAAAAAGAGGGAATCCTCCCTAACACATTTTATGAGGCCAGCATCGTCCTGATACCAAAGCCTGGCAGAGACATAACCAAAAAAGAGAATTTCAGACCAATATCCTTGATGAACATTGATGCAAAAATCCTCAATAAAATACTGGCAAACTGAATCCAGCAGCACATCAAAACGCTTATCCACCATAATCAAGTGGGCTTCATCCCTGGGATGCAAGGCTGGTTCAACATATGCAAATCAATAAATGTAATCCAGCATATAAACAGAACCAAAGACAAAAACCACATGATTATCTCAATAGATGCAGAAAAGGCCTTTGACAAAATTCAACAACCCTTCATGCTAAAAACTCTCAATAAATTAGGTATTGATGGGATGTATCTCAAAATAATAAGAGCTATCTATGACAAACCCACAGCCAATATCATACTGAATGGGCAAAAACTGGAAGCATTCCCTCTGAAAACTGGCACAAGACAGGGATGCCCTCTCACCGCTCCTATTCAACATAGTGCTGGAAGTTCTGGCCAGAGCAATCAGGCAGGAGAAGGAAATAAAGGGTATTCAATTAGGAAAAGAGGAAGTCAAATTGTCCCTGTTTGCAGATGACGTGATTGTATATCTAGAAAACCCCATCATCTCAGCCCAAAATCTCCTTAAGCTGATTAGCAACTTCAGCAAAGTCTCAGGATACAAAATCAATGTACCAAAATCACAAGCATTCTTGTACACCAATCACAGACAAACAGAGAGCCAAATCATGAGTGAACTCCCATTCACAATTGCTTTAAAGAGAATCAAATACCTAGGAATCCAACTTACAAGGGATGTGAAGGACCTCTTCAAGGAGAACTAAAAACCACTGCTCAATGAAATAAAAGAGGATACAAACAAATGGAAGAACATTCCATGCTCATGGGTTGGAAGAATAAATATCGTGAAAATGGCCATACTGCCCAAGGTAATTTATAGATTCAATGCCATTCCCATCAAGCTACCAATGACTTTCTTCACAGAATTGGAAAAAACTACTTTAAAGTTCATATGGAACCAAAAAAGAGCCCGCATCGCCAAGTCAATCCTAAGCCAAAAGAACAAAGCTGGAGGCATCATGCTACCTGACTTCAAACTATGCTACAAGGCTACAGTAACCAAAACAGCATTGTACTGGTACCACAACAGAGACATAGATCAATGGAACAGAACAGAGCCCTCAGAAATGATGCCACATATCTACAACTATCTGATCTTTGACAAACCTGACAAAAACAAGAAATGGGGAAAGGATTCCCCATTTAATAAATGGTGCTGGGGAAACTGGCTAGCCATATGTAGAAAGCTGAAACTGGATCCCTTCCTTACACCTTGTACAAAAATTAATTCAAGATGGATTAAAGACTTAAATGTTAGACCTAAAACCATTAAAATCCTACAAGAAAACCTAGGCAATACCATTCAGGACATAGGCGTGGGCAAGGACTTCATGTCTAAAACACCAAAAGCAATGGCAACGAAAGCCAAAATTGACAAATGGGATCTCATTAAACTAAAGAGCTTCTGCACAGCAAAAGAAACTACCATCAGAGTGAACAGGCAACCTACAGAATGGGAGAAAATTTTTGCAACCTACTCATCTGACAAAGGGCTAATATCCAGAATCTACAATGAACTCAAACAAATTTACAACAAAAAAACAACCCCATCAAAAAGTGGGCAAAGGACATGAACAGACACTTCTCAAAAGAAGACATTTATGCAGCCAAAAAACACATGAAGAAATGCTCATCATCACTGGCCATCAGAGAAATGCAAATCAAAACCACAGTGAGATACCATCTCACACCAGTTAGAATGGCCATCATTAAAAAATTAGGAAACAACAGGTGCTGGAGAGGATGTGGAGAAATAGGAACACTTTTACACTGTTGGTGGGACTGTAAACTAGTTCAACCATTGTGGAAGTCAGTGTGGTGATTCCTCAGAGATCTAGAACTAGAAATACCATTTGACCCAGCCATCCCATTACTGGGCATATACCCAAAGGACTATAAATCATCCTGCTATAAAGACACATGCACACGTATGTTTATTGCGGCACTATTCACAATAGCAAAGAGTTGGAACCAACCCAAATGTCCAACAACAATAGACTGGATTAAGACAATGTGGCACATATACACCATGGAATACTATGCAGCCATAAAAAATGATGAGTTCATGTCCTTTGTAGGGACATGGATGAAACTGGAAAACATCATTCTCAGTAAACTATCGCAAGGACAAAAAACCAAACACCGCATGTTCTCACTCATAGGTGGGAATTGAACAATGAGAACTCATGGACACAGGAAGGGGAACATCACACTCCGGGGACTGTTGTGGGGTTGGGGGAGGGGGGAGGGACTGCATTAGGAGATATACCTAATGCTAAATGACGAGTTAATGGGTGCGAGAAATCAACATGGCACATGGATACATATGTAACAAACCTGCACATTGTGCACATGTACCCTAAAACCTAAAGTATAATAAAAAAAAATGCATATGAAGAAATGCTCAACATCACTAATTATCAAGGAAAACCACAATGAGATATCATCTCAGCCCGGTTAAAATGTCTATTATTAAAAAGAAAAAAATAACAGATGCTGGCAAGGATGCAGAGGAAAGAGAACTCTTATACACTGTGGGTAGCATATATATTAGTACAGCCACTATGGAAAACAGTACTAAAGTTCCTCAAAGCACTAAAAATAGATCTACCATATGATCCAGCAATCCCACTCCTGGATGTTTATCCAAAAGAAAGAAAATCATTTTATTGAAGAGATATCTCCATGCCCACATTTATTGTGGCACTATTCACAACAGTCACAATATGGAATCAACCTAAGTGTCCATCAGAGGATGAATGGATAAAGAAAAGTGGTATATATACACAATGGAATATTATTTAGTCATTAAGAAAGAATGAAATTTGCAGCAACATGGATGGAACTAGAGGACACGTTAAGTGAAATAAGCCAGGCACAGAAAGGCAAATATTGCATGTTCTTACTAAATGTGAGAGCTAAAAAAGCTTATCTCAGGGAAGTAGAGTAGAATGATGGTTACCAAAGGCTGGGAAAGATAAAAAGGAGGAAGGATAAAGAGAGATTGGTTAGAGTACAAAAATATAGCTAGAAGGAATAGTTCTAGTGGTTGATACCATCATATGGTGAGTATAGTTAACAATAATTAATTATTTATTTCAACATAGCTAGAAGAGATTTGGAATGTTCCCAATACAAATTAATAATAAAAGTTAGAGGTGATAAATACCCTGATTGCCCTAATTTGATTATTACACATCATATGCATGTATCAAAATATCACATGTACCTAATAAAGATGTATAATTATTAGGTATCAATTTTAAAAATTAAAAAAAAGCTAAGTGTATCTAGAACAGAGCCTTGCAAAATTCCAACACCATAAAAAGAAGCAAGCAAAGACAATTGGAATTAACATTTTTGCTAATCAAATAGTAACTCCATATTTATATTATATAACTTAGGTTAGTAAACTATAATTATAAAGCCTATTATTATTAATTATGATAGTTTTATAAGACATATATAATTACACAATTCCATATACACAATACTGTTGATTCAGACTAACATTCTGCATGTGTTAAATATTCTTGCCAGTGTAATTGTCACTTTTAGAGTTGAGTCTTTTAAGAGTTAGGAGTCCTGATTTAAAGTCAGAAGCCTGAGTTCAAATTCTACTTCTGCCACTTAGTATTGATGTGATTTTGCAAGTTAATTAACATCGTTAAACCTCAGTTTCACTGTCTGTAAGACAGAAATACTAATACTTCACCTAAGGATTTGAACAGTTAATGTCTAAATATCTATAAATCACATTGACATGTACACAGAAGATACTAATTTAAAAAAATTGCTCTGCGGCAAGTAACAATGGAAGCAAGAATAAACAAGTTTTTACTATTTTTTATAACAATGCTACACTCTAAAAATATATCCACAAGCAATGTGACCATTACCTTAATAAGTGAGACACCAACAGGAGAGGAACTAACTCAAAAACCAAGACAAGAAGAAAAACATAAAAAACAGGAATTTATTGTGACAAGTTCTTTCTGAGGACAAAGTTATCTGGCTCTAACCTTTTCTTTAAAAATGTAATCCTACCTTAATTCTTCTACTTAATATTGATCTTCTTTTAAAGGACAGTGCATACTTGCCCTCTTCAGTTAGCATATGTAAGTGGTGTAAGTTTAAATTTTAATATTAAAGAAACATTTTGTTGTTTGGGTTTCAACTAGAGCATTAAATATGAAAGTTCAAGTTTTGAAGTTTCTGCCAAATTTTATATTTTACATAACTTTTACAGAAATGTATTAAGTCTTATAGTATCATCATCACTGTGACTGGCTGCAATATGGTTGAGTTTATAGACAGAGCTTCTAATGCTCTGGTTTTGACATTCCAATTGCATAAATATTGCCAACAAAAATTTATGAATTAACAATGTGTCTTGTCTCTATTCTGCTCCATTACCCTACTTTATAAATGGTAAGACTGGAAACTGATCCAAACAGGCAAAGAGCTAAGGATGGAGCCTTGGAGAGTAAAAACATTTAAGCACAGACCATGGTAGAAAAGCCCTTCAAAAAGCCTGAAAGAAGCTGTGAAAATCAAACTATAAAGTGTTGAAGAGTAAGTGAAAGTTATGGGAGTCAGAGACAAGGAGTGCTGACTGCTCTTTTAAGGAGTTCAGTTATAAAGAGACAGAAATGGATGATAGAAATAAATTAGATGATAATCATTCATCATTATTTCCCCTCATCTCATACCTTCTCTTTCTCATTTATTGCTTTGCTTTGCTTTTTATTTATTTATTTATTTTGAGATGGGGTCTTGCTCTATTGCCCAGGCTGGAGTGCAGTGGCACAATCTCAGCTCACTACAGCCTCCGCCTCCCAGGTTCAAGCAATTCTCCCACCTCAGCCTCCTGAGTAGCTGGGATTACAGGAGCATGCCACCATGCCCAGCTAACCTGGCCAACATGGTGAAACCCTATCTCTACTAAAAATGCAAAAAATGTATTGCTGTTCTTAGTGAACCACCATACATAGTGCCATCCAAGTCAGAAGCCTTGATTACTTCCATTCCTTCATCTGTCTTCTGACTCATCTTCCTTATTCTATCTCACCTCTCAGTCTAGTATCAACATAGCAGTGAGTCAGATCATGCCACTCCTCTGCTCAAAACCTTACCTAGTAAATAAGCCAACCATATGGTATGTTAGAAGTATATATAAAATAGAAGGGTGAGGGTAGGCTTTATTGAGAAGGTGGTATTTGAGCAGAGACTTGAAGGAGATAAGTAATATAGCCAAATGGACATTTAGGGGAAGAGCATTCCTGGCAAAAAATTCTTTTAAAAAGAAGGATGCCTGGAGGTTTTGAAGAATAGCAAGGAAGCTAATATGGCTTCAGCAGGGTACCACGAGGGAGAGAGTGATGAAAGATGAGGCCAGAAAGGAAACAGAGGTCTGATCAGTTTGCTACTCATTACATTCATACTACAATGCCTCACTCTCCCTTCTCCATCTCCTATCCCACCACTGTCCCCTGCCACACACACACATGCACGCACGCACGCACGCACGCACATTAAAAGGCAAATGTTCTGGATTTGATTTCCAACAATCAAGGCCCTTATATCTCAGCTTTTTTTTTTTTTTTTTTGGTACCATTTCTAACACTTGAAAGGTTCATGAGAATCACTTCCAGTCACTCTTCTCCATCTGTCCACTTTAATGGACCAGGTCTGCATGCTGAATGTTTCGGGTAGTAGGAACTAAGGGATAGAGACTATGAATACTAAGCCAGTAAGAGCATCAAACATCAAGATAAGAACACACAGCCTAAGTAACACAGTAAGACCTCATCTCTACAAAAAATGTAAAAATTAGACAGATGCAGTGGCATACACCTATAATCTCAGCTACTGGGGAAGCTAAAGTGGGAGGATCACTTGGGCCCTGGAGTTGGAAGCTGCAGTGAGCCATAGTTGCACCACTGCACTTTAGCCTGGGCAACAGAGTGAGACCCAAAAAAAAAATTATATATATATTTTTTTCATATATATATATGAGAAAGATACTGACAGGATAAATAAAAGGATACAAGTATGAATGAGCTCTGGATTCCCAGCATTTGGAGCATTTTGGAGTTCTTGGAAGAGAAAATGGAGGATATTAAGAGAGAAAGAAACAACTCAATAGGCAGACCGGTACTGAAGCAGAATATATTCCAGGGTGTGGGTCTGAAGCTGAAAGATATGTCGCCATGCCTGTCTCATCCCCAGGGAATATATACTAAGCTGTAAAATTAAATCCAATCCATTTTTTATTTTTTGAGATAATAGTAAAAAGGACTCATACCAAAAGAGGATATAGAAGGAAGCACTATTTTACCAGTTTCATATTATAGCTAACTTCTTTTGATTTCATTTACCCAAAATCATGACCATCAACCTTCTCTTATATACATCCCCTATTTTTTACATAGTCTCCTGATTTAAAGAGACTAGGCTACGAAGAACTACAGAAATTCCATGAAATAATTTCTGTAAGGAAAAAGGGCAGAAAAGGCAATGAAGAAAAGATCTGCTTTAGAATTTCCCTATGACCCAGCAGATGGTGCAATAGGCACATTACTCTGCCTTCCAGAAAGGCAGAAAAAAATAAGTGCACAGAGATGGTACGGGAACTTCACTGTTTATCCTTGCTAGTTTTGTTTGTTTTTCCTAGGTGAAACACTCCATTCCTGAAGAATTGTTTCCAAAACCCTTCCTTTACCAAGACATGAATACTTCCCTACTTGCTGACTATTCCTAGGAAAAAGCAGATTTGAATTTGAATTCTGTCTTCTCCACTTAATAGCTAAGTGACTTGAAACAAGTTACAGATTTCATCTGAGCCTCAGTTTTCTCATCTGCAAAATGGAAACATAATATCTAGATAACAAGGTTGTTGTGAGAATTAATGAAACAATGTACACCCACACACAAAGCACTGTGCTTGACATAAAAAGGAATGTAATTTTCATTCTTCTGCCAACACACAGAGAAAGGCACTCAAAAACCTAGAACATGGCACATACCATAGAAATGCTTTTCTCCTGAAACCTATCATCTCCAAGTGGAAAAACCACTAACCAAACCTATGATGGAGGAATCTTCATGTTCGACCCTGTTACTATGGAGCACACACTCTAAAAAAAACATGAAACTGTTTCGAAAGTGACTTTTGTGATAATCTGGTCCTACTCTTAATAAGTAACTCTCAATAGGGAGAGAAGAGACCAAAACGCATATGTAATATGCCTTTTATTTTCATGATACAAATGAGGAAAAAATGCCCAACAAAATTCTAGTTGGTGAGCATATTCAGAAAACAAAGTAATGAAAGAATTATTTTTTTCTTTAATAGTAAAAAACTATTCATATGATACTTGACAATAAATTCAGTTACTTCACAAAGAGCTCATTGCATTTTCAGTCAATGCGAATATTAAATATTTCTCCCTTACATCAAATCAAAATTTATCTCCCTTTTATGAGCAGCCAAAGGTCCCTTGTTCTGTTCCCTTTCCCCACCACCCTACACATGCTGACATTTACAAATTCACCTTCACTCTTAGTCTCTCATGCAAGAGTTAGTGGTTCTGATGTCCCACACTTTTCAGCCCTTCTTTTCTCTCAGATCCTCCTCTCCCAGAGAATCTTCCTGAAAAGAAAATACAGAAGAGGAGCAAAGAGTGGAAAACTACAGCCTGCAGTTAATAGCTAGCTTGTCATCCATTTTTGTGTAGCCTATAGGATAAAATGGTTTTCTACATTTGTAAGTGGTTGAAAAAATATATGACATGTGAAATTATATGACATTCAAAGATCAGTATTGATAAATAAGTTTTACTGAAACATAGCCATGCTCATTTATTTACATATCATCCATGGCTGCTTTTATGCTACAACAGCAGAGTTGAGTAGTTGCAACAAAAACTATCTGTCCTGCAGAGATAATATTTTGCACTATCTGGCCCTTTACAAAAAAAAAGTTTGCTGGCCCCTATTTCAGGAGAACACTGTCCCCAAGAGCACGTTCACCTGGAATAGTCTTCTCTCACAACCCTCTCCTCCCTTCGTGACAACAGCTGGCTCCTGCAGGAAATCAGTCTTCACTCAGCAAATTCCACCCCCCTTTACTCCCACAGTCTCAGCCACACCTTTAAAAAGTCATTGTTCTGATGAAGCATGAAAACCTGGCCCAATCAGATGTCCAGAGGAAATACAGCTACAGAATGGATACTGACTCTGCAGCCCTCTGGGCAATTCTTAGAAGAAAACACATAGCCTAACAATAGTTGAATTTGGAATCATGTAATTTATCACTTGCCAACAGTTGGTACCACACCTTCTCAAATCCTGATGACCATATTGCACAAGATTTAAGTCCATGTAACTTCACACACCTTCAGTGAAATTTGTGTTATATGTTCACAATGGAAGAAATGCAGAGCGAGGGCCTCAGAAAAAAGCAGAAAGCCACTCATTGATTCTCAATGCTAAGATTCAGTTTATATTCAGGTAAAATCATGTCCTCTGAGGCAAAGATGGCAAGAGAGAGGGCAGACCCTAGTCCTCCTGTGAAAAGATGGAAGTTGGCCAATGCAGAGGACTATAGTCTTGATCCTTGCTTCTCTTTCAAATGAGTTCAAACTGACATTTATTGGAGACCGTTATGTGACAAGCAGTATACTAGGTCTCCAAATGACATAAGTATAAATAATGTCCATTCCTTAGTCTCAAGGAGCTCATAGCCTAGAAATGAAATAAGCCCATAGACAAATGTGTGTGTGTGTGTGTGTGTGTGTGTTTGTGAAAGGCAAGGATATACAACAAATAACTAACAGTAGTTATTTTTGGCTAGTGCCTACAAAAGTATTTTGATTTTATCTTATTTGCTTATCAATATTTTCTAATTTTTATATTAAACAATAATTGTATAGTAAAACAATTTTTAAAGATTACAATATAGTATGATTGATACAACAATAAATATGAACAAGGTACACAATTACAACTCCTTCTTGAGTAATTCAGGAAAGATTTCCTATGGGAAGCCTAAATTGGATTTTGAAGAATAATTAGTTCACTAGGCAGACAATGAGGAAAGACATTCTAAGAAAAAATATGAAATAACATATCCCATGGTATATTGAGGAAGTTTGAAATATTACTAGTTAATTACTGTTGGAGTACAAAGAGAAATATGGAGGGGAGAAATGGAGCTGGAAAAAAGCCACAGCCCAGATCATGAGGAACCATGGATACCACGCTAACAAGCACGCATTTCTTTCTAAGGTTCTATGGTGTTTGAAATGAAAGATACGGTGATGAATGGCCAATAAGGGGTCTGGTAAATTGAGGTACTTAATGAGATAAAAGGATGGCCTGGAGCCATTATCCATTTCAAAAGGTAATAACAATACCACAGATGACACTTTGGCTGGAATACCATTTAAGAAAATTTAGCTTACAATGGGAGAGTTTGACTAGATGATCTTTACAGTCCTTTTAATCATCAATTTCCATGATTCTTTGACATTTGGGCCATGATGTCCCTGCACACACTCCATTCAACTTCTATTAAAATCCACACAATTTGTTGTCAATGTATTGTGCTAGATAGTTTGATGAATACAAAAAGAGGCCTTTCTGCAAAGTATCCTGACACTTTGGCAGGTGGGGCTGAGAGTAGCCCAGATTTGGGAACTGCTAATGCAATCTTAGGTGAACATGTAAGGAAGTGAGAAAGCAGGTAAACACCTGGGAGGTGGAGATAGAGGTGGAGATGGGCTTGTTTAGGAGTAAATTAGGACATCTCAAAGAGAGCAACTCCTCCCTAAGATGGACCATTATTCCCTCTATAAAAAGGCCACTCTGCCCAACTCGCAGCACCCTGCAAGCTGCTTCTGTCTCTATCCTACTTGTTCCTCTGGTGAGCTAGGTAAGTGAGCAGTTCAACTCCACTCAAGGGTACTTAGGGCTATAAATTACAAAAGTCCAGGATGTGCTCTAAGGCAAAGAGACACTAGATACAAGGCCTCTTTTTAGTATACTCTGGGGAACTTTGGTATAAGTTTAAGTTTACTGAAAAGAAAAATGAAACAAAGACTAGGACTATGTATGTTATCTCCTTTCTTTGAGGTCGCTTCCCTCATAACATGGATGTCATGGGGTTCTAATTATCCACTGGCAGGTTGCCTTCTTTACAACTGAGCTTTTCCTCTCTATTGTGTAATAAGGTCTGAGGGTCACTTCCTGCTTAGAGAATGAGAACAGAAGCTGGATCTAATAGCAGTTACCCTTAGCTTCATATCACCTAGGCTTGTTGGCTTTGCTCACATTGTCTACTTTCTCTGACCTAGAAGTCTTGAGAGTTCAGTTCAGCCACTGATGCTCCTTAGTTGGAGTAAGGCATGTCATGTAGATGATGGACCTGTGCCCACAGTATGCTTGGAACCTAGACAGAAAGAGGAAGCTGATGAAGTGGAACACTCAGGACTTCTACAGCTCCAGAACAAAGCTGATATTATCCCTGGTAACGGCAGGAAGCCAAAAACAGAAAGTCATTTTTCCTACATTCATTCAGGAATGGAAATAAGACCTATGGATTATGTTCCTAATTTCATCACTCTCTTGCTACACGGCTTGAACAAGTCATTCAACTCTGAATTAGTTCTTGATTACAACAGAATGAATTTAATCATGCCTGACTAATTCTGAACAATTATTATAAATAATTAGAACTATTTACGCGTTTAAACAAGAAATAAGAATAGTAAGGGATTGGTCTCTCTTTTTCCTCCCTTTAGGTTACTCAAACTTGCAAAAAAAAAAAAAAAAAAAAATGCCTAAACTCCTACAAGGCATCGTCACCGTCATCGATGTTTTCTACCAATATGCCACCCAGCATGGGGAGTATGATATGTTGAACAAGGCAGAGCTGAAAGAACTTCTGGAAAAGGAGTTTCATCAAATTCTGAAGGTAAGAACTCCACGTCAGGATGGAGTTATGCAGGAATTTTCTTCTTTATCCCTTTCCACCTTCTCGTCACATGTGCCAAACATCCTAGAGGATTCTCCCTACTTGGTGAGAGAGAACAGGGTTTGGTAAAAGTTTGAGATAAGGTCAAAAGCTGATCCATGATGGTTTCCATAGCATAACTAAGGGAAGTGACCCTACTAAACAACAAACAAAACCCATAGGTTAAATAATGTTCTATCTAAGTGACTAATTCCTACAAACCCAGACAGTCCTCAGAAAAACTGTGAAGTAGATTTCTGAGTTCAGGAAATTAGCATTTACTCCTGAATCACAAAAGAGTGTGTCCACCACGTTAAAACTGTCAGGTCTAGATTTGATAGCTTAGATATTTGGGAGCTTATATCAGACTCCTGAGTTTCAATTCCTTAAATTTGGATTTCTGTGGATTTCAGATATGCTATTCAGATATCAGATGTCAGATATTCAGTGTATCAGCTATGAATCTCATAATCTTCCGCACTAACCTTTTTCCTTCATCTTTTTGCCCAAAGCAAAAATCTGGTGTCATTTTTTATTTTCTCTCTCTCAGCAGACACCACTACCTTCTAACCTCCATCTAACTCATCAATAATCTCTCAAAACTACCCATTTCTCTTCATCACTATTATTAGTCCTCTGGTTCAGGGCACCTACTACTTCTACTCTCAGCATTAGATGCAAATATAATCATTTCACTCCTCAGCTAAAAATCCTTCAGTAGTTCCCAATTGCTCTTAAAATGAAGTACAAAGTTCCTTAACATAACTTAAAAGTCATAATCTAGTCCCTATTTGTCTCTCTATCCACATTTCTTGACTCTTCAAACTCTAAATCTAGCAATTCTGAATGCTCCATAACTTCTCTCACCTCTAGCCCTTTGTTCATATAATTCCCTCTGCCTAGAACAATCTTTTCCCCTTCTCTTTCTCTTCCTACTCCTTCATTTGGCTAATTCTAATCCATCCTTCAAAAGGCATCATTTCCTCTCATTAACCTTTCTAGGACCCCCAATGGTTCCTCTCTGATCTACTCTTGTAGAAACCTTATCACAATAAATTATAATTTTAAGTTTGTATATCTGACCAACTAAACTTTCAATTCCATTTTTTTTTTCAGGAAGCAAACTTGTTCACTGCTTTATACTCTCATATGACATAATGGTAGGCAACTAGTAACATAATAAATCTTTGTTCAGTGAGTAAATTAAGTAGCTAGTTAATTTAATTGGATAAAGAAAAGTTGATATGATTAACGTAGGTATAAAAACGTATTACTTATAAATTAGCTAATCATTCATATTTGACCCATTCTTTACCAGAAATAATCAGCCCTCTTGTTTCCTTTCATCTTCCAGTTGCATCCTATTCTAGCTGTTTCCCACCACATTATTCATTCCATATTCCTTTTTCTCTTTCTGTTCAGGATACAGAAATGCAGCCTAAAGGACTGTGTGAATGAGTTCCACATAAATAAGCCAAACATTTACATTTTCACATCTTTTCTTCAGTTCATTAGCGAGATGTATTGTCCATACTAAAAGAGCTACTCTTTGTACCTTTCTCTTATACAGAATCCAAATGATCCAGATACCGTGGATATCATCTTGCAAAGTCTGGATCAAGACCATAACAAGAAAGTGGATTTTACTGAGTATCTTCTGATGATATTCAAGCTGGTTCAGGCTCATAATAAAACCATTGGCAAAGATTACTGCCAAGCTTCAGGGTCAAAGCTGAGCGAGGGCATTCACCAGCACCAAGAGGAACAAGAGGAAACTGAAAAAGAGGACGACAAACGGCAAGAATCCTCTTTTAGTCATTCAAGTTGGAGTGCAGGAGAGAATGATTCCTATTCCAGGAACGTCAGAGGAAGTATTAAACATAGCACTGAATCCATATCCAGAAGACTGAGTTTTCAAAGAGACTTTTCTGGCCAACATAACTCCTGCTCAGGTCAGTCTTCCAGCTATGGTGAGCAAAACTCCAGCTCCCATCAGCCTTCGGACCGCGGCCAACATGGGTCTGGGACAGGGCAGTCTCCAAGCTATGGCCGACATGGGTCCGGCTCCGGAAGGTCTTCCAGCAGTGGCCCACATGGGTCTGGCTCAGGTCAGTCTTCTGGCTTTGGTCACCATGAGTCTAGCTCAGGGCAGTCCTCTGGGTACACTCAGCATGGATCTGGCTCAGGTCACTCCGGCTATGGACAACACGGTTCTAGGTCAGGACAGTCATCTAGGGGCGAACGACACGGATCTAGCTCAGGTTCGTCTTCCAGCTATGGTCAGCATGGGTCTGGCTCCCATCAGTCTTCGGGCCACGACCGACATGGGTCTGGATCTGGCCAGTCTCCTAGCCCTAGCCGTGGTCGACATGGGTCTGGTTCCTGGCAGTCTTCCAGCTACGGCCCATATGGGTCTGGCTCAGGGCAGTCTTCCAGCCATGGCCCATATGAGTCTGGCTCAGGTCACTATTCTGGCTTAGGTCAACAAGAGTCTCACTCAAGACAGTCCTCTGGCTACAGTAAACACGGATCTAGCTCGGGTCATTCCTCTACCCATGGGCAACATGGTTCTACATCAGGACAGTCATCAAGCTGTGGCCAACATGGAGCTAGCTCAGGTCAGTCTTCCAGCCATGGTCAGCATGGCACTGGCTCAAGTCAGTCTTCTGGCTATGGCCGACAGGGCTCTGGATCAGGTCACTCTCCTAGTCACGGCCGACAAGGGTCCGGTTCTGGGCACTCTTCTAGCTACGGCCAACATGGGTCTGGCTCCGGTTGGTCTTCCAGAAATGGCCCACATGGGTCTGGCTCAGGCCAGTCTTCTGGCTTTGGTCAACACGAGTCTAGCTCAGGGCAGTCCTCTGGTTACAGTCAGCATGGATCTGGCTCAGGTCACTCCTCTGGCTACGGACAACACGGCTCTAGGTCAGGACAGTCATCTAGGGGCGAACAACATGGATCTAGCTCAGGTTCGTCTTCCAGCTATGGTCAGCATGGGTCTGGCTCCCATCAGTCTTCGGGTCACGGCCAACAAGGGTCTGGATATGGCCAGTCCCCTAGCCACAGCCGACATGGGTCCAGTTCGGGGCACTCCTCCAGCCATAGCCAACACGGGTCTGGCTCAAGTTGTTCTTCCAGCCGTGGCCATTATGAGTCTGGCTCAGGCCAGGCTTCTGGCTTTGGGCAACACGAGTCTGGCTCAGGACAGTCCTCTGGCTATAGTCAGCATGGTTCTAGCTCAGGTCACTCCTCTAGCCAGGGACGACATGGATCTAGGTCAGGGCAGTCATCAAGCTCCAGCCAACATGGTTCTAGCTCAGGTCAATCTTCCAGCTGTAGTCAGCATGAGTCTGGCTCCCGTCAGTCTTTGGGCCGCGGCCAACACGGGTCTGGATCTGGCCAGTCACCAGGCCGTGACCAGCGTGGGTCTGGGTCAGGGCAGTCTCCCAGCTACGGCCAACATGGGTCTGGCTCCGGAAGGTCTTCCAGCAGCGGCCCACATGGGTCTGGCTCAGGCCAGTCTTCTGGCTTTGGTCAACACGAGTCTAGCTCAGGGCAGTCCTCTGGTTACAGTCAGCATGAATCTGGCTCAGGTCACTCCTCTGGCTATGGACAACACAGCTCTAGGTCAGGACCGTCATCTAGGGGTGAACGACACGGATCGAGCTCAGGTTCATCTTCCAGCTATGGTCAGCATGGGTCTGGCTCCCATCAGTCTTTGGGCCATGACCAACAAGGGTCTGGATCTGGCCAGTCTCCTAGCCCTAGCCGTGGCCGACATGGGTCTGGTTCCGGGCAGTCTTCCAGCTATGGCCCACGTGGGTCTGGCTCAGGGCAGTCTTCCAGCCATGGCCCATATAAGTCTGGTTCAGGTCACTATTCTGGCTTAGGTCAACAACGGTCTCGCTCAGGACAGTCCTCTGGCTACAGTCAACACGGATCTAGCTCGGGTCATTCCTCTACCCATGGGCAATATGGTTCTACATCAGGACAGTCATCGAGCTGTGGCCAACATGGAGCTAGCTCAGGTCAGTCTTCCAGCCACAGTCAGCACGGCTCTGGCTCAAGTCAGTCTTCTGGCTATGGCCGACAGGGCTCTGGATCGGGTCACTCTCCTAGTCACGGTCGACATGGGTCCGGTTCTGGGCACTCTTCCAGCTACGGCCAACATGGGTCTGGCTCTGGTTGGTCTTCCAGAAATGATCCACAAGGGTCTGGCTCCGGCCAGTCTTCTGGCTTTGGTCAACACGAGTCTAGCTCAGGGCAGTCCTCTGGTTACAGTCAGCATGGACCTGGCTCAGGTCACTCCTCTGGCTACGGACAACACGGCGCTAGGTCAGGACAGTCATCTAGGGGCGAACGACACAGATCTAGCTCAGGTTCATCTTCCAGCTATGGTCAGCATGGGTCTGGCTCCCGTCAGTCTTCGGGTCACGGCCAACAAGGGTCTGGATCTGGCCAGTCCCCTAGCCGCGGCCGACATGGGTCCGGTTCGGGGCACTCCTCCAGCCATGGCCAACACGGGTCTGGCTCAAGTTGTTCTTCTAGCCGTGGCCATTATGAGTCTGGCTCAGGCCAGGCTTCTGGCTCTGGGCAACATGAGTTTGGCTCAGGACAGTCCTCTGGCTATAGTCAGCATGGTTCTAGCTCAGGTCACTCCTCTAGCCAGGGACGACATGGATCTACGTCCGGGCAGTCATCAAGCTCCAGCCAACATGGCTCTAACTCAGGTCAATCTTCCAGCTGTGGTCAGCATGAGTCTGGCTCCCGTCAGTCTTTGGGCCACAGCCGACACGGGTCTGGATCTGGCCAGTCACCAGGCCGTGGCCAGTGTGGGTCTGGGTCAGGGCAGTCTCCCAGCTACGGCCGACATGGGTCTGGCTCCAGTCGGTCTTCCAGCAGCTTACATGGGTCTGGCTCAGGCCAGTCTTCTGGCTTTGGTCAACACGAGTCTAGCCGACAAGGGTCTGGATCTGGCCAGTCTCCTAGCCCTAGCCGTGGCCGACATGGGTCTGGTTCCGGGCAGTCTTCTAGCTATGGCCCACATGGGTCTGGCTCAGGGCGGTCTTCCAGCCGTGGCCCATGTGAGTCTGGCTTAGGTCAACAAGAGTCTCGCTCAGGACAGTCCTCTGGCTACAGTCAACACGGATCTAGCTCGGGTCATTCCACTACCCATGGACAACATGGTTCTACATCAGGACAGTCATCGAGCTGTGGCCAACATGGAGCTAGCTCAGGTCAGTCTTCTAGCCACGGTCAGCATGGCTCTCACTCAAGTCAGTCTTCTGGCTATGGCCGACAGGGCTCTGGATCTGGCCAGTCTCCTAGTCGCGGCCGACATGGGTCCGGTTCCGGGCACTCTTCCAGCTACAGCCAACATGGGTCTCGCTCTGGTTCGTCTTCCAGCAATGGCCCATATGGGTCTGGCTCAGGCCAGTCTTCCGGCTTTGGTCAACATGAGTCTAGCTCAGGGCAGTCCTCTGGTTACAGTCAGCATGGATCTGGCTCAGGTCACTCCTCTGGCTACGGACAACACGGCTCTAGGTCAGGACAGTCATCTAGGGGCGAACGACATGGATCTAGCTCAGGTTCGTCTTCCAGCTATGGTCAGCATGGGTCTGGCTCCCATCAGTCTTCGGGCCATGACCGACAAGGGTCTGGATCTGGCCAGTCTCCTAGCCCTAGCCATGGCCGACATGGATCTGGTTCCGGGCAGTCTTCTAGCTATGGCCCACATGGGTCTGGCTCAGGGCAGTCTTCCAGCCGTGGCCCACATGAGTCTGGCTTAGGTCAACAAGAGTCTCGCTCAGGACAGTCCTCTGGCTACGGTCAACATGGATCTAGCTCGGGTCATTCCACTACCCATGGACAACATGGTTCTACATCAGGACAGTCATCGAGCTGTGGCCAACATGGAGCTACCTCAGGTCAGTCTTCTAGCCACGGTCAGCATGGCTCTCACTCAAGTCAGTCTTCTGGCTATGGCCGACAGGGCTCTGGATCTGGCCAGTCTCCTAGTCGCGGCCGACATGGGTCCGGTTCCGGGCACTCTTCCAGCTACGGCCAACATGGGTCTCGCTCTGGTTCGTCTTCCAGCAATGGCCCATATAGGTCTGGCTCAGGCCAGTCTTCCGGCTTTGGTCAACATGAGTCTAGCTCAGGGCAGTCCTCTGGTTACAGTCAGTATGGATCTGGCTCAGGTCACTCCTCTGGCTATGGACAACACAGCTCTAGGTCAGGACAGTCATCTAGGGGCGAACAACATGTATCTAGCTCAGGTTCGTCTTCCAGCTATGGTCAGCATGGGTCTGGCTCCCAGTCTTTTGGCCACGGCCGACACAGGTCTGGATCTGGCCAGTCTCCTAGCCTTAGCCATGGCCAACATGGGTCTGGTTCTGGGCAGTCTTCCAGCTACGGCCCACATGGGTCTGGCTCAGGGTGGTCTTCCAGCCGTGGCCCATATGAGTCTGGCTCAGGTCACTCTTCTGGCTTAGGTCAACAAGAGTCTCGCTCAGGACAGTCCTCTGGCTACAGATCTAGCTCAGGTCACTCCTCTACCCATGGGCAACATGGTTCTACATCAGGACAGTCATCAAGCTGTGGCCAACATGGAGCTAGCTCAGGTCAGTCTTCCAGCCACGGTCAGTATGGCTCTGGCTCAAGTCAGTCTTCTGGCTATGGCCGACAGGGCTCTGTATCTGGCCAGTCTCCTAGTCCCAGCCGACATGGGTCCGGTTCCAGGCACTCTTCCAGCTATGGCCAACATGGGTCTGGCTCTGGTCATTCTTCCAGCCGTGGCCCATATGAGTCTGGCTCGGGTCACTCTTCTGTGTTTGGTCAACATGAGTCTGGCTCAGCACATTCCTCTGCTTATAGTCAGCATGGAAGTGGTTCAGGGTACTTCTCTAGCCATGGACAGCATGGTTCTACATCAGGACAGTCATCAACCTTTGGCCAGGGGGGATCTAGCACAGGCCAGTCTTCCAGCTATGGCCACCGTGGCTCTGGCTCCAGTCAGTCTTCCGGCTATGGCCGACACGGGGCTGGATCTGGCCAGTATCCTAGCCACGGCCGAGATGGGTCTGATTCAGGGCAGTCTTCCAGCTATGGCCAACATGCGTCTGGCTCAGGACAGTCCTCTGGTTATAGTCAGCATGGAAATGGCTCAGGGCAAGATGGGTATTCTTATTGCAAAGGAGGTAGTAACCCTGAAGGGGGAAGTTCTGGCTCAAATTTTCTCAGTTTTCCTAGTAGCACTTCACCCTATGAATATGTCCAAGAGCAGAGGTGCTACTTTTATCAGTGAATAATAAATATAAATGCAATTTACTCAAGTAGCAATTTAAGAAATAGGAAAGTCATCTATGAATTAATCATGAAAGACAAGCAATCCATCATGAAATTCTTTCTAAAAGTGAATCAATGCATTTCTGTCTCTTTCTTTAGAGCCTATAACTGTAGCATATATCTTGTTATGGGGTTCCTTCCAAAGACTGTTAGGCATTTGGGCTACTTTGTTAGAAAATACTGAGTGGAATAACTTGTTAGAATGAGGGTTAAACTTTGAGGAATAATGAAAAGCTTTTAAAGAGCTTTGGGTTTAGTTGGAGTTGTCTTTTTGAGAGCTCATCATTCAATTATAGATGGTGCCAAAGCTAACCTTACATTTCTTAAAAGCAAAATATTACAAATGCATTACCAGTCCTAGATACAAAGCTTTGTTTTACAGCAATTAATGTACCCTGATTTTTAGTGTGTCCCATGTTTGGTGTGTCCCAATTTTTGGTATTGTGGCAGAAGGTGAAGGCTCTGAAAGCAAAGATGCAGCAGCGGTAGTGTCTTTACTTATCAAAACCATCAAGTCCCTTTTCTTGGGTATATCTTTAATTAGTAAGCTAATTAGTGGCATAAAAAGTAGCATCAGGGTCTTTTCCCAAACCAGTGAGCAAGAGCATTATTTCATAAAGAACAGGGATTTATCATTTCAGGAAAAAAAAACATTCAAATGTGGGCTTTAGCTTGTTTTCATCAAGAAAGATCTTGCTCCCTATTTCTAAGAGGCTGCTCAATATTGGGAAACGTATTGAGGAGTTATTCCATGGAAATACAATGCTTTCCACCTACTACTGTAGTTCAATAACCTTTCCACCTAAAAAAATATCATCCATGTATCTGTCACTGCTATATAGTTCCTTAATTTGACTGTAACATATTTGTTTCAAGTCTTTGGATTCAAACAACTGGATTGCATTAAAATTGACAATAAATAAATGTTGATTAAATACTAAGATTTTTCTCATCTGTGCTTCATTTCACTTCTTACATACAGATGGTCATCCTAGAAACCAACCCAAACAGCTATTTCCCAATATTCTATTTTTCACAATGAAGAATAGATAAAGCATTCTTAAAACTCAATAAGACAAACTACTTCATTTTAAAATGAGCAAAATTCCATCACACTGGTATTGGCAATGATTTTTTTGATATGACACCAAAATCACACACAATAATGTGGAGCTGTCAGCTCCATACATGTTATTGTCCCTGAAGACCTTGGAGGGAGACAACATATGGAGGTAGAAGGCGATATTTGTCTTAGTTTAACAAAAAGTTTTTAGTTTTAGTTTCAATTTTTAACAAAAAAAGTTTTTTAAAAAAAATTTAAAACAGAAAAAAGCTTATAGAATAATGATGTAAAGAAAAAAATATTTGTGTTCAGCTATACAATGTGTTCGTGCTTTAAGCTAAGTATTATTAAGAGAGTCAAAAAGTTTAAAAATGTAAAAGTCTTTATAAAGCTAAAAATTTACAGTAAGCTAAGGTTTTTATTGGAGAAAGAAATTTTTTTATAAATTTAGGGTAATTCAAGTGTATAGTGTTTATACACTCTACAGTAGTATATAGTAATGTCCTAGGCCTTCCCATTCACTCACCACAAACTGACACACCTAGAGCAACTTCTAGTCCTACATGCTCTATTCATGGTAAGTGCCCTATACAAGTGTACCTTTTTTATCTTTTATGCCATATTTTTACTGTACCTTCTTTATGTTTAGATACATTTAGATGCACACTTACCATTGTGTTAGTTGCCTACAGTACTCAGTACAGTAACATGCTGTACAGGTTTGTAGCCTAGGAGCAACAGTCTATACCATATAGCCTAGTTGTTTAGTAGGCTATACCATCTAGATTTGTGTAAGTACACTCTCTGATGTTTGCCTAGGGGTGCATTTTTCACAACATATCCCTCATTGTTAAGCAACACGATTGTGTACTTTACTATAGGGCCTAGCAATTCCACTCCCAAGCGAAATGACAACGTATGTCTACATTGAAGATGTTTACATGAATGTTTATAGCAGCTTTAATAATAGCCCCAAACTTGAAACAATCCAAATGTCCACGAACAGATGACTGGATAAACAAATTGTGGTATGGCTATACAATGGAATTCTATTTAGCAAGGAAAAAAAGAATAAACTACTGATACATGTAACGTAGATGAATCTCAAAAACATGTTGATCAAAAGAAGCCATCCACAAAAGAGTACATATTTATGATTCCATTTATATGAAACTTACTAAAAACAAACCTAATCTATAAAAATAGAAAGTAGATCAGTGCTTGACTAGGGCTGGGAGTAGAACTTGTGAACTGGCTGGAAGAGTCACAAAGGAACACTCTAGGGTGATGGAATAAATCTATATGTAGATTATAATGGTAGTTACATAGATATATACTTTTGTCAAAACTCACATAATCGTACATATTTTATTATATGGAAATTATATCTCAATAAAGTTGATTGTTTAAAGGCTTTCTGTGCAACTTGACACACGAATTTTTTTTGTTTTTTGTTTTGAGACAGTCTCACTCTGTTGCCCAGGCTGGAGTGCAGTGGCACAATCTCGGCTCACTGCAATCTCCGTCTCGTGGGTGCAAGTGATTCTCATGCCTCAGTCTCTTGGGATTACAGGCAGGCAGCACCACATCCAGCTAATGTTTGTATTTTTAGTAGGCAGGGTTTCACCATGTTGGCCAGGCTGGTCTCGAACTCCTGACCTCAGGTGATCTGCCCATCTCGGCCTCCCAAAGTGCTGGCATTATGTAAGCCACCAAGATAAAGAAGGGGAGGAGTTTCATCTCATCAGATATCAAAATATATTACAAAGTTATATTATTTAAAACAGTGCAGAATTGTTGTAGGAACAGATATACAGAGCAATGTGACTCCGGAAACAGATCCATGCATACTTGATATACAAGAGCGTGGTTTTGCCTATCAGTGGAGAGAGGCAACTCTTTCAATAAATGGTGCCAAGGTAATAAATTTTCCATAGGAAAAAAATTATCTCTATTTCACACCATTTACAAAAATCACTTCCAAGTAAATAAAAACCTAACTGTGATAAGCCAAACTTTAAAAAATTTTTAAAGAAAATATAGGAGAATATCTTTATGACTTCGAAATAAGTGCAGATTCTTTAAACAAGAAATACACAAACCACCAAGGAAAGACTCATGACTTTTACTATAATTAAATTCCAAATGTCTGTAAATCCAAAGACACGCTCAAAAAGTAAAAAGGACAAACCACAGAGTCCAAGAACATTTTTGAAATGCCTATAAACAACAAATGATTAAGCCAAATTATATAAATAACTTATAAAAATTAAAAATTTAAAAAACAACAAAACTTAGAAAATTCACCAAAATTTATAAAAATTAAAAATTAAAAGAAACAGCAAAACTTATAAAAAGAAAATTCACCAAAGGTAATCTGAATGGCAAAGTGACATTTTTAAAACAATGCTCAGGGAAATAGATAATTAAAACACAATGAAATTCACTTCATACCCATAGGATCAGAAAAAAACTAAAATCTGGCAATATCCAGTGTCGGGAGGATACTGAGCAGCAGAAGTCTGAATTGATAACTAATTAAGAGGAAATCTGGCAACCACAGACAAGAGTCTGTAATAGCAAAATGTTACAAACAACCTAAAAGTTCAGTAGAAGAATGGATAAATTGTAATATACCCACACACTAAAATGCTATATAGCAGTTAAAATTCATGAGCTACAGGTATGTATATACCAACATGGACAAATTCCAAAAGTGTAATGCCAAGTGAAAAGGTTGTAAAACAAGTATACATGGTGTGATACCATTTACATAGGTTTACAATATACATAACAATACTATATATTGTTTGTGGTTAATACATATTTGGTAAACGTAAAAATCTTTATGGGAATGATAAACAGCAAATTCAAAACAGCATGTACTTCTGGAAGGAAGGAAGAAAATGGAACTGAGATCGAGTAAACAGTACCAAAAGTTTTCTTAAGATGGTATTCATTATATCATTCACTGACTTGTAAATCTACACTTACTTGTAAATCTTAAATTATTTTGTAAGAAAAAGGAGAACACAAAGAACAATGTTAGAATGCCCATCAAGGACTGCTCAAGGGAGAGTGTTCTGACAAGCTAGTCCACTGGTGTATCTGGTCCAGCATGTCCTAGTTTTTTAAATAAATGTCTCACCACATGAGTGCCTAATGATATTCATCAGCTGAACCACACAGCAAACCCTCTGCCATAGACTACAAACTCACCAAGGGGCCTTCTAGAAAATTTGGCTTTCCCAAAATTGACAAATGGGATCTAATTAAACTAAAGAGCTTCTGCACAGCAAAAGAAACTACCATCAGAGTGAACAGGCAACCTACAGAATGGAAGAAAATTTTTGCAATCTACTCATCTGACAAAGGGCTAATACCCAGAATCTACAATGAACTCAAACAAATTTACAAGAAAAAAACAAACAACCCCATCAAAAAGTGGGCGAAGGATATGAACAGACACTTCTCAAAAGAAGACATTTACGCAGCCAAAAAACACATGAAAAAATGCTCATCATCACTGGCCATCAGAGAAATGCAAATCAAAACCACACTGAGATACCACCTCACAGCAGTTAGAATGGCCATCATTAAAAAGTCAGGAAACAACAGGTGCTGGAGAGGATGTGGAGAAATAGGAACACTTTTACACTGTTGGTGAGACTGTAAACTAGTTCAACCATTGTGGAAGTCAATGTGGTGATTCCTCAGGGATCTAGAACTAGAAATACCATTTGACCCAGCCATCTCATTACTGGGTATATACCCAAAGGATTATAAATTATGCTGCTATAAAGACACATGCACACGTATGTTTACTGCGGCACTATTCACAATAGCAAAGACTTGGAACCAACCCAAATGTCCAACAATGATAGACTGGATTAAGAAAATGTGGCACATATACACCATGGAATACTATGCAGCCATAAAAAATGATGAGTTCATGTCCTTTGTAGGGACATGGATGAAGCTGGAAACCATCATTCTCAGCAAACTATCACAAGGACAAAAAACCAAACACCGCATGTTCTCACTCATAGGTGGGAATCGAACAATGAGAACACATGGACACAGGAAGGGGAATATCACACACCGGGGACTGTTGTGGGGTGGGGGTAGGGGGGAGGGATAGCATTAGGGGATATACCTAATGCTAAATGACGAGTTAATGGGTGCAGCACACCAACATGGCACATGTATACATATGTAACAAACCTGCACGTTGTGCACATGTACCCTAAAACTTAAAGTATAATAATAATAAACTTAAAAAAAAAGAAAGAAAATTTGGCTTTCCATAATTTTCCCAAAAGGAGAAAGCATTCATCAGCAAGATTAATATAAATACCCAGTGTTTCTGATAATGCATTTCTGACTGTAAATTAATAAAATGGCACTCTGGTTTTTATACTTCAGTCCCTGATGAGTTCAGTTACAATGAAACAGCTTTCCTGAGTCTGATCAACTCTGGGGCACTGATATGAGTGCATTTCTGGGTATATAAGGATGAGAACCAAACCCTGACCCTTTGTCTGGGCAACACCCCAACCTTATTCTTTCCCTTCCAAGGGGTAAGGGGCAAGAAAATTTTTCTAATAAGAGAAAGCAAAGAAATTCCCAATAAATGCTTAGTTATATAGTTAAGCCAAGTTTTTCACAATGTTTCTCTTTTCCTTATTATGACTCTAGAACCTTAAGAACCATAATGTTACAGCTAAAATAAGAAAAGAGAAAGAGGTGGGCTGTTTCAGGCAGGATCTTACAGAATCTCAATAACTCATCCCGAGTTGGATCTCACTTTTGTTAGTTTTTTTCTGTACACTCAAATGTGATCAAGCTCTGGGAGACAGATTCATTCTAAGCAAAGTCTTAAGGGTCCAATTTATTTATTTACTAACAAGATATAAATGTATTCAGAACAAGAACACTTTTACACTGTTGGTGGGACTGTAAACTAGTTCAACCATTGTGAAAGTCAGGGTGGTGATTCCTCAGGGATCTAGAACTAGAAATACTATTTGACCCAGCCATCCCATTACTGGGTATATACCCAAAGGACTATAAATCATGCTGCTATAAAGACACATGCACACGTATGTTTATTGCGGCACTATTCACAATAGCACAGACTTGGAACCAACCCAAATGTCCAACAACGATAGACTGGATTAAGAAAATGTGGCACATATACACCATGGAATACTATGCAGCCATAAAAAATGATGAGTTCATGTCCTTTGTAGGGACATGGATGAAACTGGAAATCATCATTCTCAGTAAACTATCGCAAGGACAAAAAACCAAACACCGCATGTTCTCACTCATAGGTGGGAACTGAACAATGAGAACTCATGGACACAGGAAGGGGAACATCACACTCCGGGGACTGTTGTGGGGTTGGGGGGAGGGGGGAGGGACAGCAATAGGAGATATACCTAATGCTAAATGACGAGTTAATGGGTGCAGCAAAACAACATGGCACATGGATACATATGTAACAAACCTGCACATTGTGCACATGTACCCTAAAACCTAAAGTATAATAATAAAAAAAGAAAAAAAGAAAAAAAGAAAAAATAAATTAGCTGGCCATGGTGGTGCGTGCCTGTGGTCCTAGCTACTCGGGAGGCTGAGGAAGGAGGATCACTTGAGCCAGGGAGGTGGAGGTTTCACTGAACCATATTCATGCCACTCCACTCCAGCCTGGGCAAGAGAGCTAGACCTTGTCTCAAAAAATTAAGTTAGTTAAATTAAACATAAAGTTGCATTATATTTAAGAAATTGGGAAAGCAGAAAATGCTTCTGTTTCTCTTTTGAGTTGAACAATGAGAACACACGGACAGAGGGAGGGGAACATCACATACCGGGGCCTGTCAGGGGGGTGGGGGGCTGGGGGCGTGATAGCATTAGGAGAAATACCTAATGTAGATGATGGGTTGATGGGTGCAGCAAACCACCATGGCACGTGTATACCTATGTAACAAACCTCCACGTTCTGTACATGTATCTCAGAACTTAAAATGTAATAATAATAATAATAAAAACGACAAAAAAAGGAAAAAAAATGTATTCAGAACAAGAACCAGCTGTTTAACATGAGGTATTCCCTGTCATTGGATAGATTCATTCGAGAGATTTCAGGTTATTAGATGAGCTTCAGAGCAAAAGAGTTTTATTCTCCAAGGTTGTGCTATGGTAATCTGATGATTCAAAAATTTTTCCTAAAAGGGATAGAAAAATACAAAAGCAGCATTGTTATTGAACATCTTATGAACTGGGAACATTACATTATGTGCTATATGCTTGACATATATTTATTATTTAATTTCATTCTCATAGCGACCCTGTGGTTATAAATGTTATTTTATTGAAGAGCAAACTGAGACTTTAAAAGGTCAAGTAACTGGCTTATATTAGTAAAGTCAGGTTTTATACCTAAATCTGTCTAACTCCAAAACATATGTGTTTGCTAACACAACACTGTCTTGTGCTTCAGTAATATTTCTCTCTAAACAACTACAGTCAACTAGGACTGGTGCAATCCACTATTCTAGACACTGCTGGAGACACACCAACTAGTACTCATCCTCGGACTCCCCCTTTCCTGCTTCAATGCAACCACACTTAATGTCTTGAGAGAGACTTGAGGAACACACTGCTCATTAGCAGCACTTAATTTCCAAGGGTGGACTCCTGCTGCAGATAACTCATCTCTTCACATTTTATTTATTTCATCACATTTAATAGTTCTCATTAGTTTCAATTCCAGAGGGTGGCATTTTCTGACTTGACCTCCTTAATGCATGCCTTACTTTGTAGATCACCAGGGACTAATAATAAACAATCACACACAGTCTGGTACCTTTTGAAAGCTAAGTATCTGATACCCAATTCCTTCAATAGCCTGTCTCTGCCCTGTTTCTCTACCCCTCCTGTTCTCTCAGACTCCCTGACTCTGTGTGCTCTACCCTAGAAACAAAGGGTTCCTGAGCATCACCACCCACCTTGGTTTGTCCTTAACTACAAATTCTTGCCAGAACACTCCAGATGTTGAAGACTTAAAATTGTGACAAATCAGCCATGCAATATTCATAGACTTCACAAGCAGAGAAGTGAACTCCATGTGCAAAGACACTGAGGAAATAGTGTTCTCAGGGATCAAAGAGTATATGTCTTTGGCTGAAGCATGTAGGAAAACCAGTATCAGGAATGCAGCTGGAAAAGCAAGTTGGAGGCAGGCTGTAAAGGGCTTTAAATAGAATCACATGAAGGAGGCGGAGAAGAAAGTTCAGTGAAGGACACTGATAAAGATGAATCAAAGTTGGAGTAGAGGCAGAGAAAATGGTGTTCCAGAAGCCAAAGGAAGGGAATTTCACTAAGTAATGGAAGATAAAACGCATTTTATAAAGTTATTATAAATACTCTTCTGCCAAATAGCATATTGGCAGAAGAGTAGATAATACAGATCAATATAACAATAAATAGCCCAGAAACAGATCCTAATATGTATATATTTTTTAGTTAATTTGTGAACTGTCTGCTACATAGTTAATATATATAGTGTACTTAGAAAAGTGTCTGGTTCACAGTAATCATCTAATAAATATTAGTGGCTATCTTTATTACTACTTGTTGTTATAATTCTTATTAAATATCAGTGTGAAAAGATTCTTTAAAAAGTTTGTAGTAAAGAGGAAATAGGAGAGTAGGCAAGGAAGAAAGAAAAACCCTTTATAAAGGAAGAAATTAAAATAGATGCTGGAAACACAGACAGCACTCAATAAAAATTTACTGAATGTGAATAACAGTTCTAAGCCAAGTGGAAGGAGATTTATAGAAAGTAAGAATCTGTTGATACAGAGAAAGGAATCATTGTTGGATCAAGGACCTAGAAGGAATGACAGAAATGGAATCAAATATACACATAGAGAAATCAGTCTTGGAAAGGAAAAGAATACCTCATATACTCTTGAGACAAAAAGGAGATTAAAATTCAGCAAAAATACAATGTTTCTAAAAGAGGTTCCTAGGATGAGCTACATCAGAATCACCTATGGTAATTATTTAAAAAGCAAACTCATGGCCTCTATCCCAGATCAACTAAATCCAAATTTCTAGTAGATGGGACCCAGGAATCTCTATGTTAGTGGTCCATGACCCAGTGGATTCCTTTTAGAATCAGTTAGGAGAATTCACATCTGTTGGCCCCTATGGAGACAACAAAACTGACTCCTTGCCCAACCACCGTTATGACTAAGCATATAAAGTCGCACTACTGGAGAGGAAAAACAAAAATCTTTACAACCCTGAGATAAGCTAAAAATGAGGAAGAAGATTCTACCTAGTCTTCCAAATCAATGAAGCCTTGAGCCCTTTCCTATAAATTGCTAACTCTCTAAGGTAAACAACTTCATCCCTGACTTTTGCAACACTGACACCTACAAGTATGATAATGATATGGAGGAAATTTTTTCATCCACATGAATAGACTAACTGTAATCTTGGTAGCCTAGTGATTTCTTTCCTTGAAATGTCTACTGTGTCATTTAGCCAGGAAAACATTTTTCTCAAGACTGGACTCCTCGTTCTTTCTGAATCACTTCCCAATCTTAACAAAGAAGGAAGTAAAGTGATCTACTAAAAGGAAGATGGGGAGGGAGTGAAGCAGGAGGCTTGGAAAGATCTGAAAAGGGAAAGGTCTGAAAAATCCAGCTGAGGGGTCTGGTAAAATGAACCACTAGGGATAATGACAGGGATTGCCAGGCAATATTCAGAGTGTGGGCAAGGTTAATATAATAAATGTGTAGAAATAAGCTAAGGCACCATGTATGTGATATTTGCCATCTAACAGCCTGGCAGAAGAAGCAAAAAGAAAAAAAAAAAATGGAATTAGGTTAATCCCAGGTTTGAGACTGGCAGGGCAGGTACAAGGAAAAATGAAGGGTCCAAGGACACATAATGGTCTGTAGAGGTTATAGGTATGGGAGGAAAAGCCAGAAACCCTTACAGCAGGGGTCCCCAACCCCTGGGCTGTGGACTAGTACTAGTCTGTGGCCTGTTAGTAACCAGGCCACACAGCAGTAGGTGAGTGGCAGCCCACAGTGCATTACTGCCTGAACTTCGCCTCCTGTCAGATCAGCAGCTGCATTAGATTCTCATAGGAGCATGAACCCTATTGTGAACTACACCAGGAGGGATCTAGGTTGCATGTGCCTTATGAGAATCTAATGCCTGATAATCCAAGATGGAACAGTTTCATCCCTAAACCATCCCACCCCCACTGTTCTCCCATCCATGGAATAATTGACTTCTATGAAACCAGTCCCTGCTGCCAAAAAGGTTGGGGATTGCTGCCTTACAGGCCCCCTCCTTGGCCCAAACTATATGTGTGTGAAGGGAGGGATAATTTTATAGCCAAATTTCCCTTAGGCAAGACCTTACACTCTTGACTCCATTATTGTAGGAAAGATGGGCCTTGTTAGCAGCAGCAACTTTTCAGGTAAAATAAAACTAACAATATGGAATATACTAGGAGCTATGTACCAATGTCTCATTACTTACCCCTTTTTTATCTTCACAATAACTCTTTGATGCAGAGATCCTTAAACTTCTCCTCAGTATGCAAACTGAGGTTCTTACAAGTTATAAATCCAAGGACACACAGCTCACCTATGATGTAGTCCAGATTTGAACTCAAGTGTGACTATGAACTCATTCTCAATCTACTAGCCCACAGTGACTTCACCAGAACAGCTAGGATCCACTTCATAGAAAAAGGAAAACAGCATCATTAAAGGAAAACCAGATTTCTAGTAGAGCAAGGGATGGCAGGGAGTAAGGATATAGGGATATTTCTTGGCAACAAAACCAAAGAGAATGAAACATAACGTAGGATAATTAGCAGTGAGAGCACAGCAAATAAAAGGCAATAAGTAGCTGTAAACATTATATCTGAAGGCGTGTGTGCATGGGGAGTAGTGGAGGTGAAGGTAAGAGCCAAGTGGAGAAGGAAGTGAGAGCAAGAAAATGAATTTAGCCCACTCACCATCATTATCTCTGACATCTCTCAAAGGAAGTAGAGTGGGAAACAAAAGGAGATTACAGCAAGTGTGTCTAGATAGGAAGATTCATCATGCCTGGCAGGAGGGGGTCACTGTTATTGCAACCTTTAACCCAATCCTTTTCTCTTCTGCCCACTTTGGGGAGTGATCTGGGTAACTTGGTTTGTTCTTTTTTGAGATGCTTACCAATTGCTGACAACAATCACAATGCATTATAACATGATTGAGGCCCACAATTTCAAAAGTGTGATGATGGAATCCTAGATAGATATGAAAGAAGGCAGGAAGGGGACTGGCAGACTGAAAAAATAGAGACAGGATAAGGAACAGATTTATTTGAAAAGTGCATACCCTGTCTACCAGCAGTTCTACTCCTATTCGTAGACCTCAGAGCAGTTTGCATGCAGACATACTTCATTTTATTGTGCTCCACTTTATTGTGCTTCACAGACTGTGTGTTCTACAAATTGAAGGTTTGAGGCAACCCTGTCAGGCAAGTCTATCAGCACCATTTTTCCAACAGCACGTGCTCCCTTCATGTTTCTGTGTCACATTGTGGTAATTCTCACAGTATTTCAAACTTTTTCACTATTATATCTGCTATGGTGATCTGTAATAAGTGATCTTTGCTGTTACACTTGTAATTGTTGAGGGCACCACAAACCTTTCCTATATGAAACAGAGAGTTTAATCGATAAATGAGTGTTCTCACTCCTCCAGTGATCAGCTGCTCCCCTTTCTTTCTCCCTCTAGTCAGGCCTATCTATTCCCTAAGATACCATATTGAAATTACGCCAGTTAGTAACCAGACAATGGCTTCTAAGTGTTCCAGTGAATGGAAGAGTCACATGTCTCTCACTTTATTTTATTTATTTATTTGAGACAGAGTATCACTCTATCGCCCACGATAGAGTGCAGTGGCAAGATCTCAGCTCACTGCAACCTCTGCCTCCCGGGTTCAAGCAATTCTTATGCCTCAGCCTCCCAAGTAGCTGGGATTACAGGTACACACAACCATGCCCTTCTAATTTTTAAATTTTTTGTATAAATGGGGTATCATTATGTTACCTAGGCTAGTCTCAAACTCCTGGCCTGAAGTGATCCACCTATCTCGACCTCCCAAAGTGCTGGGATTACAGGCATGAGCCACCAGGCACAGCCACGTCTCTCACTTTAAATAAAAAATAAGAGCTGGGCTGGACACGGTGGCTCACACCTGTAATCCCAGCACTTTGGGAGGCCAAGGCAGGCAGATCATCTGAGGTCAGGAGTTCAAGACCAGCCTAATCAATACGGTGAAACCCTGTCTCTACTAAAAATACAAAAATTTGCCAGGCGTGGTGGTGGGTGCCTGTAGTCCCAGCTACTCGGGAGGCTGACATAGGAGAATTGATTGAACCTGGGAGGCAGAGGGTGCAGTGAGCCGGGATCATGCCACTGCACTCCAGCCTGGGCGACGGAGCAAGACTCCATCTCAAAAATAAATAAATAAATAGAAATGATTAAACTTAGTGAGAAAAGCATGTCAAAAGCAGAGAGAGGCCAAAAGCTAGGCCTTTTGTGCCAGTTAGCCAAGTTTGTGAATGCAAATGAAAAATTCTTAAAGAAAATTAAAAGTGCTACTCCTGTGAACACATGAATGATAAGAAAGCAAAACAGCTTTACCACTGACTTGGAGAAAGTTTTAGTGATCTAGATAGATCAAACCTGCCACACCATTATCTTAAACCAAAGCCTAATCTAGAGTAAGGCCCTAACTCTCTTCAATTCTATGAAGGCTGAGAGGTAAGGAAGCTACAGAAGAAACGTTTGAAGCTAGCAGAGGTTGATTCTTCAGGTTTAAGGATATAAGCCATCTCCAGAATATAAAAGTGCAGGGTGAAGCAGCACATGCTGATGGAGAAGCTGCAGCAAGTTATCCAGTAGATCTAGCTAAGATAAGTCATGAAGGTGGCTACACTAAACAACAGATTTTCAATGTAGAAAACACAGCATTCTATTCACAGGAAGATGTCACCTAAGACTTTTATAGCCACAGAGACATCAATTCTCTGGCTTCAAAGCTTCAAAGGACAGGCTGACTCTCTTGTAAGGGACTAATGCAGTTGGTGACTAAGTTGAAGCCGATGCTCATTTGCCATTCTGAAAATCCTAGAGCCCTTAAGAATCATGCTAAATCTACTCTGCCTGTGCTCTATAAATGAAACAGCAAAGCCTGGATGATGGCACATCTGTTTACAGCATGGTTTACTAACTATTTAAGCCCACTGTTGAGACCTACTACTCAGAAAAAAGAGATTCCTTTCAAAATATTACTGCTCATTGACAATGCACCTGGTCATCCAACAGCTCTGATAAAAATGTACAAGGGTGTTGTTCCTGTGCCTGCTAACACAACATCCATTCTGCAGCCCATGGATCAAGGAGTGATTTCAATTTTCAAGTCTTCTCATTTAAGAAATACATTTTGGGGCCGGGCGCGGTGGCTCACACCTGTAATCCCAGCACTTTGGGAGGCTGAGGCAGGCGGATCACGAGGTCAGGAGATCGAGACCATCCTGGCTAACACAGTGAAACCCCGTCTCTACTAAAAATACAAAAAATTAGCCAGGCGAGGTAGCAGGGCCTGTAGTCCCAGCTACTCGGGAGGCTGAGGCAGGAGAATGGCGTGAACCCAGGAGGTGGAGCTTGCAGTGAGCCGAGATCGCGCCACTGCACTCCAGCCTGGGCGACAGCAAGACTCCGTCTCAAAAAAAGAAGAAGAAATACATTTTGGAAGATTATACCTGCCATAAATAGTGATTCCTCTGATGGATCTGAGTAAAGAAAATTGAAAATCTTCTGGAAAGGATTATCCATTCTAGGAGTCATTAAGAACATCCATGATTCATGGAGAAGTCAAAATATCAACAGGGGTCTGAAAGAAGCTGATTCTAACCCTAATAGATCACTTCGAGATTCAAGACTTCAGTGGAAGAAGTAACTGCAGATGTGGTGGAAATAGCAAGAGAACTAGAATTAGAAGTAAAGCCTGACATATTTACCTAGGTAACAAACTGCACATCATGGACACGTACCCCAGAACTTAAAAGTCGAATAAAAAACAATAAAAACAAATTGATTAAAAATTTTTAAAAAAAAGTAGAGCCTGATGACTTAATTGCTACAATCTCATGATAAAACTTAAACAGATGAGAAGTTGGTTATGAATGAGCAAAGAAAGTGATTTCTTGAGATGGAATCTACACCTGGTGAAGATGCTATGAACACTGTTATGATATTCCATAAACTTAGTAGATAAAGCAGTGGCAGGGTTTGAGAGGATTGACCAATTTTGAAAGAAATTATACTGTGGGTAAAACTGTATCAAACAGCACTGCATGTTAGAGAGAAATCTCTCATGAAAGGAAGAGTCAGTCAACACAGCAACCTTCACTGTTGTCTTCTTTTAAGAAATTGCCACAGCCACCCTAACCTTCAGCAACCACCACCCTAATCAGCCAGCAGCCATCAACATCAAGGCAAGACCCTTCACCAGCAAAAAGACTACAACTTGCTGAAGGTTCATTAGCATTTTTTAGCATTAAAGTATTTTCAATGAAGGAATGTATACTTTTTTAGACATAATGCTATTGAACACTCAATAGAGACTACTCTATAGTGTAAACATACTTTTATACGCACTGGGAAACCAAACAATTCATGTAACTCACTTTATTGCAATATTCTCTTTAATGCAGTAGTCTGGAACCGAACCTGCAATATCTCCAAGATTTACCTATATTTGTGATAATAATATCTAATAGTTATATAAAACTTACTATGCACTAAGCACTACTACGTATAACTCTCTCAATTACCCTAGGAGATAGATCATTCCATATCACCATTTTACTGATGAGGCACAGAGGTTAAGTAATTTGCTATGGTCACATAGCTGCTACTGAAACCAAGCAATGTGACTCTAAAGATTTTGTTCTTAACCCAGGGCACCACATGTGGCTATGCAATTCATTCACTGTCCCAGTGGTGCCAAGAGGGAGCAAGTTGGCACAGAAATCCAATCCATGTCCCAGTTAATAATCCATGCATACCTAGTTAAAAGCTACATCCACCTGAGTGCTTTTAACTTTGCCCCAGGCACTTTCTATTTGCCAAGCTGTGAGCTCAGAGGACCAGGTCCATAAAAAGAGGAAGTCTTTCTTAATCACACAAAGGTGCCATATAGTCTAGCTGTGGTGCTACCTTAGCCATGGCACTACACTGACCTATTTTGTTTGGGAAGACATTTACAAGGGTGTTTAATACAGCATTGTTTGTAATAGTGAATTTGGAAAATGGATAAAGTATACTATATGCTTATATTGGAAAGCTACAGTGCACCTAGAAGAAAATAACTATTATATATACACATAGATTTTAAAAACATAATAACTTTGAGTGAAAATCAAGTTGCAAACTATTAATATGTACAGTACATTACATAAATTTTAAAATGTAGTTACATATTTTATACATATATATACACATATATTTATACACATACATCACACATATTTACCAAATTAATTATGGTGGTACTTCTGATAAGAAAAAAAAATTAGAACTTGGGGGTGAGAAACACAGGAAACTTAAATTTACCTGCAATGTTTTATTCATTTTAATAAGACCTGAAGCAAATATGACAAAAAGTTTACTACTATCAGCTCTAGATGGTAGCCATGCAATTACTCAAGATAAAAATAAAAATATTATTTTTTAAGAACAGGCTTAGTGGGAACTTAAGAGTAGGACAGCTAAAAGCCTATTCTGTGTGATCAATGAGTGACATTTCAGGGTTCACAGCTTTAGAGGCAGAGAAGTTATGGTTGATGACAAGGTCCAGCGGGTGGTCATTTGAATGGCTGGCTGAGGTAGAGTGGAGGTAGAGATCAATGGAGTGTAAGAAATGATGGATCCAGATGCATCACCAACATGATTGTTGAAGTTTTCCAGAATGATGATAATAGCTAGGGTGGAAAGAAATAGACAGTTGCCAAAGTCCCCACTGAAGATTATGTGGTTATAGGGGAAGGAGATCAGTCAAGGAAAAAGTAAGGATGGAAAGAGGGTGGAATGTATGTGCATCATTGAAGGAGTGGTTATTGAAAGAAGCCACAGTGGTGAGCAACAAAATCATGCTCAGCGCACCTCTAGGCTACAACACAACAGAGGGAGAATGCGTAACCTATACTTGGAACTGCTGAAAAGTAGTATCATTCAGGAAAAGTCTAGTTTCGGTTAAGGTGAGGAGGTAGTTACTTCAAAAATCCTACTGAAACTCTAACTTTGTAATTCATTGACCCAAAGCTATGGGTTCAATCAGAAAGGAGCAGTAGATTTTACCAATAAGCCAAAAGAACAAGAAGGAGGAGGAGGATCATGAGGAGGAGGAGGGAGAAAGAAAGAAAAGAAAAAGGAAGGAAGAGAGAAAGAAAGCAATGAATGAAAGAAAAGAGAGAGAAAAAAGAGAGAGAAAGAAAGAACAAATGAATGAAAGAAAGAGAAAAGAAAGAAAGAGAGACAGAGAGGAAGAAAGAAAGAACAAATGAAAGAAAAAGAAGAAAAGAGGAGAAAGGAGGAGGAGGAAAGAAAGGAAAGAAAGAAAGAAGAAAGAAAGAAAGAAAGAAAGAAAGAAAGAAAGAAAGAAAGAAAGAAAGAAAAAGGAAAGAAAGAAAGAAACAAAGAAAGAAAGAGGAGGAGGAGAAGGAGAAGAAAGAAAGGAGGAGGGGGGAGGAGAAGAAGATGAGAAGGAGGAGGAAGAGAAGAAAAGGGAGAAGAAAGGAGGAGAAGGAGGAGGAGAAGAGGGAGAAAGGAGAGAGAAGGAAGGAGGAAAAGGAAAGCGGGAAGGGGAAAAAGGAAGGAGGAAGGGAGAAAAAAGAAGAAAGAAGAAGGAAGAAGAGGAAAGAAAGAAGGAGAAGGAGAAAGGGAAGAAGGAGGAAGAAGGAGGAGGAGGAGGAAGAGGAGAAGAAGAAAGAAGAAAGAAAGAGAGGAAAGAGAGGAGAAAGAAAGAAGGAAGGAAGGAAGGAAGGAAAGAAAGAAAGAAAGAGAAAGAAAGAAAAGAAAGAGGGAGGGGGTGGGTAGGGGAGGGGAGAGGGGGATGGGGGATGGGTGGGGAGGGAGAATGGGGGAGGGCAGGGCAAGGAAAGGAAAGGGAAAAGAGAAGAGAAGAGAAAAGAAAAGAGAAGAAAAAAGAAAAGAAAAGAATGACAATGATGACTGGGGCCCTAATATATTGGAAATGAAACTGCCAACTGCACCAAAGAGGAGGGAATGCTGAAGGACATTATCCCAAAGCTAAAGGCCAATCAGTAAAATCTTGGAAAATCAGATTGGCTCAGAAAGAGTGAAATGACTTAAGGGAGTAGATAAAGAAATTTCAGAATATTTTAAATGAAGAGATGGTTTTGGCTCTGGAAACAGGTCTGGGAAAGTATCAAGGAATAAATGTAAAGAGGGAACCACATAAGAGGAAACTTGAGGTTTAGAGTCCAAAATGGACCCACATTGAAGGGAAAACCCAATATATTGAGACCTAAAACCTCTTAAAGATAGAATTTGAAAAGTGACCTCTCTTAAAGATAGATCAGAATGGTAAAAGGAAGACAAGCAAGAATCTAAGAAGGGAACAAGAATAATTGATAATTTCAGATGTCCTCTCATGCCATTTTAGGGCTAAGAGAAACTCAGGGGTCTGAATTTCTGCAACAAGCAAGGCCAAACATGTGAAATCAAGTTTTCCACTCCACAGCACTGAAGGGCCTCTCTACAGCGTTTGCAGTCATCTTGGTGACACTAAGAAAAGGAGACACGTGTTCTCTCAGCTCTGGGATTCCCATACATACAGACAGGTTTGTGGTGTTCTTATTCACCACTCCTCACACTCAGTCTGGGGCAAGGGAAGAGCACAGGCCCAGCCCATACACTACAACCTATTCTACTTTTTCTCCAAACTCCTCTCCACTCTTGTTTAGATGGTCTTTTTTCTATTCTGGATAGGGGTAGAGTAGAAGGAAAAAAATGTTCCCAGTAGCATCTTCTTTCAAACTTTAATGTCTCATACCTGCACCTTGCCTTTTGAATTTAGAAGAGAAGAATGTTGACCTCTTTGTCCATGGATCCCCCAGTTTGGACTAAGGGACCCTCAGAATAAATCTGTGCAAAACCCAGAAGGGGACTGGGAAAGACCTCGTTCATACTTCACATATCTGGCCATGGTTGTTTTTGTAGCTCTAAAATATTTCATTTGCATGTATTTACAAATTCAGCAAAATAAAATTACTTTAAAGTATATAATAAATGACATCAGGCTGGGCGCGGTGGCTCAAGCCTGTAATCCCAGCACTTTGGGAGGCCGAGGCGGGCAGATCACGAGGTCAGGAGATCGAGACCATCCTGGCTAACACGGTGAAACCCCGTCTCTACTAAAAATACAAAAAATTAGCCGGGCGTGTTGGCGGGCGCCTGTAGTCCCAGCTACTCGGGAGGCTGAGGCAGGAGAATGGCGTGAACCCGGGAGGCGGAGCTTGCAGTGAGCCGAGATCGCGCCACTGCACTCCAGCCTGGGGGACAGAGCAAGACTCCGTCTCAAAAAAATAAATAAAATAAATAAATAAATAAATGACATCAAATCCACCTTTTCTCTGTTGATGGGGGTGAGGCAATAAAAATACCAAGTGCCTGAAATGGTGGGGCACAGGAACACAGGGATGCAAAACTTTTTATGGTTAAACAGTCTGATAAAACCACCAAACCCTTCTGCCCCACCTCAACAAGACACACTCTTGAAATGAAATGTCCCATTGTGTTTACAGAGAGGGAGAAACAGACAGCGAGGAAGGAGAGGATGGGAAAGTAGAGGAAGAAGGCTTTTTCTGCCCTAATAACAATGTTCAAAGGTTTGCCTGGCTTCAAACTTGATTGTCTTCTCCCCCAAAAAAGCAAAAACAAGGTAACAACAGAGTTCTTTTAGTTTTCTGTGCAGATTCACATATAGATAACTAAGTAGTAATACTTCCTTAGTTGTGTCAAAGAATTTGTGTGCACATTCCACCGGAAATAATTCCATCTGGACCTGGTACCTCCCTTTGGGGTGACTATATCTCCTGCAGGAACTCAGTCCTCTCTCAAAAAATCCCCAATTTCCTTCAATCCCATACCTTCAATCACACCTTGCAAAGGTCATCCCTCAATGAAGTCTGGCCACCTGTTTCAGATCAGCAGCCCAAATGGCAATAGAGCCTATGCTGTTTCAATGGCCCACTAAATATTAACAGCTAATAATAGCTAATATAGCTAATAATAACATTTGATGAGCATTTACTATATGCTAGCACTGCTCTAAGAACTTCCCACATATTAATCCTCACAATAACTCTGTAAGTATTATTCTTACCCATATATTATAGATGAGAAAACTGAGAAACAGAGAAGTTAAGCAGCTTTCCCAAGGGTACACTGCTAGTAAGTGGCTGAGCCAGAATTTGAGCCCAGGCAGCCTAACTCCAGGGACCATGTTCTTAACCATTACATGATTCTTCTCCTTGGAAGAGGACAGAACAGGTAATATGATGGTTACATTTAGAAACATACAATTTACAATTTGCCCATGGCCCTGGCTCCCAATAACTTCTCATTCCTTTAGCCTCACTGTTCATGTTTGATGTTTTCTGTCTTCATATCTAAAATGCAACATGCTGCATTGTGTTAACTTGGCATAATGGAGTAAAACACAAGGCTTCAGTGGGAATACAATCCTCATGTGAAGTTTAAGAATGGTCAAGACCTATACTCACGTCTTCATCAAAATTGACTCCCAGTATCCAACTTAGCAGACCAAATAGATGGTGTTAGCACTAACAGAATTCAAGAATTCAGAAGGTAGAATAGATCAGGTTTAAAGAAATAAACTTAGCTCAGGGCATTCATTCATTCAACAAATATTTTTAAAGCATTGAATGTGTATCTGAAACTGTTCTACATTCTGGGCATTCAACAAGGAGGCAGAACAAGTCCTTGCTTTCTGGCAACATTCATTCTAGGGCACACTAGAAAAAACTGAAAAAGTAAATAATGCTGTGACAAAATAACCAAGGGAACCTCTTTCATATGGGGCATTCAGGGACACGGCAAATTTGAGATGATCAAAGATAGGCAGGTAGATATACAGATCTTAATGACACATTGTCATTGTGCCTTCATGCCAGCTTCCCAAAAACCATAAAATATTTAAAAATAATTTATGATGTTGTAATGCAAACTTCTCAAGCTGATGCTCCAGGCTCTGCTCTAATCCAGCCCTGCCTATCTATCCTCTTCCCACCACCACTCCCAAACACATCTTCTCCACTCCACTTAGGCTAATCTCCTTACTGGCTCACAACATACTAGGTTCACCCCCAACCCTGTTCTCTCCCCTACACCTGTTAATTCTACCCATCCCTCAAGAACAGGCTTGAGTTCCACCTTCCTCATTCTTACCCACTCAGGCTTACCGAACACCTTTCTCCTTTAAACAACTAGTTCCCAGGCAATTAATTACCTAAAAATAGTCTTCTGTCCTTCGCGGCTGTTTCACATATGCCATAACCCAGGACTTTTAACACAAGGCACCACAATATCCTCCCAGCAAGTGTAGGCATGAAGGGAAAGGGGTGTGGCACATGTCCAGAGTTCCCTGGGCCAGAGGTGAAGAGAACTGACTCAGGCTCAGAGAGGCAGCTCAATGGGAGCAAGCACAGCGAACAAGGGGCACAACTCCCAAATAGGAGCGATGCAAAGTCTCCACTCAAGTGGAAAGATCTCAACAACTGAGAATACAAGAGACAAGGAGGCAGTTCTAGAGGGGAACTAAGGATCCAGATGGAATATCTAATTGAGGAGTGAAAAGCATAGCATAAGCTCAGTCTCATAGACAAGTTCAACACAGGATAAAGGGAGTAGAGACCTGGGGGATAACCAGAGGCATAACGACTGTCAGCAAAAGGAATCCAGTGAAATTCTGGAACCTACAAACCAAGAATGGGTGACCAAGTTTAAGGACCTGACCTAATTCTAAGCTGTAGGTACAGATTATCAGTGGGCTTGTCTTGGGGGAAATGGAGAAAGTAGATGAAAAAGAGATGAAGGCCAAAATGGTTATGTATAGATTATTTGTCCCTTATGGGCAGGAGACACGCTTTATGCCTCATTTCTATCCTCCACACCAGTTGGCAAAATAAATATTTACTGATTATGTATAAAAAGAAAGATCACAGAGAATTTGGTATTACCCAATGATGGGAAGTATGCCAAGATAACCTGAGTCATGATTTAAGCAAGTTATGTACTGTGAAGTCTCCATCACCCTAAAAACACCGAGTGGTAATGTGATCTGGTGAATGAACACGACTGGAAATGAGGACGTGAAACCAGACCAGTTTTGTTAGAAACCTCTTATAAGACGCTAAACAAGTCACTTATCTGAACCTCAATTACCTCATCTTTAAAGGAGTAAATGTAATAACTCCAATTTTTTCATATCTAGAACACTCTTCCCGCCAGATCTAATTTCCTCACATCTTTTGAATCTTTGCTCAATCTTGCCTTCCTAATGAAGCCTATTTAATACTAACCACTCTATTTCATACTGCAACCTGCCCATCCCACCAACCCTACCCACACAAACACTTATCTACATTTTTTCTTTTTCATAACACTTCTAACATTTCACATAATTTATTATCTTTATTGTTGTGTGCTAGAATGTGATCTCTATGAAGGCAAAGATCTTTGTCTATTCTATTCATTGATATACTTCACATCTCTGAGTGGAAACTGGAACAGAGTAAACATCCAATAAATATTTGTTGAATGAATACATGAATGAATCTTTAAAAAAGGCCAAAATCTTGTGAAAGACCAGAATAATAAATCATTTATATTCTCCCTGAGACCAGGGTCGGCCTCCCACACCCTCAAGCATCCCTCTATCCCCTGGTACAGTGTACCATAGTGTGGAATAAGTGTTCAGTACGTCCCTACTAAATTATTAATTAAACATGGGACCCAAAAAGACAAACACAACCGCGTGCTCTGGGTCCACCTGCTGGCAACTCTTAGTAGCTACCTAAGCAACCAAACTGACAAGAATTTTCAGTGGTAAATGGAGTGGCAGGGATTATCTCCTTTCAGCCAGTGAGAACAATCAGGCAACAGACGGCAACAGGAGGAAGGAGGGTAGGCTGGAAATCAGACGTTTCCAAAACCTGCTGTGAAGGACCATAAACCCACTGTTTCCCAGAACTCACTTACTTAACAATAATAACGGTAAGTACCCTGTACTGTTTTAAGCACTTTCATGTATCATCTCATTTAATCCTCACATTAATCCGCTGTACCATCTTTACCACCATTTTATAAATGACCAACATTTCCTTTTGAAATAATTGTTTTACTTACGTGAAGCAGTGAAGCGGTAAAACAGTGTAAACTATTATTAGTAAGAAAAATCAAGGCATGACTTTCGGGGAGTACCGAGGCACCATGTGAGGGCAGAATGTGACACGCCTGGAGAGGACCAACGATACCCCAAGGGGGCTGACCTACCAGCCCGCCCCTCAAGCCAAGCACAACCTCAGTCCGGGGTTCTGGATCCCAAAGCCCGCTCCGTTACATTCGGATCACACCAGAACAAGGAGGCAGCCCGCGCCCCGGGTAGCGAGCTCTGCGCCAGGGGGACGCGTGCCGGGGCCCTTAAGCTCCCAGAGGCCCTTCTCGCCGGAGCCCCCGGGGAGGACGCGGGCCCCGGAAGTGAAGCCCCTCCGCCCGGAAGCAGCTTTTCCTACTTCCCTCGGCGCGGGAGCCTGTGCTCACCAGTGCTTCGGCTGAGGCCAGATTCCTGAGGCCGTTCGTTTCGCTGTTTCCGAACGCACAGCCCCGAGCGGCCGGAGGGGATACGAAAGACCTAGGCCGATGGCCCTTCCACACTGCCGCCCCTCGGCTCCCCACCTCTACCAAGGGAGGCCACTAATGTGAGATTCCTCCGTGTTCTGGGAGGATGTTCTGGCCGAGGTCCGCGACCGGGCCCAGCAGCTGCCTGGGGCAGCCCCCGTGATCCTAACAGAGAATGGGGCCTCAGCGCGCAGGATCCCGCTCTGGGCCCCAAGGGCTCCTCGTATTGTCGGAGCTTTCCGCAGCCCCTCTAGGCGCTGGGACCCTTTGGTGGGATAACGCCTGGGGTTCCCTACTCCGTCCGGTGCCAGCGTCCGGCCTCTGAAAGACTTCCCTCAGCCTCCACCTTATCCTGTAAATGAGGACTTCAGGTGACCTGCAAGTGCGCCCCCTGCTGGCTCGTCGGAGCCCCACCACCTTGGTTCGCCCCAACAGCCTTGGCTACATGGTTTCCCAAATAGAGTACCAAGATAGTCTTAAGTGCTACATGCACTTTTTAAGAATGTTTGAGTATTTATTCTTATTTGTGTTAGAAAATACTAAAACCAGCCCAACAAACCGGTTATCTCAAATATTAGTGTAAGGCTAAATTCTTAAGTGAGTAGTTAACATTGGTTTAAAAATATTAGGCCGGGCATTGTGGCTCATGCCTCTAATCCCAGCACTTTGGGAGGCCGAGGTGGGCGGATCACATGAGGTCAGGAGTTCAAGACCAGCCTGGCCAACATGGTGAAACCCCGTCTCTACAAAAAATACAAAAATTAACCGGGCATAGTGGCACACACCTGTAATCCCAGCTACTCAGGAGGCTGAGGCAGGAGAATCTCCTGAACCTGGGAGGCAGAGGTTGCAGTGAGCCGAGATCGTGCCACTGCACTCTAGCCTGGGCAACAGAGTGAGACTCTGTCTCTAAATAAATAAATTAAATAAGAATATTATTATTATATATACAAAGATATTGCAAAAATCTTGAAGGTGGTACTCAGATGACTAAAGGAGAAAACTCAGTCTCACAGAGTCAATCAAGGGAAAAACTGGGTGTGATAGTTAATCTTATGTGTGAATTTTGTAAACCAAAAATTATCTGAGACAGGTCTCAAATCAACTTAGAAGTTTATTTTGCCAAGGTTAAGGACCACTCCAGAAAGAGGTCTGTGCTTTCTCCAATGATAATTTTTGAGGACTTCAATATTTAAAGGGTGAAAGCAGGGTGGAGAAGAAATGGGGAGGGTAGGGTCACATTACTAAATCTACATATTGCAAGATAAAAGAAGAAGAAGTTAAGGGAATAGTCAATTATGTTTCTGTCTCGTGCTCAGTAAATCAGTGCTTTACACAAGGTAGGGTGAACATAGAGTGGAGATATTTAACCTTTTATCAGTAGCTATCTGCCTAGGAACAAAAGGAAAGGCCGTTGCTTGCATGACTTACCTTTTGCTTAATTTTTTTCTTTTGTCATAGTGAACTTCCCTTTCACATTTCAGAGGATATTTTTAGATGGGATTAACATTTAAATCAGTAAACTTTGGGTAAAGCAGATTGCCCTCCCTAATGTGGATGGGCCTCATCCAATCAGTTCAAGGCCTGAATAGAACAAAAAGACTAGCATCCCTGAGCAAGAGAAAATTCTCCAGCAGACTGCCTTAGGATTGTGTATAATCAGCTCTCCCAAGTTTCTAGCCTGCTGGCCTACACTGCAGATTTTGGACTCTCCAGCTTCCATATTCACATCAGCCAATTCCTTATAATAAATCTCTTTCTATAAATACACATGCTGTTGGTTCTGTTTCTGAGAAATCCTCATATAGTGGGTGATCTTAAATAATCTTCCCTCTCTGACACTGAGTGGAGCTTCAAGGAGGACAGCAAAAGAAAGAGGGCTTGACTCCAGTATCCAAAGTGCTGAGGGCTCACCCTAGGACCTGTTCACTGGGCATATTGCTCTAGCTTTACTTCTTCGCTCCCCCTTCCCACCAGGTCCCTGGGATGCCAGGTTCTAAAGCACTCCCACTGCTCACTCTTCCTGGAAAAGAGCATTGTAGTGGAATGTTGATGGAGCTCGGCAGCCAAATCAGCATATCCAGTGTGACTCAGCCCCTTCACAGCTTGCAACCTTAGTTTATCAAAGTCCCTTCCCTTCTCTGGAATTCCATTGTATCTGTATGATGAGAAGGCTTTATTAGGTGTCTAAGGTCTCTACTAGAGGTGAGCGCCTTTTCTCCACTCCTGGCCTCTTTTCACTCCTTTCTTCTCCTTGCCCCTGAGATGGTAGAAGGACTTAACTGGTTGGTAAATTTTGTAAGAATAATTGGTTTAGCTCTGCTCTGCTTCTACTTGGGAACTGCAAAGATCCCTATGGCATAATAGGGACTTACTCTTAGGCAAGGATGCCCAGGCCTGTCATGATTAGGTGGTAAGTTAGCCTAATTCTCAGGTCTAGTATGAGCAAGCCCCAGCTAGCAGACCTAGCGCTACTATGTCTTACTTAACCACTATCAATAAAAAAGATGACATTTTGAGCACCACATTTTCTTTCTATTCTTCAGTACAGTTCAGAACAAGGGCAAAGAAATAAAACAGTTCCATTTATTGAGATCCCTTTGCAGACCACAGTAATTCCTTCTAGCCCCTTCTAGCACTTATTAAACAAGACAATAAAAAAATCTAATGAATAAATTCACACTAAAGGGCTAATATAACCCTTCATAGGCTATTTATACTTTAAAAAGCACTATAAGAAACAGAAAAAGGGCAGTGCTTTATGGTAAACATTATACAACTATACTCCCTCAGTGGAAAGTATATTTTGGAGTAAGACCTTTTTCAGGGCCCCTCAAATTACACCCGTCTGTTCATCCGTCAACAGTTGTTAAGAAAGTTAAAAGTAGAGATTATGAAGTCAAACTGTCTGGGTGCAAATCCTGCTTATGTCCCTGACTAGCTGTGTGGCCTTGGGTAGGTTGTTTAACCTCTCTGTGCCCTAATTTTTCCATCTACAAGATGGGGATGATAGTAAGAACTTGAAAGACACTTGGTAAGCACCATAAAACTTCTGTTGTGTGTAAGACACTGTGTTACTCCTAAATCCCCCAGGACTTTGCCTCTAGAATAAAATCTATAGAACCAAGAAAGGAAATTGATTGCAGAGGCTGTGGGAATGGTAAAACTAAATCAAATGTAAACATTTGGGCCAGTAACAAGGACGAATTTCTGGACAAGCATGACTTTAAAAACAGGACTCTTTTCCCAGGATGAGCTCCTCAAACTGATATCAGATTGACTAATTCCGCTTCCAAACCCAGGAAGCTCTTTTGGGCACTTGGGACACACCTGAGCAGCATGCACAGGGATTTGCTCCCTGATGATACTGAACGTAATTCCTCCAAACTGCCACCAGGTGTCTACAGACATTCACACACCCTCTGGCTCCTAAGTCAACAAATGGGTACTTTAACTGAGAAAGAAGTTACCAGCCCAAGGGCACACGGTTTGTTAACGATGAACTCTGTGGTAGAACCCAGGTTTATGTGGCTGGTTATTATTCAGTCTCAACTCCAAAGTGCTTCAGGGATAGAAGAAGCAAATTTCAAAGAAAGAATCAGGCCCAGGAGGAACCTGACATACCATCATACCTCTGCCTCCTTGAAGGATAACACGAGCCATCCCAACCATAAAAACATCCTCTACTCCACCAGAAAAGAGATTTAAATTGCCCTTCAGTCTCCCTGAGGCTCAAGCCCAGGGTCTGACATTTTTCACTGCTTAGAAGTTATTCTTGGCTCTGCCTTCAGATGTCAGCCCTGAAATTCTCAGCTTAGACCAGCAAGCCCAGATGTATTTCCTCCTTTTGCCTTTAATGGTCCTCTCCTGGTGAGCACAGAAGTAGTCTGGGCAGCATTCAGTGCAGAGCAGGGATCCCAACTGCAAACATCCTCTCTTCCCTGTCTTAGATCTAGCTGTTAACAAAACTAGAGGTAACAATATGCATCTTTCTTCTTGGTAAACACTGAGTACTTATAGCATGGAGTCCATCATTAGCCACAAAGAATGTTCACACTTGCACTACACCTATGTATTTCTCTTGCTTACACAAGGGCACACCACCACCACTACTAAATCATAAGTTCCTTGAGGCAGGAACTCTGGCTTTCCTCCCAGCACTACACATGGTGGCTTACACAGTGAATGCTTGTTGAATTTGCCCCATTGGTGACAAACTTGAGAGGCTTGTGTGGATTCTGGATGTGGGATTTTATGTCATGTTAGATCATTGCCCCCCTACCCTAAGGAGCTCCTACTTTGAAAAATGGCATATGTCTCCTCAGTGGCAATACTGGCTCTGGGTGTAGACACACATGGGTGGTATAATCCATGGCACAGGACCCTGGATCTTGGGATGAGGCTCAGGCTGAACAAAACTAAGAAAGCAAAGGGAGACATGGGTACAGAAACCTCCATAGCCTGGACCTCCCCTGACTCTACAGCTGCCCTAGGGAGTCATCAGATCCCCTTCTCATCTCTTCTCTTTCCCCTGCTTTCCCTCCACCTTTCTCTCTCTCTCCTCATCTCTCTGCTCCCCTCTTTGCCCCTTTTGCTCTCTCCTCTTACTTCCCCTTTCCCTCCCTCTCCATCCTTCCCATGTTTCCTCTTTTTTTCCATCTCCCTGCATTGAATGAACAAAAACAGAGCTTCATACCTAAGACTCGGAGTCCTCCTAAAGGAGTTCCCGAGATGAGCTCAAGGACAGCTCAAAGGCAATGGCACCTGGAGTCATCTGTGCTAAAGGACTCTGCATCAGTGAGGACTCTTGGAGAAGATTCGTCCTGTACCTCTGTCTGGTCTTATTTGTGTACATCATTCGATAAGTCACTGGCCTCCCAGACGCTGGCTTCCATTGTCCTTTGCACCAAGCCTCCCAGGACAGGACCAATCCCATCTTGTTCCATAGGAGCCTGCCTCCCACCTTGCCACTTTCAGGCCAGTCCAGTCAAAAAGCCTAGGAGCCTACACTTCCTATAGAAGGCAGTCAGAACACCATCAGGCCTCAGGCCCACTTTAGAAGCCATTAAGTTCCTACTCCATACACAGTTCAATGACAGTACAGCAGCTTCACCACCACTGGGGGAGACACAAACGTACAACCCTGAAGTAGGTTTATGCCCCGGAGCACATGATCTTGCCAATTCTGCTGCCCTGGTCTCAGTTCAACACATCTTCACTGAGTATCAGCTCTGAGCAAGGTGCTGAACTGCATTCTATGCCAGGTCACAACTAAAAAGCAACCAAACACAAATCCACCCAGTCTGGGGGTCCAATTAGTCTGGTAATAGCTTCGCCAGCTGTTTTGTCACCTAGCCTCTAACATAGGGGCTCTTCCCACTCACTTCCTTCATATCTCAGGCCCTGATCTGAAAAATAAAAATCTCAGACACCTCTGCAAAGGGGTCTCTTTAGGAACTGGTGAGCAACTATACGTTTTTATTTACACTTCTGGTCATAATGGTAGGAGATGAAACTTGGCATAAAATGAAGACCTCAGGGGACGGGCCTAGAGCAAAACAAACTGGAAATGCCAAACTCCAGAGCAGCTCCATGAGCCTGTGATTAGTATGGAGAAATGGGTAATCTCCTTTCACTCCCAAGGCACTGCCAAGACCATACCCAAGTCATCTTAGTGCTAAGATGGTTAGACCTGAAAGGGAACGATGTCCTCTTTTTTTCTTCCCACCCCTAGCCATTTTGTACTTGAGAAAACTAGAAAATATAGAGGTAAAGTGATCTGCCCAACAACATATGGCTGATCAGCGAAAGGACTGGGATGTGAGCCCAGTTTTTCTGACGCTTATTACAACATTCCTCTTACAAGTACTCAGTGGTGCCTGATTCCTTAACACAATGCCAAATGTAACAGTGAACTTGTAGCAACTTGAAGCTAGAGTTGGTTCACCCAGAAAGCTGAAAAGCTAGCATACAAACTAGCTGCCATTTCAGTGGAATAATCTGACCAGAGTTTATTCCACTGGTAAGCTGATTGCTGAGGAGCCAGCCCATGGGTTCACCCAGGGGTCTCAGGGTTCCAGGATGCTGACTCACACTAGCCACACTCAGCATCCCCTGGCAAGCCAGACACCAATATTCACATGTAATAGACACTGGGCCTCATCATCCGTCCAGGGCACTGGGATGTGCCTGTCATAGTGCACTAGATCACGCAGATGTCTACACCATGTATCAGAAGTTTACAGGGGAACAGAGGGTCAGGACAGAGAATTTTTCACTTTGAGAGATATTTTAAATTAAAGAACCAGAATGTCCTTTCCCTGAATACTGCAAAGGGAAATAAATATGTTTCACTCTCCTTTTTGAAAAACAGCATGGTGACTTTTTTGTTAGTCCTTGTTACCCCAACATCCCCCAACAACATGTTAACAAGTGCTTATCACATACTATAATTTCCAAGCCTACAGATGAATCTACACTGATTTCACTTCAGGGTGTTTGTTTCCAGGTGCTTCCTCAAGGAGGCACTATAGACTCACTCAACTGTCCCCAAAGCATAGCTGGAGAAATTACTTCTTGGAAGGTTTTCGGTAAATCAAGCAGGGAAAACAAGTCACCTTCATAATGTGTGACTTCAGATTAGCCCCAAAGAGGACTCCTGTTCTTGTGTTCTCTTCCAGACTTTCGCCTCTTTTTTTGTTAGCCCAGATCTCAAGTTCTTTGGGCCTTATATACTCCTTGCCTTTTAATAATGAGGTCACACTCCAAATCCTGGTCTTTAGTGCCTAGAGCGAAAGAGAATATTGGGAGTAGGCCCCTTCCTCCCTGGTCCACCACATGGATGGGGATTAAACTCCATTTAAGTCTATGATGGAGACCATTCGGCCTTATCATCCCAATGTGCCTCATTTTCTGGAAGGTCAGAACCCTGTCACTGGCTCTGGCTGTGTCACTCGAGGGGTCCTTAATCTTCAGGACAAGCCCTTGTTTGTTTTTTGTTTTTTTAAAGTGAACGCAACTTCTTTAGGAAAGTAAAGGAATAAAAGGATGACTACTCCACAGGCAGAGCAATCAGGACAAGCCCTTTTATAATGCCTCTGACTATTTCTGACCTGGGTAAGCTATCAGGCTTCTGGGTAAAAGAAAACTCCTCTTATTAGTGATTAGAATAGTCAGTGTGCAGTAATGACAGCAATGATGTTAATAGAGAAACAAGAGTAGCAACAATAGCAGCTATTGAATGGTCTCTTGTCATTTATGAGACAAGGGAAGGAGGCTAGGTTTCTACAGAGCAGGGCCTCACTTCACTGTGGTATATGCCATCCAGCCTGTACCCAGGACAGTTGCTGCACCAAGGCCAGCAGGAAGAGCCACACTGACTTTTGCCATTCACTCAGCCAGAGGGGACATCCAGAGCTTGGAGGCATAGCCAGAGGCCAGCCTCGGATGACTGAGCCAGCCTTTGCCCATCCTGGCAAAGGAAAGACATTAGAGGGGATGTAGCTCTGCCTCTGCTGAGAATCAGCACTTGATGTCTACAAAAACAAAGGCTTTCCCAAACATAGCATTCCCCAGAACTGGCTGAACCTAGGGAGCCATGGCTCAAAACTCTTCCAAAACCTTTCCCAAGACTTCTTGTGCAACTTTGGCCTGTCTCTCCCTGTGTCTTTCCCAACAGATAAGAAGAAAACGAGGTGAGACAGAGAGACCACAGGTGACAGAATGACTCTGGTATAATCCACCAGATCTGAAAATACCTGGAACTCCTTACTGTTTGGAAGTGAGTTGTCAAAAAGTGTGCTTAGGTCCCTCTTGAAAGCCCAGGACTTGCCATCCTAAATCTCCTCTAGGGCTTCTGCAGCTCTGGGTTCTGTCTCCATAGGCCAGAAGCACTAGGCTCTCCCTTAATGCTGACTTCTAATGTTAAGAAGCTCCCAAAAAAAAATTGTGCTGCATTTCTTCTTCACAGGCTGTATCACAGTTTGTAATTATTTTTGCATGTGATGATTTGATTCTTAAATTAAGCACCACAGTCGGGAATTGAATCTGATCTTGTATAGAAATTGGCCCAGGGTTTGGGATACAGTAAGCTCCATAAATATATGTTGAATAAATGAACATATGAACAAATGAGTACCAGTCAGTTCTGAGTACCATGTTTTATGAGAGGAGTTGAGAAACTATAGCATATACAGAGATGGCAGCCAGGATTGAGAATGTTCTTGAGATCTTATTATGTGAGAAAGGATTGAAATGACAGAAGCTATAGAGACTGAGATGAGGATATGTAAGAAAGAGACTGGCCTATTGTTTCCTGATGTCACATGGAGGAAGCATTCATGAGACTTGATTTATATTGTTCTAGAAGGCAGAATGGGAACCAAGAAGCAAAAGTCCCAGGCAGATTGTAGCTCCAAGCAGATGAATATACCCCATGGCTAGAATTGTCCCAGGGTGGGACAGTTTATTCAGTCTCCCATCAGACTGAATGGTCATGCAGAGGCTGGATGCCACCCTGCAGGAGCAGGATAAGGTGGGCCTGCATCTTGCAAGAGGTTCAGCCAGCAGACCGGTTACTGAGATTACCTGGAAGATTCCAAGTTCGTTTCTCCCATGCTCCAGGAGAACAAAAGGACAAGTTTTCATGTGGTATAAGTCTTGTAAGACCCCAGGAAAAACTATGAAAGAGGAAAAATCTGACAGCCTCCCTTGTTTACCTTTTCAGAAGCCTTATTCTCTCTACCAGCAAAACTCCTAATGTTCACATTCTTGTTCTGGGTGCAAGCAAGTGAAGAAAAGAACTCACTTTAAAAGTGTTAATGCCTTAATATGTCAATCCATATTTTGAAAGAGGGTGCCTCAACAAAGCAACGTGCACATATAATGGTAGGGCTTTTGGCACAATAGCATTTGAGCAGTAAAGTCTTAGATGTCCTCCAATCAATCAACCAACAAGGGCTCAGAAGCTATCTATGTCCAGCATAGTGCTAGGCAGGGGGAATGGGCACCAGATTGGGAGGTAGAAGTTTTGGATTCAAGTCCTAGCTCTGCATTATACTGACTATGCGATCTTGATTAATTACTTAGCTTCTCTGAACTTCATCTATAAAACTCACGTGTACCTCACAGGGTCAAATGAAATACTAAATATGAGAGTGTTTTGTAAAATGTGAAGTACTATGGATGTAGCATTATTGTGATTATTATTTTTAGACATAAGTGGGAATGCAAAGCAATGTAAGGTCAAGTCTCTGTCTTCAGATAGCTCACCATTTAGTCACACCATATGGCAGGCCTAAACTGAGCTACTCTTCTTTATTCTCCCCTTCTTGAACACAAACATGCAAAAGAACATAGGAAGAGGAGAGAGTGGAATGCAGAGACAGAGAGAGACACTGGCAGCTCTGGCCCAGGAAGAGGACTGAGCCAAGCCCTGGCCGTGCCTGATCCCTGCACAGAGCCCTGTCTTCCTTCCTGGCACTGGGAGGCTTCCTTCTTGTTCTCTTGACTCCATTGCTCCCAGTAGCTCAAGGGACTCTGAACTCACTACCATCCACAACCACTTCAATCACAATGGATATCCTCAACCTCCACCCTTCCCATCCCTACTTTAGAGGAGACGGTTCCCATAAATCAAGAACCAGCTTGACCCATTCAGGAAACTAAATCTTTATTGCAAATAAAGGGTTTCATTATTTCATTATTATGTTACATAGAACTGACTCAGAGCAAATTAAAACTGATTTCCACAATGGCATGATGACCTTGCTTTTCACGGATGGCATGGCAATACAAAAAGAAATCACTAAAACCACAAAACTAAGGATTTAACTGAGATTCAAGGATATATTTCCTGACAAGAAGTGAACTATAAAGAAAATGGAATCTTTGGGTTATTGTCTGTCTGCTTGTTTGTTGTTCTGGTAGATTAAATCAGAGCAGGCAAACTTTTTCTGTAAAGAGCCAGACAGTAAAGATTTTAAGTATTTGTGAACCAAAGATATTACAAAAGTACTTATATATGATAAGAGAAAACAAATTTCCACAATTTTTATTGGCAAAATCCAAAATATAATAATAATTGAATACAATGTTTTTGTAATACAGGTCTACCAATGAGAAAAATTGAATTCTGTTTTTGAGGGTCGGGAGGGTAACATATCATCTAATTGGGGTTCAAAGCCATTGTTCTCTATTATCTTTTTTTTTTTTTTTTGAGACAGAGTTTTGCTCTTGTTGCCCAGGCTGGAGTGCAGTGGCGCCATCTCGGCTCACTGCAACCTCCGCCTCCCCGGTTCAAGCGATTCTCCTGACTCAGCCTCCTGAGTAGCTGGGATTACAGGCACCCACCACAATGCCCAGCTAATTTTTTGTATTTTTAGTAAAGACAGGGTTTCACCATGTTGTCCAGGCTGATCTCGAACTCCTATTATCAAAATCTATTGCAAATGTTCATCTGCTAATGTTGATATGTAACGCATAGTCCATTTTTTTAAATGTCTTTTCACACAGATAGATACTGCCAAATACTGATATCCACAAACATTTGATTTTAGTTGAGCATATTTATCACTTGGAAGGTCTTTCTAGAACTCTACAAGATTCATCACTTGATATTTGCCTTGCAGCATGTCATTACACTAAAGACAAATCACTTCCAATTGAAGGTTGGCGGAAAGCTCTTTAATTACAATGCAATGGATTTTGAAACATGGAAATTTGCTTTGCATTTGCATTGATGTCCAAGGAACACTGCTGGAACTATAATTTGAGCTCAAAAAATATATTAGCTAAAATTTCTGTGGAATAAAAATTCCACTTTTTTTTGTATTTTTTTTTTTTTTTTTTTTTAGTAGAGACAGGGTTTCACCATGTTAGCCAGGATGGTCTCAATCTCCTGACCTTGTGATCCACCCACCTCAGCCTCCCAAAGTGCTGGGATTACAGGTGTGAGCCACCGCACCTGGCCTTGAAAATTCTACTTTTTATTGTTAATTTTTTTATTGTTTTTTAATTTAATTTTTTTTTTTTGAGATGGAGTCTCACTCTATCACCAGGCTGGAGTGCAGTGGCACAATCTCGGCTCACTGCAACCTCCACCTCCAAGGTTCAAGTGACTCTCCTGCCTCAGCCTCCCAAGTAGCTGAGACTACAGGCACGCACTACCACACCCAGCTAATGTTTGTATTTTTAGTAGAGATGGGGTTTCACCATGTTGACCAGGATGGTCTTGATCTCTTGACCTCAAGATCCACCCACCTCGGCCTCCCAAAGTGCTGGGATTACAGGCGTGAGCCACCATGCCCAGCTCCACTTTTTATTTTAACTTTTGACAGCACGAGAAATATATAAAACACTCTAACATTACTTGTTACTCAACCAACGTTAGTTGTCTTTGAAATAACTTTACCACTGTATAAGTTTCACATTTAAGCACTGTTTTGCCTTGCAATTTTAGATTGAATTTATTAAGAAATACTATTAGGTCTGCCACATAAGCTAACTTCCAAAGCCATTTAGTGTTCAAAAATAGTGAATGAATGTAGCCAAGAAACACATGAAAAAAAACTCAACATCGCTATCATTAGAGAAATGTAAGTCAGAACCACAATGAGATACCATCTCACGCCAGTCAGAATGGCGATTATTAAAAAGTCCAGAAACAACAGATGCTGGTGAGGTTGCAGAAGAAAAGGAACACTGTTACACTGTTGGTGGGAGTGTAAATTAGTTCAAGCATTGTGGAAGATAGTGTGGCAATTCCTCAAAGATCTAGAGGCAGGAATACCATTTGACCCAGCAATCTCATTATTAGGTATATACCCAAAGGAATATAATCATTCTATTATAAAGATACTTGTACACATATGTTCATCAGAGCACTATTCACAATAGCAAAGACATGTAATCAACCCAAATGCCCATCAATGATAGATTGGATAAAGAAAATGTGGTGCATATATACCATGGAATACTATGCAGCCAGAAAAAGGAATGACATCATGTCCTTTGCAGGGACATAGATGGGGCTGGAAGCTGTTATCCTTAGCAAACTAATGCAGAAACAGAAAACCAAAATCACGTGTTCTCACTTATAAGTGGGAACCCAACAATGAGAACACATGGACACATGGCAGGGAGCACCACACACTGGCGCCTTGTGGGTGGGGGAAGGGAGAGCATAAAGAAGAATAGCTAATGGATGCTGGGTTTAATACCTAGGTGATGGGTTGATCTGTGAAGCAAACCACCATGGCACAGGTTTACCTGTGTCACAAACCTGCACATCCTACACATGTACCCCAGAACTTAAAATGAAAGTTTAAGAAAAAAAAAATAGTGAATGAGGGTGATTCTTCTCATTCAAAACAAAAAACAAATCCATTCTTAGCCTTGAGCTCAAAACATCACAGTAAAACTTTACAACTGCTAAGCTATCAAACTGCTGCACTGTACAGCAAGCAAGGATATTCAGCTTCTAGATCTGATTAAGAAAATCACAAAACTGGCCATAGTTAAGTCACAAGAGTGAATGAAGTTCTCCATTGACACCACTGGTTCAATGGCATATGAAAGATTCAACTATTTTCTGCAAAGTACCTGCTGAAGGATAGTACGGTGAACAATCACAGGCTTTAAACACTGCATGTTCACAGGCTTTGAACATTTTCCAAAAACCTTTTTCTTCTCCACATGTATTTTAGCATCAGTTGTAACATTTCTTAGGAGATTTCACTTCAGGAAATTAGTATTTTCTGTACTTTGAAAACATCTCTGCACATAGTTGTTCCACATGAACGTTTTATGGAAGCTAATTAGTCATCTCAAACTCAGCATTAATTCCTCAAAAAAACAATTAAACAGTGTCAAAAACATCCTGTAAATTCATCAAGAACCAAGGAAAATCACTCAAAATCATGTGCCTTATTTTTTAATTGACTATTGATGTTGTGTCCAATGTCTTCCCTCACTCTTCACCCAAAAGCTGGTAGTCTTAAGCAAGTCTATTTTCTCTAGACACATTTCTTCAGCTGCTGCAATTGAACGTGATTTAATTAACACACCATTGATTAACTTGTTTGGCTAACAAATGAGCCACTCAGAAACTTACTTTAGTTGCAGTCTCATTTTCATTTTTTTAATAAAGAAATTCTGCTATGATGACATATTTTATTTTAATTTCCTAATTTTTCTAACTGTTGCTTCCTGTGAGTTGGAAATATTGTGATTAGTGCTTAGTCTGATCATTTCAACATATAGTTTATTAACACAGCTATAGTGTCATTGCATGATAAACATAATGCTTTGCCATCTAATTCATAACAAACAAAAGAATCCTGCCTTAAAAGTGTGACATTTGAAGTCCATTTCTGTCTTCTTTTTTTGTTTTGACATGATGGGCATGCACTAGTAATTAAAAAATAAAATAAAACGTTATGGTACAACTATAAAGTGGCACTCCCAACGATGTCAAATTACAATAGCAGTACTGCAATTTTCAGCCCACCCAGAAGCATTGAGCAGGTGTTGTCACATGAAAGTAGCCGTATACAATATTATGTAATGAATAAGCAAAGCTGTGTTCCAATACAACTTTATTTATAGACACTAAGATTTGAATTTCATATAATTTTTAGTGTCACAAAATAGTATTCTTCTTTTGATTGTTTTCAATCAGTGAAAAATGTAAAACCATTCTTAGCTCGTGGGCTTTACAAAAACAGCAGGCTTGATTGGTCCCATGGGCCATCATTTGCCAACCCCTGAATTAAATTATTGTGTTGCCTTAAATGGTTTAGTTGTAGTTGTAGTTGGGGCTACTTGGAATCAGGGAAGTGCACCAGAAGACTTCTAACTTCTCCCCCAATTTGAGAATCTGTTGCACATGTCACAGACTGTAGGTGCTATAATCCAATCAAGACCATCAGTTGGGTGAGCATCTACATCCAGCATACTGGGACAGGATAAAAGGGCAGAGGGTAAAAGAGAGACAGGAGTAAAGAATCTACCCTGAAGGAGCTTGCAGTCAAGTTGACAAGATTAGATTTCCACACAGGGACACTAGGAAGATGGGGCAATTTTAATATACACTTTTAACACTGTTTAAGGTCTCCTGAATATAGTCAGTATCCAGGAAATATTGGATGAAGGAATCTGTGGGTAAATGACACAAAATGTGGCTGTCTCTATACCAAATAGGAGCTCTGTATGGTTGCAACTGTTAGGCCCATAAGTTCTGGGATCTGACTGCCTGGATATAAATCTCGCCACCACTATTTTCTACCTCTGTGACCTTGGACAAATAATTTAATCTCTTTTAGCCTTAATTTCCTCATGTATAAAATGAGAGTGGTAATATTATCTATCTCATAAGCTTGTTGTAAGCATCAAATGAGATGATGGATGTAAAGTACATAGCATAGTTTAAAGATCTCGATAAATATTTGGTAAAAGTGTGATTAATAGAGACAGGAAGATAAATGGGAGCCTGAGGAATTAGAGAAGGCTTCATGAAGGAGGTGGATCATAAAAGAACGTGTATAGGCCAGGCATTGTAGCACATGCCTATAATCCCACTACTTTGGGAGGCCAAGGTGGGAGAGTCACCTGAGCCCAGGAGTTCAAGACCAGCCTGAGCAACATGGCAAAATCCCATGTCTACAAAAAATACAAAAATTAATTGGGTGTGGTGGGGCATGCCTGTAGTCCCAGCTACGCATGGGAGGCTGAAGTGGGAGGATCACTTGAGCTTGGAAGGTTGAGCCTTCAGTGAGCCGTGATGGCGCCACTGCACTCCAGCCTGGAGGAGAGAGCAAACCCTGTCTCAAAAAACTAAACTAAACTAAACTAAAAACATGTGTAGAGAGAGTAGAAAGACGAGTTCAGGCAAGGGAGCCAGACACAAGCTTGGACACTTTGTTTGTTAGGGAGTATTCCAGTTTCCTGGTGAAGCAGCTTTAAGGCCAGTGGTGAAAGGATGAGGCATAAAGGCAGAGTTGGTTCATGTTGACCTTGCAGATAACTAAAAGCACAGTTAGGATCCCCATGAGGTGCCTTGCCTGAACTGAGGGCCCAGCCACTGCCATAAGCACATCAGTGGAGGGGCCAAGCCAAAAAAGCCACCCAATATACTCTCAGGGGGCTTGCTAGATGTGTGTCACCCTTGTCATCACCATCAGCAGTGGCAGCTGATATTTGTTAAGCGTCTATGAGCAAGGCATTGTGCCAAGGAAGGTGGATATATAAGACATTTTATGATTTCAAAGAGATTATAATTCACTCTAGATAGTACAACAGAGCACGTCACAACTCCACTGATACTTTCTGTTAATAGGAAGCATAGGTCTTGGGATCCTGGGGTGCTGATCCCAGCACTGCCTAGCGTGTGCCATTGTGTACATGGGCCTCTATTTCCATGTTACAAACAAATCAAATTTGATATTATAGTTTTCAAACTCTCTGACTGCATAATCCTTTCCTCAGGGAAAAGCTTCAGATGTTTTAAAGATGAAAGCAGTGAGTTGAATGGGGATAAACAGCAGAATCCTGCCCGCTCAGCTCAGCCCCTGACAGGTGCCAAGGAACACAGTTTGAAAAATACTGGATTAGAGCTAAGCAGTGCTGGTCTGTTCCAGCTTAAGGACTCTATGGAGGTAGATGTTGATCTGAACCAAAGAAGCTCTATGAAAGATAAGATGTGATCCCAAGTGCAGGTTGGAGAGAGATTAAAGAACTCAAGGAGTGGTTTTGTTGGGAGTGGACATTGAAGGATGGGTAGATTTAAAGAGATTGAGGGGAGAATGAAGCCTACTTCAGAAGACTTACCACCTAACTGGAGATGTGGAAATGCACCCAAGGCTAGGCAAAGAGATCATTTTAAGTAGAGCAAGGGAGTTTTGAAGGGGTGATGGAGTCAGAAATACGAGACAGGACAGATTATGAAGACCCAGATAGAGAAAGGTGTCCCGCCCCTAAGGCCTCTGGTGCCCCCCAAGATTAGTGGGGTCTGTGACACAAGAACAAGAGAACTATTGAGGAGTCTGCATCAGTTCCCACCGTGGCTGTGGCTGACAATCATCAAGCTTCCCTGACACCTGTCACATCCCTTGTAAGTTTATCAAGTGCCACGTTACTAAGCTCTGTTATCACAAAGTCCTATAAGGGAAAGAGATGGGGTCCAAAGGACAAGGACTTAACACCCAAGACAATTGTGCCCAAATTTTCCAAACAGTAGCTAGTGTGAGCCTAAGGAGAAACAGAACTATTGCCACAGCGAAATCTGAGAGGCTTAGCAATGTCAAGTAGATCTCCTAATTGAGGAGGCGCTAAAAGCTTTTAAACTACCGTCAAGTCCTTAATCCTAAAATGCCATTAATCCTTTGTAACACTTCTGCATTCTTATGAGTATGTGGGTGGCAACAGCTATTATCTTCATTAAACTGGGAAGCAGAGGCCAAGGAAGAATCAGTCATGATGTCTAATACAACAAGAAATGTGAGATGGGGACTTGAAATCTGAGGAAACATTCAGCAAAGAAAGGAGTGGACAGAAGACAAGGACAAAGGACTGGAAATGAAGAAAAGACAAACTCCAACTGAAGATTTCATCTCAGCTGGGAAGCCTTCCCTAATCCCCCTCTAGTGAGAACAATGCCCTTCTCTGAGCTGGAAATGTCCTAATGCAGCATCCCTCACACTGTTGGGTAATAACCATTTACCTATTTCCTTTTTTTGGACTGAAAGGTCCACAAAGTCATGGAGCCTGTCTGTCTTGTTCATGGTGTGTCCCCAGCTCCTAATGTTTACTGGGTAAAGGAAACTAGAGAGCCTGGGCCAGGGAAGGAAATGAGACTCAGTTAAACATAAATAACCCGACTGCCCAGGACCAAGGAGGCCTCTGGTTGAAGCCAGAGAGAAAACTTCGCCTCCTTCAGGCCATTATCAAATGTCACCTCAGAGGGGCCTTCGCTGGTCACCTGCCCAGTTACAAATCACAACCTATCCCTGCCCCTCATTCCACCCACCATCCAGAACTTCCTGTCCCCTCCCCTGTTTCTTTCTCACCATAGCACTTGGCACTGACATACACACATGTTACTTCTTTGTTTATTGTATGTATCCCCAGCCTAGAATGTAAAAGCTGTATGAGGGCAGGATTTCACTGCTGCAACCTCCATCTCTAGAAGAGTGTCTGATACATAGTCGGTTACCAATAAACATTTGTTAAATGAAGAAACCATAGAATGAATGACCCTTTCTAACCCAAGGTCTATGGTTGTCCTCTAAACTTTTCAAATGTAAACACTTCCTCCAGGGTTTCTTCCCTGTGTCTCCCACTTGTGAAGACCCAGGGGAAATACCAATCCTTTATTCTCCACTCGGTCTCTTTCCAACCCTCCATCCCTCCTCTTTGCTCTTAACAACCTCTATTCTTTGCCCTCTCACTTCTCTCTCTCATTATGTTGGTTCATAGAAACATCCAAAATGGCCAATTTGATACCAGCCCCATGTGTCTTCAGACAAGAGCCTGCCTCTAACTGAGGCCCCAGGAGCAGAATGCAAGAAAGCTAAGGAAACCCCCAGGGATAAATGGCTAGAAAGGTACCCAGATGTTCCAGAAATCTATGAACAGATTCTTATTTTCCACAAGGCACCACTTCTTGGATCGCGGAATTCCCCTAAACTATGCCCTGTTGTGTAAAATAAAATTTCCTTCCCTTTGTCTTAATCTTACCTTTCTCAAGCCTTAAAAAGATGGGACTTCCTTATTCTAGTATTTTAGGTAATTGTGATTATAACTATATTCATATAATATAGGCCTTTCTTGATCTTATAGTCTTCCACTTAACCCCTTCTCTGCTGTCATCCTCTCTAAATGAAGAGACTTACTTTTACCACTCAATCTTATCAACAAACATTTACCCCCAGCACTTTGGGAGGCCGAGGCGGGCGGATCACGAGGTCAGGAGATCGAGACCATCCTGGCTAACACAGTGAAACCCCGTCTCTACTAAAAATACAAAAAATTAGCCAGGCGAGGTGGCGGGCGCCTGTAGTCCCAGCTACTGGGGAGGCTGAGGCAGGAGAATGGCGTGAACCCCAGGGGGCGGAGCCTGCAGTGAGCCGAGATCGCGCCATTGCACTCCAGCCTGGCAACAGCAAGACTCTGTCTCAAAAAAAAAAAAAAAAAAAAAAATTTACCCACCATGCCAGGCACTGTCCTAGGCACTGAGGCTACAAGGTGCTTACTTTCTAGCAGGGGAGAGAGTTAATAAATGAACAAATATGTACTAATTCAAGTGACAGTGATAAGTGCCAAGAAGAAAAATAAAGCGGAGTAGTAGAATGGAGAATTAGAAAATGATGACTGGTGGGAAAAGTTTGCTATTTACAGGATGGCCAGAAATTTTTCTGATAAGGTGACACTTGAGTAAATACTTGAATTAAATGAGGAATTAAATCATGTGACTGAGAGAACAGTATTTCTAACGGTGGAAACAGCAAGTACAGAGGCCTTGAAGTAGGAGATTCTTTGTCATCACCTGCTAGTTAACTTTTTCTAACATTTCAAAATTACTTCTTACTTAAGGGTTTTGGAGGCCAAAACTGCACTCAGTATTTTAGAAGCCAGTCCACTACAGACTTTTTATAATGATGATGATAAAAAATAATCATAGTTTACATTCACTGAGGGCTTACTATGTGCCAGTCACTGTATAGGCTCATTCAGCTCATAAGCACCAAAGCCAGCATTCAAACCCAGGCAGTCTGGCTCTAGAGCCAGGGTAGCTAAGAGTATTTTTGTTTCATTTTCCGTACACATTTCAGTGGCATCCATCATTTGGTTCTCCTTTTTAGCTATTCACCCTAAGGTATTTCCCAGAGCATGCTGTACGTTTGGAGCTGAGCTGTGAGCTGGGAAAACAAAGATGAATAAACCACCAATGGAGCCCTTAGGAAGGCCACAGCTCTGCATGGAGGACAGGCAAGCCAGGAGAGCAGCACAGAGGATGAGTGCTGCACAGGAGGTGGTAACACAGTGCAGGCAGACACAGCCAAGAGGTTAGCAGACAGATGGACACACTAAGGCACGTGCTCAGCAGGCAGTACAGTAATTCCTAGGCCCCCCTTTCCTGGGTCAGAGCCCACTGTTCCATATGGATAATTTGGGTGGGTTTCAGTAAAAATAATCATCATGCTAAGACATCTACAAACAGAAAAATAATATTGAAAGCAGCTAACCTGTCCTGAGTGCCTACCATGTGCCAGCAGAGTTCTCAGCCCTTTGTTGTCATGAAAACTCCATGCTGTGACAGAGATAAGAGGCCCTATAAAGGCCAGCGTCTTGTATGTTCGCAATCTAAAGATAGACGCTTACTGAGTAATAGGAAGAGAAAAGGTGGATATCAGGTCTATTGAGATAAGCCTAGAACAAAAGTACTGGCCTGATATTATGGGCAAGAATTCCTGCATTCTGGGAAGACTGAGGTAGAGAGACACTAACATGAGACCAAGATCCTATAATAAAATCAAGCAAAAGCTGGTTTTTCAAAGGAAGGACTCTGCATGAAGCTGAAGCTGCTGATCTAGTATCAGAGACTGGGCCACCCATACAAGGAGGCACAAGGACTACTTACTGGTGAAAATGTAAGAGTGTAACAAGTGAGTGACTGGATTACAGCTGAATCAGCACATACAGATTGCAGCGCAGGTTAACATCTACTTTAGTACACAGTGTTAAGTATACAAATGTTGCAGTGTCTGCAATACTTCTGTCAGCCTCCCGTCTCACTTTTTCTCCCCTATCCTCCCCTAAGCCCTGAAATGTGCCATCCTCCCCTTCCCTCTTCTCCTGGGACAGGAAGATGCTGCTGATTCTGATGCTTCACAAAGGTAGTGATTTATTCATTCTCTGCCTCAGAATGAGTCCTTCAAGTTTGATGGCAGTTTGCAGAACCAGGAATGGAAACCAGTTCTTCTGACCCCAGATTCAATTTCTCTTCCTGACAGTGCAGTTTCATGTGCTTCACACTACATTTCTCACTAAATATATTATTTCGCATTTGCCAACAATTAAAATTCATATCATTTTCCTGCCCATTCTGGACTAAACAGAGATGTTCACCCAAAATCACCACTGAACAAATAATGGAAATGATCTTCCCCTGCTTCCCTGTCTTTCTCCCACCCCATTCATAGTCATTCCCTTGTGGAAATTTCCCACCTCCTCTTCTGCAAGATGCATTGCTCTCCAAGAAGCATTTGATGAGAGCCTTACCCATGATGCTAGGTTGCCACGGGAATGTATTATGAAAGGCCAGGTTATGGCAAAGATGAAAGTGTAGCTTTAAACAAATTCTATAAAATGTTATACTCTCTGTAGTCCACATCCTTAAGACTTAAATTAACAGCACAAATCTTATTAGCCTCACAAAGTTCCTTCATTGTTTCTCAAATAGCATAGTTCAGGGAGCATCTCACCACTGTGGGTGGCCAATGTATTAAATCATAATAGCAATTAATCTCTGTTCATAAAGTACTTGAGCTCCTGACACATCCTATAAATGTAGGCCTAAATAAACTCAGGAGTGTGCCCAAGGAGGTCAAGCTCTCTGATGCTCAGTGAGTTTCCAGAAAGGAGATAACAACCAGGCCACCTTGGAAGGGAAGGAGAGCAACACACTGAATGCATAACCCCCCATGCCAGGTACCAGGCTAGGCACTCACATACTCGAGCTCATTTAATTTCTTCAACAATCCTGAACAGAACTGCTATTCCCATGCAGATCTTCCTGACCTCAGAGTCATGTTCTCTCTGCCTTGGACTGGATCCATAAATGTGACAAGAGGAAAACATAGAACATAGAGTCCTGGGACAAGTATACACGTCATATGCTTGTGTTAGAAAGTTTGAATTCTGACTATAGTTTTGCTATTAACTTGTGTGACCCTGCATGACCTTGCAAAAATCACACTGTCTCTCCTGAGACAATTTTTTGCTTTTCAAAAGCAGGAAAGCTCTGGATACTTGAAACAGTACTATGGAGCCTGAGAGATTTGAGATGACAGGGAACCTCCCTGCACTCACCTTCAGCAGTCTATCTCCTCGTGGCACAGAGATGGGGCATGAATACCCTGCAGAGGGGACTCCCAGCCTCTTCTCTTGCATACAGCAGGTGCAGCCTAGGTAACATGTCGCAACAAAATCCTTCCTGGGCATCTCCCTTTGCTTCTACTTTTTCCCCCCTATCCTCCCCTAAGCCCTGAACTGTGCCATCCTCCCATCCCCTCTTCTCTTGGGACAGGAAGATGCTGCTAATTCTGATGCTGCACAAAGCTGATGATTTCTTTCCTGCAGGGTGACTGGGGCCATGTGAAGCATTTGTGACCACAATAAAGAGATTGAAGATTAAAGGAGGATGATTAGGCAGAATTCCCATGGCAAAGTGGTGTGGTAATTTAGCCAAGTCATGGCTCAGGCATGCAGAAGGGTGTGAAGCCACTGTGGTATAAGCATCAGGGGCAAGAGCAGCAGAAGAGAGAGCACTTGTCTGGGCTAGTCCCACTGTGTGAGAAGAATTGATGATGATGAAATTTTGTTCTTACTCCAACGTGGCCACAGCTCCGCCATAATCTCTTCCCAGAATCCTTTTGACTGTTAACAGTTCTATCTTCCTCACTAAGCATTCGTCAAGAAGATAAATGAATAAGTGAATGAATGAACCAGGCAACCAGTGGAGAAAACTTACTTGATTTCCAACCCCTCGATCATATCTTCTTGTTTCTTGACTACGCCAAGATTTTGCTAGGTGGACATGACAAGTATGTGTATTATGCAAGCATCAACTGCCCCCAGTTATGGGACCAGGCAATAAACCACAGAGGACTGGGGACAGCACCCCTCCCCAGTCCCAGATAATCTCCACCAAAGCCCTTACACCATCCCCTAGTAGCCTCTAATACTCTTGCTGTGCTTTACTGGCAAAGACCTCAGAAGGATTACTTTCCTTACTCAATCCCTTATGAAAGCTCCCTGGCATTACCTGATTTTCTCTCCCTGCTCTCTCAGGACTCTGGATCTGGCATCCTACTATGCCTGACAGCTAAGGGAATAAGACACAGGCATGAGCTTCTTGGGGACAGTGGGCCATCTGCTCCTCTGGGGAGCCTTTGAATTGACACTTACAAAGAATGGACTGAGCACTGACCTACCTGGGTCAGAAGCAGGGCAAGATGACCTTTAGAAGCCCTGATGAATCTGCTTCTGACCAATCACTGCTTTCAACTTGCCTGCTGCTCCCAGTACACATGACCACATTCAGCTTCCCTGCTGGTGAGAGCTGGGACTCTTAGGCTGTGCCTCAGGTCCCACCTCTCAGTTTGGCCTGGAAACTTTACCATCCAGATATTTCTGGAGAAACTAAAGCAGTTCCTCTGTTATTTCTGCATGTAAACTCTTCAAGATACCAGCAGCCATCTCCCAAACCTCCTGAAATTATCACAGCCCACCACTGGTTCATCTACCAACACCATCTTCCTGCCCCATACTCTGTAAGACTCTAGAATTTTCACACATTATTCTTTTTTATTTCCAAGAGCCAACAAGTTGCAAATAAGTTCTAAATCCCAAAAGAATACTGCTCAGGGGGCACAGACTTGTGGAGGTGAAACATCATCCAGTTCAGTCACCCACTGGGGTCCCAGCACTATGGCAGGGCTCATGGGAGAATCAGAAGGAGAAATCAAGGCCTCTTCCCTCAGAGAATTCATCTTCTAACTCAGACGCAAGAATTATACATAGGCAACAACAGAGAGTGCTTAAGAGCCACAAGAAATAAGAGCCTGTTATATGCTTTAGAATCTCAGTCTACCACAGGCATTGGAGCTAGAGAGAGCCAGTCAGTCTCACATTTAAAGAACACCTATCTTGAGGACGACAAAGAGAGCTTATAGGAGACAGAGAGAGAAAGGAGGAGAAATCTTTCCTTTATAGTGAGGAAGAAAAATATGGTCTGGAGGCAGGGAACATAAGGCCGATTCCCACTTCAGCTATGAGAGGAAATATTCTCTCCATAGTGCATACACCAAGTAAATGACTTTGTAACTTTACTTTATCCTCTTCATTTACATAGGGTGTACCCCAAGTAGAGGTTATTAAACTCCCAAAAAATCTGTAACAGGGCCCTTGAGCCCCTATGTTCAGGCCCGCTCCCACACTATGGAGTGTTCTTTCATTTTCAATAAATCCGTTTGTTCCTTCCTTGCTTTGTTTGTGCATTTTGTCCAATTTTTTGTTCAAGATGACAAGAACCTGGACACCCTCCACTGTTAACAATAGAGCTCAAGTCCAGTGAGATGGACAGGCAGAGACCCAGCTATCTATAAGAATACAAAATAGAGCATTATAAACACCATGAAATGACTGCAGAGGTTGCCGGAAGAAAGAGGAGAGTCTGACTAGGAAGACTCAGAAATGTTTTCGTAGAAAAGGTAAGTATTTAGATATGTTCACATGGCTAGAATTTAGATAGAAGATAGGGAGAATAGGATCCAGGAAGAAGCCAAGTGGATAAAAACAGAAACAGGAGGAAGTGGAGGGTTGACTTAGAGAACATCAAGAAGTCCAGTGTGGTTGGAAAGAAGAATACATCACTGAAAAAAATCTGCTTGCCATGGAAGGCCTTGAATAGCATGTTAAAGTTTTGGGGCTTGATTCTTATGGCAAATTATAACCCTTTATTCTTAAAGGACACGATAACCTTTCTTGAGAAGAGAGAATTCCTCTGAGAATAGCGTGGAAAATAAATTAGAAAGGAAGATTGGAGGCAGGAAGATGTGTTGATAGTTACACAAAAGTCCAAGCAAATAGTAACCAAGACCTCTCCTGAGAGATGGCAGGAATAAAGATGAGGAGGGGAGAGAGACATGAAACAAGTTTTTACAGAATCTCAGAGCACGAGAGACCTCTGGAGACACAGACTTTCAGAGGTGGAAGTCATCCAGTTCATCCAGCTGTCACTTCAAACCTCTTCCTCATTTTATAGATAAGAGGGGAAATAAAGTCACAATGTGGAAGTGTCTTTCCCAAGTTCACAATGAAAGCGAATTCAGGGCCCTGAAGAGAAGCCAGGGCTTCCAAGTCTCAATTCAAGGGATCTCTGGTGCACCAGGGTGAGGAAAGGCCAGGAAGGGCTACAGGGAAAATCAGGAGGACACCTGACTGTTCTCAAAAGGGGAACAGGCAAATGCCTGAACATTGGCTTCCACATACCATCATCCCTAAATTCACCTCTTCCCTTCCTGATGGAATTGACCAGGGGAAGGGTGGCAGTGAGAGAACTGAAAACACTGATGGCACCCCAAAGGAATTGCTAAGAATCCCTAAAATACAATGGGAACATCACAGATTACAAAGCTATTTACATATCTTCCCTACCCCATTTCCTCCACTCCCACTTTACCTCAAGACATATGCATTCCTTTAGTCAACAAACCTTTTTCAGGTGCCGACTACTGTGGGTTTTCTGGCAGCTGCTGGAACTTAAGGTTGCGCAAGACCTTTGGGAGATCCAGAGCCACAGTTCAACTCCACAGCCCTTGCCTCTGCCCAGCTGTGTCTTGGCCAGGCAGGTTTAGCCTGTTGGTATCCTCAAGTCAAGGCTTTTAAACCAACCACCTTGCTGCAGAAATTTCTTTTAAAAAAACTCAAAACAGTTTGGCAGTTCCTCAAAAAGTTAAACATAGAGTTACCACGTGACCCAACTCCACCCCTAGGTGCATGGCCTAGTTGCAGAGGACTAAAAACATACATCTGCACAAAAATTTGTCCATGAATGTTCACAGCAGCATTATTCAAATAGCCAAAAGGAGGAAACAGCCCAAATGGCCATCAGTGGATGAATGGATAAGCAAAATGTGATACACTATCTAATCATATAATGGACTATTATTCAGACTTAAAGGAAAAGAAGTGCTAAAACCTGCTTCAACATACATGAACCTTAAAAATATTATATGAGATAAGCTAGTCCAAAAAAAGGCCACATATTGTATGATTTCATTTGCATGAAATATCCAGAGTAGGTAAATCCATAGAGACAGAAAACAGATTAGTGGCTTCCAGGGGCTGGAAGAGGGCAGAATGGCAAATGACTGCTAATGGGGACAGAATTTCTTTCAGGGGGATCTTGGCAATGGCTGAACAATACTAGATAACATTGAATCATACACTTTAAATGGGTGAATTGTATGGTATGTGAATTATATCTCAATAAAGCTCTTTAACAAAAAGAAAAAGAAGAAACTCAGAAACCTGACCTGAATGATCCAAATTCTGCCATGGTCAGCCACTTTGAAGATCTCAGTTTTGGTCTGTAGCCTTATTAACCATGTGCTAGGAATTACCTAAAATTCCATGGGCTGTGTTAGCAGTGATTTCTGACATTTTCTAGTTCATTTCATCATGGGGAAGATAGGGCCTGTGATGTTGGGGAGAGGAGCAATGCTGGCTCTTGTATCCAAAAACAAAAGCTTACAGTAGAAGAACAGGCTGGGCTGCAAGCTGGGGAGGAGGAGCACAGCTCCAGACTGAAGCCAGGGCACTCAATCCCCAGGAAACCTGGGCTTCCTTCCTTCGGCTCAGAACGTATTTTCTGACAGAGTAAAAATATCGCTGATATCAGCGTTACCTTCAGAAACCACTGACTCCCACAGATGTTATTAAAAGCGAAATGGCCTATAATTAACAGGGCAGTAATTCACCTACAAGAAAAGATTTTTAAATGGGAACTTATTTGTGCAGTTGATAATAAATGACCTTTCAATATCAAGAGATCTCAAAGAGTTTTATGTCTATTAATTAGTTGCGCTCCTCTCCAGGGGAAGGTGTTCATTTGCCCCATCTGCAGTTTATCCACTTGCTTAATGCCAAAGGGCTAAGCAAGAATAAAGCGCCTGCCCCAGCGTTACACAGGGGTCTTCCCTTGTAATACAATAGCCATCCTCTGGATCCTGTAGGATTCATCTCAATAGACACCCAACATCTCAAAAGAAGGAAAAAGGAAGTCTGAGAGTTCCATGATAATTATCCTTAATGATTTGGCCAAAATATGACAAGGAGACTCTCTGAAAACTCCATTAGCTCAAAATAGTACCTGTCACACCCACTAGACACATCTGCATCCCAAGAGCAATGGACAGCAAAGGCTTATAGTAGGATCAAGAACTGCAGGGAATGGGCAACAAGTGGAACTTCTTCAGTCTCATGTCAAACCAGTGCCCAGAGCTCTCAATTGTAAAGAAAGAAGGGTATTTTTTTCTCTGTGGGTTTTGTTTCTGTAAATAGAAGCATCTGTCTTATCTCCCCAAACAGATTACACACTCCTTTAGTGTTGAAATCATCTAAGTTCTGGAGAAGCATAAGAAAATAATAAATATTTGACTGGTTAAGGGTTAGGAGATTCTCATTTCGAGGTCAGATTCCTTCACAGTATGTCATAAGGAAATTACCCTGGTCTTACTCACTTCAGTCTATGTGGAAAGTTATTTCTCTCATTGGGGAGCAAGTAATCACCAGTCCTGTTCCAAAAGAGGCAACATAACATAGGGATTGCAAACAAGGGCTTTGGAATCAGGAAGACATGGGTTCAAACCTCAGCTCAGCCAGTTGCAAGTTGTGTGACTTTGAGCAAGTTACTTATCCTCTGAGCCCCAGTATCCTTGTTTGAAAAATGAAGACAATATTCTCTGCCTCATGGAGTTTTTGCGGGAATTAAACAAGATAATAAGTTTATAGATTTGGAATATTAGACCTTTGTCAGGTGCATAAGATGCAGCTGGAGGCCATTATCCTAGCAAATCAGTACAGGAGCAGAAAACCAAATACCACATATTCTCACTTATAAGTGGGAGCTAAACATTGGGTACTCTGGAACATAATGATGACAACAATAGACACTGGGGACTACTAGAAGGGGGAAGAAGGAGAGAAACGGTTGAAAAACTACTGGGTGCTATGCTCACTATCTGGGCAATGGGATTATTCATATCCCAAAGCTCAATGCCAAGCAGTATACCCATGTAATAAACCTTCACATATACCCATGGAATATGAAATAAAAATTGAAATTATTTTTGAGGAGATAATATATATAAAATGCTTAATGCAGAGCCTAGCACACAATAAGATTTCAATAAATTGTAGCTTAAAAACATCTTGCCTTTGAGACCAAAGGTCACACTACAACATGACTGTATTTAAAGCTGCAAAACACATTGAAAAATAATTTTTTTAAATAATGTAGGTCCTCATGAAATTTATAAATGTTAATGAAGAAACAGGATACCCATAATTGACTTCTCCATTTTCCACAGAGAAAGACTGAGAAGCACAAATTCTGAGATCTTTATCGAATATCTGAATAGAGCAATGTTTAAATATGACCTCTAAAGCCACTGTTAACCTTAAGATTGGCATGACAGAATCTCAGAATGCCAGTGCCAAAATAAAGCTCCAACCCTCTCCTTTTACAGATAAAGAAACAAAGGTCACATTTCATGATTCCTTCAATGGTGTTTTATTTCAATCCCAGTGGCATTGAAAGTTCTTTAAGGACAAAGACTACACTTTATCTCAGTGCCCACAAAAGGGCGCCCTCTGTATGGTCACAAATACTAATTGATTAGCTGATTGGCTGATCAACATAGTTCTCTGCCTATTCTATCGGAACGTATTAAGTGTTAAATGAATGCACACATAGCAGATCCTACTCTTAAGAATATAATCTTTCTCTTACTGCAACATCAAACAAAGAGAACTGCTATTGCTATCGTCTAACCAAAAAAAACAGTTGCTAGAGAGCCGTGGAACATGCCAAGAGAAAGGGGACACAGCATTGTTGTTCTGTGTCCTGATGGCTATTGTCTTCAACCCCTGCCCATCCCACCCCTACTCCTCTTATTTGCCTCTGGGGACAACCAAATCTTCTCTAGGTCTTTTATTCTAACAGGTGAGAAGAGACATAACTGAAGAGCACTAAGTAGAGATGGAAAAGTATAAGGAGAACCTTAATGTGACCCAGCTCTCAGAATTTATGAATAGACTTAAGAAAGTCCTGACTTGTGCTGGGAGACCCCAAACAGCCAAGGATGCAAGCTGGAGGGATGATAACAAGACTACAAAAGGCAGAGACCCTGGGAAATGCCAATAGAAGCACTAGATCTTAGACCCAGCAGTCCCCCTTCAGGATACATTTCCCCCTTCAGAAGTTAACATTTCTTCAGTGTACCATAATTCTACTAGTTATCTAGACTTAAAGACTTGGAATCTCACCTAATGTTCCCACTTTCCCTGCCCCTCTTCTAATCTGTCCCCAGACCTCATCCCTTTATTCCTGCTATTATCCATCTACCTTCCTATAGTTTTGAACTACTGCATCCAGGTCGAAGTCCTTGTCACTTCTCACCTGTGCCATATAACAGACTCCTAACTGGTCTCACTGCCCAGTACTCCTCTTTCCGATTCATCTTGTACACCACAGTTTAGGGTGACCAACTCAATCCAGATTGCCCAGAACTATCCCACTGAAAGTCTCATGTCTTGGGAAACTCCTTAGTCCCAGACAAACTCAGACATCTGACCAACTACAACAGAGCCGTTAGATTCTTCCTCTAAACAATGCTTTGATTATGTCGCTTTTCCTAACCAAATCCCTACTTCTCCTTTCTCATTAAAATAAACCCTAAAGTAGGCCCCAAATCTGCCTCAGAGAATGTCTCAGAAAGCATATCGGGCTAGAATGAGGAAACAAGTAAACCAGGCCTGGCTTTAGTCATAGCCCGTGAAACCCTTGGCAAATACACTCAATCTAGCTGAACCTCAGTTTCCTCATCTGTAAAATTAAGAGGATAGATTTCTCTTTCAGTTCCAAAATTTTCTAAGTCTACTCTTTCAAATCCCTCTGCTCAACCCTGACTTACCAGCTCACTTGAATCCAAACTCTCACCTTAGTACCTTTGATTCTTCCCTTCTCCCCACTCGGAAGTTCTTTGCTTTCTTCTCTGCCCACCTGAATCCTTTCAGGAATAACATGAAGCTCACCTCCTAACGGACGTCCAGGCCCAGCCATGAGGACTCCACATGCACCTAGGTTTCTAATACTCAGCACTCAGCATGTCCTATCCCTGGAGTTCAAAATATTTTTCTATGTGAAGCTTCTTTATTCCAACTAAACTAAAATCTTTCTGCACTGTTGTGATTCCCTTGTAGAATCCTGAACACATAGTAAGTAATAGCTAGTGTTGTTAATAATAATTGATTGGCTGATGGATACATAGGAAAAGGTCCAAACAGGGATCTAGATGTGAGACAAACGTAGAAATACAGGTGAGTCTACAGTTTTTTGCACCTTACATAAGATTCTTCAATGCTTCCATAATCCAATAATTCATTTACCCCAAAAATATTTACTAGGAATTCCCCAAGCTCAAGACACTGTGCTGGCATCCAAGGGCACAGACATGGGAAATGAACAGAAGCTGGGATCTCTAGCAGCATTTCTCTCTCACAGATATCATAAACTTCCATGTTGTCCCTCAACTCAAACTTTTTAGTAGTAAGTCTTAGAAGGCTTAATGGTAGAAGTTCCACCATCAGCGCCCCTCATCCCCAAAACTGACCATCTATCTACTTCTCCCAACTAGCCTGTGGAGCTGTTAAATGAAAAAATAATAGTAATTCAAAATAAGTTAATAGGTTAATATCCAAATATCTACCCGCACAAGAAAAAGGTTAGTCTAAAAGAAACCTCTTCCAGGAAACATATTCTGGCCAAATAAATAGAATCTCTAGTTCCAACGTTGACATATGTTTGTAAGTGACCACGTAGATATCCTTCTTCAGTATGAGTTGACTGTTGCCCTCTATTAGTATTGGCAAGTGACATATATTAAGGATGAACTCAGCCAACACCTCTGTCTTTTGGGACCCTCACAGCACAAATACGTACACACACACACACACACACACACACACACACACACACACACACACATTCTCTTAATTAAATGGGGCTAGAACTTAAACAGTGTCACCTACTGTAGTGACAAACAGGTTCATGAGCAAGTGGGGGAAGTAAATAAACCAAACGGTTTGCAGAGGCAGAGGTCAAGCTGGGCTGAGCTGGGCTGGGACCAGAGTGATTCAGGCTTTGCCACAGAATGGGTGTCTCCTGGGATGGCCTTGTAGGATAATTAAAACCCCTATAAATAGGATGAGTTTTTAGGTCTCCAATATCCTCTCTGACTCCTGAATCTTCTGCTCCTTCCTCCTCAAGCAGGTAAGACATGCATAGCGGAGCACTGGTAGTATCTACAAGGCTCTCAAGAGCCCTATAATGCACCAGGCTGGGGAGGTCTGAGACTTAATTCCTGTGGGTAATAGCCTTGGGTACCTTCTGCTTCCTTTCTCTGGCTCTATCTGAGAATATGACAATAGCTGGGGTGGACTACTTCTGTGCCTGTAAAATGCAAATGCCTTCACTTCAACGTGTCCTAGGCATCCCAAAACTGAAGGCTAGAACAATTGATGAACAGCTTAGTCTCCCATAGTGGAGCATTTACTTTTTGTGCAAGTTAGGAAAGATCTAATAGTTTAGGGCCAAGGCTCTGGACCATGGGCCCAGCAATGCTCAAGTCTCATTGCATTGAATTACAACAAGGGACTCAGCTTGTCCCATGTGATCCATTATTTGTCACTTATTCTTATAGACATCACTGTTTGTATGCTTTTGGCAATTCAACGTGCTCTGCAGATAGGGCTTCAGTTTGGTGGCCTATAAACCCACTAACTGGAATTTTCATACCACAAGAAAAAAATGTAATTGAGATTTAGATCTCAAAAGACCCGTCTCCCAGCATGGCCAATGTGAACCTAACTGATTATATATACCTCCTATAATCTGTGCCCTTAATTTGGCTATGTACCCACTTGCTATTTTTATCTGTAACAGCTTTTATATTCATTGATTTCATTTTATAAGCATATCCCAAAATCATCCAGGCCAGAAGCATTTGCTGGAATTTAGCCTCCCAGAAAGCTTCCTTAGACCGTGAAGAGAGACTTTCAGCCTTCTTCCTTGCTTAAGAAAGCCTCGTTACAAGACTGAAACCTGTTCAGTGGGATCTATTTAGTGCCCTCTCCGGTTTGCTAGTTGTTAGTCGAAAATTATGCCCTACTATGCTGGCTTCTGTTCCTGCCTCTATTGGGCTTCCTGGCCTCCCCTCCTTTTGTTCTAATATGAGATTTTCAATCCGGTGAATCCTGCCTGGAGTAGAGGATGGGATATGTAAAACACCTGCAATGCATTTTTTGTTTTTTAAGAAATTGTCTCTTTTTATAGCAAGGGAACCAAGTTTGCACCATCTCCCACTATAGCAATGATATTTGGTCCCTGACTGTGAGTCAGGGCAAGGGAGGGGTACAGCTAAGAAGGGGCTATCTCACTTCTTAAACTTTTTCCCAGATCCAGAGGGGTCACTTGCCCTCTGGAAATGCTGTCTCATGGTCATTATCCTAAGGGCAGGAGAAATCTTGTTTCTTCTTTTAGGTTCACCTGTACTTGTCAAAATGGCTCAACTCCTGAATAGCATACTCAGTGTGATCGAGGTATTCCACAAATATGCCAAAGGGAATGCGGACTGTGCCTTACTATGCAAGGAAGAGTTGAAACAACTGCTCTTGGCTGAGTTTGGAGACATCCTCCGGGTAAGATACACAGACACATAGCCCCATGAGATCAAGTGTGAATGACTCTGACACCTGCACCAGGGTTGGATGTTTTGTTTTATTTGGGCTTGCTCCACCCTGTAACAAAAGGAATTTCAGGCAGCTCCTTAGTAGTTCTCCCCCAGCATACACACACACACACACACACACACACACACACACACACACACATACACACACACCCCTCCTTGTATCTGAATTTGAACAGGAGAGAGAATAACTTCAAGGTAACAGAGAATAATTTCTCAGAAGAAAACCTAAGATTCATACTTTGATTTCTATATTTAGTGCTATCCACACATCTTTTCATGTATTCATTCATTCAACCAATAAAGAGTCACTGAGCACCTGCTCTATGCCCCTAGGCACAAGGGTTACAAACATGAATAAAATCAGCTCCCCCTCCTTCTAGGATCTCACAGTGCAGTGAGAAAAAAAAGGGGGTAAACAACTAGGATATAGCCTGTGATGGAATGGGATAACTTTGAAATGAATCAAATTAATTACTAATGGAGCTGATTTTAAATAAGTGTATCTACTCCCTGTGGTCAGGCTCCCACTGATCCAGCAAGGTTCTGAGAACCAGCTGGTCAAAGACTAGCGCCAAGTTCACACCACTTCAAATTAATGGTTTTTCAACCTAGGAAGGTCTATACAGCACCGAATTGATTGGGGCATGAACACTGATACACATCTTAGTATGCACAGGACAGCATCTGATTTTGCTCTTTGTTTTATCTCCTAACAGAGACCAAATGACCCAGAGACTGTGGAAACCATCTTGAACCTCTTAGATCGAGACCGAGATGGACATGTTGATTTTCATGAGTATCTCTTGTTGGTGTTCCAGTTGGTCCAAGCCTGCTATCATAAGCTAGACAATAAGTCATATGGAGGCAGGACCTCACAGCAAGAAAGGGGGCAGAAAGGAGCACAAGACCGTAAGTTCCCAGGAAACACAGGCAGACAACACAGACAGAGGCACGAGGAAGAAAGGCAGAACTCTCACCACAGTCAGCCTGAGAGACAAGACGGAGATTCCCACCATGGTCAGCCTGAGAGACAAGACAGAGATTCCCATCGTGGTCAGCCTGAGAGACAAGACAGAGATTCTCACCATGGTCAGCCTGAGAGACAAGACAGAGATTCCCACCATGGTCAGCCTAAGAGACAAGACAGAGATTTCCACTGTGGTCAGCCTGAGAGACAAGACAGAGATTCCCACCATGGTCAGTCTGAGAAACAAGACAGAGATTCCCACCGCAGTCAGCCTGAGAGACAAGACAGAGATTCTCACCACAATCAGTCTGAGAGGCGAGACAAGGATTTCAGCTTTGATCAGTCAGAGAGACAAAGTCAAGACTCCAGCTCTGATAAAAAAGTGAGTCACAAATCTACCAGTGGCCAGGCTAAATGGCAGGGACATATCTTTGCCTTAAATCGGTGTGAAAAACTAGTTCAGGATTCTCATTATGGTCAGTCTGAAAGACTTGCACAACAATCTGAAACACTTGGAGAAGCCTCTCGCTTTAACCAGACAAATCAGCAGAAATCAGGCTCTTATTGTGGACAGTCTGAGAGGCTAGGTCAGGAATTAGGCTGTGGTCAGACAGACAGACAAGGCCAGAGTTCCCACTATGGTCAGACGGACAGACAAGGCCAGTGTTATCATTATGATCAGACAGACAGACAAGGCCAGAGTTCTCACTACAGTCAGCCAGACAGAGAAGGCCAGAGTTCCCACTATGGTCAGACAGACAGACAAGACCAGAGTTATCATTACGGTCAGACAGACAGACAAGGCCAGAGTTCCCACTACAGTCAGACGGACAGACAAGGCCAGAGTTCCCACTACAGTCAGCCAGACAGACAAGGCCAGAGTTCCCACTATGGTCAGACGGACAGACAAGGCCAGTGTTATCATTATGATCAGACAGACAGACCAGGCCAGGATTCCCACTACAGTCAGCCAAACAGACAAGGTCAGAGTTCCCACTATGGTCAGCGAGACAGACAAGGCCAGAGCTATCATTATGGTCAGACAGACAGACAAGGCCAGAGTTCCCACTATATTCAATCACAGACTGGGGAAATACAAGGGCAAAATAAGTACTTACAAGGGACTGAAGGAACAAGAAAAGCCTCTTATGTTGAACAATCAGGAAGATCAGGGAGGCTAAGTCAACAGACTCCAGGACAGGAAGGGTACCAAAACCAGGGACAGGGATTCCAGTCTAGGGACTCACAGCAGAACGGCCACCAGGTATGGGAGCCTGAAGAGGATAGCCAACACCACCAACACAAACTCTTAGCACAAATCCAACAAGAAAGACCACTTTGTCACAAAGGGAGAGACTGGCAATCATGCAGTAGTGAGCAGGGCCACAGACAGGCCCAGACCAGGCAGAGTCATGGTGAGGGGCTGAGCCACTGGGCAGAGGAAGAGCAGGGCCATCAAAGTTGGGATAGACACAGCCATGAGGATCAGGAAGGTCCATGTGGGACACAGGACAGGCGAACCCATGAAGATGAGCAGAACCATCAGAGACAAGACAGGCAAACCCATGAAGATGAGCAAAACCACCACAGACAAGACAGACAAACCCACGAAGATGAGCAGAGCCATCAGAGACGAGACAGGCAAACCCATGAAGACGAGAAGAACCGTCAGAGACGAGACAGGCAAACCCATGAAGACGAGCAGAACCGTCAGAGACGAGACAGGCAAACCCATGAAGATGAGCAGAACCATCAGAGACGAGACAGGCAAACCCAGGAAGACGAGCAGACCCGTCAGAGACAAGACAGGCAAACCCATGAAGATGAGCAGAATCGTCAGAGACGAGACAGGCAAACCCATGAAGATGAGCAGAACCGTCAGAGACGAGACAGGCAAACCCATGAAGATGAGCAGAACCATCAGAGACGAGACAGGCAAACCCATGAAGAGGATCAAAACCATCAGCAACAACATAATAGAAAAAACTATGAGGAGAAAGAGAGGTATCAAGGACCTCAGAATCAAAAATCCCAAGTGACCCAGAGAAGCTGTCCTAACAGAGAAAAATTCCACATGAAAGAGGATGACCAGAGCCAAGGCTCACAGAAAAGACACACTGAACCATCCTTCTATCCAACTCAGAGCAGTGGGAGGCCCCAAAGCAGAGAACAGCGTGGTCACCCTACCAAGGGAGCTACTGCTCCCAACCCCCTCTATGACTATATGCAAGAACAGAAATCCTACCGGTACTAAGCTATGTGAGCACCAGAGGTAAAGCAACACAAAGCCAAAAAAGAAACCTATATGTCGAGTTCACCTTTAATTCTATTTAAGAGATTGAGAATGTATTTCTTCCCCCATCCTCTGCTGTATCTCCCTGCAAGGATGTTTTTGAGTACTAGTATTCACGTAAGGGCTTTTTGGTTCTTTGAGCAGCAATTCTAGGGTTTTCTGATTCAGTGAAATCTAGGTGGTAAATTGGGTGAAATAATCATATCTTAATGTTGATCAGTTTAGGTATTTAAATCATTTCCTGCTTCGCCCTCTGTGTAGATGAGACCTGGTTGAATCATTGAAAGGTAGAACACTTCTCCCTAAAGTTCAGAAACAGAAAAGATATTCTGAAGATTCACATTACATCCAAGGATTATACTACATCTCCACTGCTCAAGGAACTCTAGATTTGGTGAGCTTTGGCTCCTGTGGATAAAACATCAGGAATTTCAAGCCTCATATTCTAGACTAGAATGAAACTCAGTTCAAGGCTGCTACAAGAGCCGAGAACATAGAGTGCATCTCTAATGTTTACTACCTCTCCCATGCCAGGCTCTTATTCCACACCAGAGGGACTGTCCATTAGTGCCTATCACTAGAGCTGAATGGACCCATTCCAATTCAATACGTTTCTAGTTTCTGATTATATAAAATAGAGAGAAAGTATATGTCATACGTTTGCAAATTCCAGGGGATCAAGACTATTGATTCATAGCTCCTAAGACCTGAAAACTCTTCTCAAGAAAATCTATGTGCAGATTATGAATTGTATTAAAATATCTAATAAATAATTGATGAGCAATGACTTTCATGACTCCTTTCTTCACTGTAGGGTTGTACTATTTTCACTTTTGAGCCATTTTCCAAAAATAACACCTTATTTCTTGACTTCTAAAATGTCTTTGTTCCCTGGGTTCTTGGGCACTGAAAAAAAATAAGAATCAATACAAAACAAATAATAAAGAGTCAAAATGAAACTTATCTAAATATAATTTTCAGCTCCTCCTCCCTCTACTGAGTCATATTTTACCTTTACCACTCCCTCACCACCACATTCAAATTGTCATTGAGTCTTCCCGACTCTACATCCCCATAACTTTTGAATCTCTTCTCACGTCTCCATCTCCACCGCCTTAATGGCTCTTCTCCTCAGTGGCTCCCCAGTGACTTGAGAAAAAAATTTACATCCCTCAGTGTGGCACATAGGCCTCACTATCTGATCAGATGACCTACCCAGCCTACTCACATGAGAGGCCCCTCCCAGGAGCATCCAATGCTCCAGCCACACCAAGGACTTGGCCTTTTCTTGGTACACTTGATCTTTCATGAATTCATATCATTGAATGTGCCATCCCATCAGCATGGAATACCTCCCCACTATTTTCTGCCTGACAAAAACCTAGGCATCCTCTGGGTCCCAACTAAAACATCACCTCTTCAAGCAGCCTTTCTGGACACTCCAAATTCTGCTTTCTCTAAGTTCACACTCACTTCTGTTATATCATTTGGCCCACACTCTATGGTAATTTTCTCTCCTGGAAAACTGGGAATAAGACTATATTTTACTCAACCTTGTACTGCTCAGCACTTAATATAGCCAGTGATGTCTAGTAGTACCCATTGTTTTTGAATAAGTGGACAGATAGAGGAAATAAGTCTGGCTTTGTAATAAATTCAACTGGACATTAATTGGACATCTACTGCATATAAACCAAAGGGACAAACAAAAGAGACTGAATTAACTCCTCATTTAGTTATGGCTCAAGGAATGAAACAGTAACATTTTTAGGTCTTTTAAACAATAAGGGCTTTACTGCCTAGAACAATAAGGGCTGAATTATTAGAAATTAGAAATCAACCCCTGGGACTATTGAGTTCAATACATCACCAGACTTACAATCCAAAAATCAGAAACGTGATTCAGAAGCCTCTGACATTGCTGCCAAAATTGCCTATCAACATGTCTCTATAACCTTATTTGCAAAAATAAAAAAATAGCCAAAATCTTGGTATGATTGTCTCTAACTCACTTTCACCTTCCAAATATCATCCAAATATGCCTAATTTGAAAAATATTAATTCACATCTAGAACTCTAGCTGCAAAGAAGTCTAGGAAATATAGAAGGAGATAGGAATGGATGCTGAGGGCCATCAGATTGTATTTACCATAGGAAGAATATAATAACTCATAACAACAGCTGCTTTCCTGAAGGAAATAAAAATATAGTAAGACAAATATATATATAGCAAACAACCATTATGCAAGGCACAATGTCATAAGTACAAAAAAATTACTGTTATGACACCAAGGGAGTAAGTAGCTATACCTAGAAGGACTGAGAAAGAGTCCTAAGAAGGACTTAGAAGAAAGACATCTAAGCTAGGACTGTGATCCTGGGGGAGAGAGAAATGCAAAGGGCCATGGCTTGTCCTAGGCCCCAGGATCAACAGGAACGCCCATATGTTGGCTGCTGTTTAAATGACATATGTGTTCATGTGTAAGATGAGTCTCCTTCACAAATATTCTCTATAATTTAAACTCTCCCCAGCAAACTAAATCAGAAGGTGGAGAATCAGGGTGAAAGAACTCAAAATCTGGAAGCTGCTCAATATTCAGTGCATCATCTACATGACAAGTCCTTTTTTTTCTATCTCAAAATACAAAACAGCCCAAATCCATGATTCTTTTCATCTCTACTCCTATCATCCCAGTCCAGGTCACCTCTCCTAGAATACAGCTTCCTGATGGGACTCCCCATCCCTTTTAAAAAGGTAGACCACATTATGTCACTCCCTACTCGAAATTCCCAGTAGTTTCCCTCCACATTGAGAATAAAATCCAACTTTGTTCTCACGACCTTCCTATAGGATGGGGCCCTGCAAAGCCTCATCTTTCACCATTGTCCTCTGCATCACTGTTTTCTAATCACTCTGGCCTTCTTTCCATGATTCTAGCAGGACAAGCTGATCCCCACCTGGAGACCTTTGAACCAGCTATTTCTTTTGATCAGAATAGTCTTCTTCTCGATCTTGGTGTGGGTCAATCCTTATTTCATTCAGGTCTCAGTTAAAAAGTCACCTCGTGAGAGAAGTTTTCTCTGGCATTTATTCTAAAAAAGTATCACCCCAATCAGCCTCTACCATATATTCCTCATTTGTGCTGCCAATGTTCTTAACACTTTTTATATCTGATACCTTGTTTTTACACTAATCATTTATTGTCTTTTTCTCCCTACTGGAATGTAAGGCCCATAAGAACAAGGATTTTGTTTGTCTTGTTTGCTGCTGTACTCTTGCATTTCAGACAATAGCTTCTCATGATGTACATCCAATAAATAAGTGTTGGTTGAATGCTTATAGAAGCCCTCCATGATCCGGCTTCAGTGTACATTTCCAACTCAGTTTCCAGCAATGCCCCTAGACTCCAACTTAACAGGACAACTTCCTAGCCTCCATGTCATTGCTTATACAATTTCTTCCACTTAAATGCTGTCGTGATCTTTGTCTGCCAAAATCCTACCCATTCTCGGGACTGGCACCACCTTCTGCACCTATCATCAGCATACAGCTTATCAGATTGTAGTGAAGTAAATTTTAAACCCAACTGTTCCCCATCAAGCAATAAGGTCCCAGAAGACAGAAATTGCATCTTATTCACAGTTGTATATTTCACATCAAGCACAATGACTGACCAATTACATACATGGAGCTGAGATTTAAAATTTAAAAAAGACTTATATTTAAGACCTGCCTTCACCACTTACCAATTTTATGATCTTTAAAAAAATTGTCTCTTTAAGTCTCAGTTTTCTCATCTGTAAAATGGGGTTTAAAAATCCAGTTTAAAAAACAAAAATTAACAAGTGGAACCTAATCAAACTAAAGAGCTTCTGCACAGCAAAAGAAGCTGCCGACAGAGTAAATGGAAAACCTACAAAATGGGAGAAAATGTTTGCAAACTATTAATCCAACAAAGGTCCAATATTCAATATCTATAAGGAACTTAAATCAACAAGAGAAAAACAAATAACCCCATTAAAAAATGGGCAAAGGACATGAGCAAACACTTTTCAAAAGAAGACATACAAGCAGCCAGCCAACAAACATGAAAAAATGCTCATCATTAATCATCAGAGAAATGCAAATCAAAACCACAATAAGATACAATCTCACACCAGTCAGAATGGCTATTATTAAAAAGTCAACAAATAACTGATGCTGGCAATGCTGTGGAGAAAAGAGAATACTTATACACTGTTGTTGGAATATAAATTAATTCAACCACCATGGTAAGCAGTTTGAAGATTTCTCAAAGAACTTAAAACAGAGCTATATCCCATTACTGGGTACATACCCAAAAGAAAATAAAGTCTCCTACCAAAAAGACACACGCACTTACATGTTTATTGCAGCACTACTCACAATAGCAAAGACATGGAATCAACCTAGATTCCTATCAATGGTGGATTGGATAAAGAAAATGTAGTACATATACACCATGGAACACTACACAGCCATAAAAAATGAACAAAATCATGTCCTTTGCAGCAACATAGATGCAGCTAGAGGCCATTATTCTAAGCAAATAAATGCAGAAACAGAAAACCAAGTACCACATGTTCTCACTTATAAGTGGGAGCTAAACACTGAGTACACATGGACATAAAGATAGGAACAATATACACTGGGGACCACTAGAGGGGGGAAGGAGGGAAAGGAGTGTAGATTGAAAAACTTCCTATTGGGTACTAAGCTCAACCCCTGGATGATGGGATTCATACCCCAAACCTCAGTGTCACACAATATATCTATGTAACAAACTTACACATGTACCCTCTAAAGCTAAAATAAAAGCTGAATAAAAAATTCCAAAGTTTAAAAATTCTAAAGTTTCTTAGAGATAAATACAGATGATATATACAAAAGTGATTTATAATCTGATCTCTCCTTGCTCATTTACTTGGTATGCATTATCTTTTCTTCTCCTACATTATTTTAATAGAAGCTTAACAAATACATTTTGATATGATTTGGGTGTGTGTCTCTTCCAAATCTCATGTTAAAGTGTGATCCCCAATGTTGGAGGTGGGGCCTAGTGGGAAGTATTTGGGTCATGGGGGCAGATTCTTCATGAATGGCTTGGTGCTGTCCTTGTGGTAATGAGTGAGTTCCCACTCCATGAGGTCATGTGAGATCTGGTTGTTTAAAAGAGCCTGGGATCTCTTCCTTCTCTCTTTTGCTCTCTCTCCTGCCATGTGACGTGCCTGTTTGCCCTTCACTTTCCACCATGACTAAAAGTTTCCTAATGCTTTCACCAGAAGTAGATGCTGGCATCAGACTTCTTGTACAATCTGAAGAGCTATGATCGAAAATAAACCTCTTTTCTTTATAAATAACCCAGTTTTTTATTATTTCTTATAACAATGCAAAATGTACTAATACAGAAAATTGGTACTGAGAGTGGGGTGTTGCTATAAAGATACCTGAAGATGTGGAAACAGCTTTGGAACTGGGTAATGGGCAGAGACTAGAAGAATTTGGAGGTCTCAGAAGAAGACAGGAAGATGAGGGACAGTTTGGAACTTCTCTGAGACTTGCTAAGTGGTTGTGACCAAAATACTGATCAAAATATGAACAGTGAAGCCCAGGCTGATGAGGTCTCAGATGGAAATGAGAAACTTATTGGGAACTGGAGCAAAGGTCACCCTTGTTACACCGTAACAAAGAGCCTGGCTGCTAGGTATCTAATGAAGCACGAACTTAAGAGTGATTACCTAGGGTATCTGGTAGAAGAAATTTCTAAGCAGCAAAGCATTCAAGATGTGGTGTGGCTGCTTCTAACAGGTTATGATCAGATATGGGAGCAAAGAAGTGACTTAAAGTTGGAACTTGTAATTAAAAGGAAATCAGAGCATAAAAAATCAGAAAATTTGCTACCTGGCCCTGTAGTACAGAAGGAAAGAGGCTTTTCAGGAAAGGAATCCAAGCAGGCTGCAGAGCAACCACTTGCTAAACAGATTTGAATGCCTAAATGGAAATAAATTGCTAATAGTCAACACAATGAGAAAAAAAGTCACAAAGACATCTGAGAAGTCTTCAGGACAGCTCCTCCCATCACAGGCCCAGAGGCCTAGGAGGAAAGAATGGTTTCAAAGGCCAGGCCCAGGACACTGCTGTGCCATGAAGCCTCAGGACACTGCTCCCTGCAATCAGGCTGCTCTGGCTCCAATTGGGGCTCTAAGGGCCCCAGGTACAGCTTGGGCCCTGCTCCCGAGAGTGCAAGCCATAAGTCTTGGAGGTGTCCACATGGTGTTAAGCCTGCAGGTGCACAGAATGCAAGCATTAAGGAGGCTTGGCAGCTTCCACCTAGATTTCAGAGGATGTATGGGAAAGTCCAAGTGCCCAGGCAGAAGCTTGCCACAGGTGCAGAGCCCCCACAGAGACATTCTACTAGGGAATTTCCAAGGAGAAATATTGGGCTGGAGATCCCCAACATAGAGTCTGCACTGGGGCACTGCCTAGTGGAGCTGTGGGAAATGGGGCCACTGCCCTCCAGACCCGAAAGTGGTGGAGCCACCAGAAGCTTACATTCTAAGCCTGGAAAAGCCACAGGCACTCAATTCTGACCCAAAAGACCAGTCACAGGGGCTGCACCCTGCAAAGCCACAGGTGCAGAGCTGCCCCAGGCCTTGGGAGCCCACCCTGTGTATCAGTGTGCCCTGGATGTGGCACATGGAGTTAAGGATTATTTTGAAGCTTTAGGGTTTAATGCCTGCCCTACTGGGTTTCAGACTTGTGTGGGATCTATTGCCCCATTTTTGGGCCAATTTCTCCCTTTTGGAGTGGGAATTTTTATTTATTTATTTATTTATTTATTTATTTATTTATTTATTTATTTATTTATTTTGAGATGGAGTCTCGCCCTGTTGCCCAGGCTGGAGTGCGGTGGCATGATCTTGGCTCACTGCAACCTCCACCTCCTGGGTGCAAGCAGTTCTCCTGCCTTAGCCTCCTGAGTTGCTGGGATTACAGGCATGCGCTACCACACCCAACTAATTTTTTGTATCTTTAGTAGAGACAGGGTTTCATCATGTTGGCCAGGCTGGTCTCAAACTCCTGATCTTGTGATCCACCTGTCTTGGCCTCCCAAAGTGCTGGGATTACAGACGTGAGCCACTACCACTGGCCAAGGAGTGGGAATGTTTACCCAGTGCCTATGCCACCATTATATCTTGGAAGTAAATAACTTGTTTCATATCTTACAAGCTCATAGGTGAAACGAACTTGTCTTGAGTCTCATGAGAGATTTTGGACTTCATGTTGGAATGAGTTAAGACTTTCTGGGGCTGTTGGGAAGAGATGATTATATTTTTCAATGTGAGAAGAACACAAGATTTGGTGGGTTAGGGGTAAAATGGTATGATCTGGATGTCTGTCCCCTCCAAATTTCATGCTGAAATGTGATCCCCAATGTTGGAGGTGAAGCCTAGTGGGAGGTGTTTGGGTCATGGGAGCATATCCTTCATAAATGGCTTGGTGCCCTCCCAGGTAATGAATGAGTTCTTATTCTGCTACTTCATGTGAGAGCTGTTGTTTAAAGGAGACTGGCACCTCCTCCTCTTTCTCTTGCTCCCTCTCTTGCTATGTGGTGCACCTGTTCTCCCTTTGCCTTCTGCCATGATTGTAAGCTTTCTGAGGGTCTCACCAGAAAGAGAGTAGATGCTGGCACCATGCTTCTTGTACAGCCTGCAGAACCATGAGCCAAATAAACCTCTTTTTTTAAATGAATTACCCAGTCTCAGGCACTCCTTTATAGCAACACAAAACTAATACACGTTTCTTCAAGAAAAGGTTCATGCCTTATTCATTGTATCACCTAGAATACTTCAGGTAAATATTTGGTGGATGCTTGCCAAATCAAATTCAACGGAACAGACTCTCTCCATCACATCATGACTCTTTTCCTCCATGCCTGGTCTATGCCCATTGTCATATCCTACTGGTAATGTTGCTTTCATTCACCTCACTTTCTCCCAATACACAGTACCCAACATTTTTCTCTCTCAGATTTCCTGTGAGCTGCATCCCAACAAGTCCCTAAACACCCCTTACGGGTAGCTAGGTTCCCCTCAGCACCACAAATGCCCTCCCTGAATTGCAGGATCCCAGGTCGTGACCATTCTATTTTCTCACTCCTTAGACACTTCCTTACTTCTTCCTCTCCCTTGGAGTTCAAACCCAACAATTCCTAACCATCAACTCCTTGAAAGGCCAATTCAAAACTTATCTTCTCTAATCATCCCTCAATGACAAACCCCTCTTTCTACTGTTGATTTTCATGTACTCTGGCTGAACTGTGTGCATTTTGCTTTCTGATGTCAGCATATACAAGTGTTCTTCTGTTGTTTCTGTTATATATTTCATCGTTCCTTTAAAAAGCTGCAAGGTCATTAAGAGGCTGACATGTCTCCTGTTTTCTTTGAGAACCAAGCAGAAAACGAATTTACACCATTTTTATTAGGTAACTTATCACGAGACTTACTAAGGCAGTAGGAGCCTAACTTGAATTAAGCATTTACTGAGTACCTACTGTTAAAATACAATATCTTAAAAAGTAACTTGCATTCCTAAGAGAAAAAGGCACTAAAAGCAACAATTAAACAAATACCAAAACCCCTCTCTCACACCACTCACAAAAATTAACTTGAAATAGATAATAAACTTAAATGTAAGACTGAAACCATAGAACTCCTAGAAGAATGCAAATCAAAACTACAATGAGCTAGCACCTGTTAGGATGGCTACTGTCAAAGAAACAGGAGATAACAAGTGTTGGGGAGAGTATGGACAAAAGGGAATCCTTGTACACTGTTGGTGGGAATGTAAACTAGTAAAGCCATTATGTAAAACAGTATGGAAGTTCCTCAAAAATTAAAAATGGAACTACCATATGATGCAGCAATCCCATTTCTGGGCGTATATCTGAAGGAAATGAAATCAGTATCTCCCAAGAGATGTCTGCCCTCTCATGTTCATTGCAGCCCTATTCACAATAGCCAAGAAATGGAAACAACCTAAGTGTGAGTCAATGCATAAATAGATAAAAAAAATTGTGGTGTGTGTGTGTGTGTGTGTGTGTGTGTGTGAGAGAGAGAGAGAGAGTGTGTATGTGTGTTCTGTAATTTGCCATAAAAAAGGATATCTTGCCATTTGCAACAACATGGATGAAGCTTGAGGGTATTATGCTAAGGGAAATAAGTCAGTTAGAGAAAGACAAATACTGTATGACTCACTTATATGTAAAATCTAAAAAAATCAGACTCATAGAAACAGAGTAGAATGGTGGCTGCTGGGGGCTGGGGAGTGGAGAAATAGAGAGACATTGGTCAAATAATACAAACTTTCAGTTCTAAGATTAATAAGTTCTGGAGATCTAAATGTAGAGCATAGCAACTGTACTTAGCAATACTGTATTGTGTACTCGAAATTTGCTGATATTCTGATAAAAAAAGAAATTTGCTAAGAGAATAAATCTCAAATGTTCCCACTACAAAAGAAAAAGATAACTTTTAACAATTTTTATTTCTAATATTTGTGGGTACATAGTAGGCATATATATTTATGGCGTACATTAAATACTTTAGTATAGGCATGCAACACATAATAATCACATCATGGAAAATAGGGTATCCATCCCCTCAGGCATTTATTATTTGTGTTACAAACCATTTATACTCTTTTAGTTATTTTTAAATGTACACTCAAATTATTTTGACTATAGTCATTTGGATGTGTTATAAAATACTAGGTATTATTCATTCTTTAAAATATTTTTGTACCCATTAACCATCTCCACCTCCCCCCAACCCCCCACTACCTTTCTCAGCCTCTGGTCACCATCCTTATACTCTTTATCTCCATGTGTTCAATCGTTTTGATTTTTATATCCCACAAATAAGAGAATATGCGACATGCCTGGCTTATTTCACTTAACATAGTGATCTCCATTTCCATCCAGGTTGCTGCAAGTGACGGTATCCAATTCTAAAAAAGGTAACTATGCTTTAATTAACTTGATAATGATAATCATTTCACAATACATACGTATATCAAGTCATCAGGTTGTACACCTTAAATTTATACAATTTTGTTTATCAATTACACTTCAATGAAGGAGGAAAAATTAAATTTAAGATACAATTTAAAAGATTTTTTAAGTAGCATCAGTTAAAGAGAGAGAGAGATCCCTGGACTGGGAGTAAGGAAATTTGAATTCTAGTTCTGGCACTGTTACTAATACCACATCCAACCTTGGGTCATCTGTGTCACCAGACTGTGCTCCAGTTTTCTCATCCTTAAAATGAAGAGCTGAAACAATGCAATCTATAATGTCTCCTTCATGACTGTAATGCTATGATTTCATAACTAAATATCTAGATCAATCAGTTAGCCTGGTTAAGTAAATATTCCAGAGGCTGAAAACACCCTGGGTGCAAACTGGAGAAAAATATTCCATGCAGTTCTAGTGCCGCCTGCTGGTCAATGGATTCCTTAAGACATTCCCTCCTTAAGAGATAGAGATCTAAGCAAAGTGACAAATACTGTTACAAAAACAACAGATCACAATTTGGTGCTCTCTGCCCAGTGAACAAGTAATACTTTTGTTGTATAGACTGGTCACCAGTTTCTGCTGAAACAGTTAATTGGTGTGAAAAGGGACACGTGCTGGTGGCTGCCTGATTGGGTGTCCCCGGCAACTGTTTTTGTTTGTCTTTTTGGTTTTCTATATCACTACCCCAAGCCCAATTATTGTAGGGCTTTGCTCTAGTTTGGCTTGCCACTGAATGAGACACATTCAGTTCACTCAGTAAATTCAATCCCAAATAGCTATTGAGCATTTTACTAGATTCCCTAACTGTGCAAACAGATGTAGTGTGCTATGAAGTTAAGAACAGAGGTTTCGAGTCCAATAGAAATCGATTCCAATTTTGGCCCACCTACTTAACTTCCTGTGTGACTTGAGCCTTGGTTTCCTCACTTTAAAATTTCAATGATATCTTCTTTATCAATTGCCTGTAAGGATTCGTGGGGTGGCTGGCATGGAACCTGGTGTGTTGTAGGCACTAGAGAACTGAAGACACAACTCATGCCCTGAAAGAGCTTGCAATTAGGCAGGGATAGAGGCAGGTGCTTAGCTATGCATGTAACAATGACTCAGTGTAACAATATTTGCTGATCACTTCATGTACACCCAGGACTGTAACAGACAATGGTAAGACCCTAAGAAAGAAAACACAATGGAGGTTCAAAAGAGGGGCAGATCACTTGAGGTAGGGCGAGACAAATGTCTTCATTGCAGAGAAGGCATCTGTCCTGGATTTTAATGAGTGATAAGAATTTAAATAGACAGATTAATATTGTCCTTGTCCTTAAAATCTCACTTCATACTTCATCTCCATAAAGCCATTCCCTACTCCTACCTTAGTCATCAACTTTTCCACTCCACCTTTCTGCTCCTATTATTCTCAATCCTCTATTGTGGAATTCTAATTCATTCTGCTTATTTTAAAGTTCATAATGCACTAAAAGCAACAATTAAACAAATACCAAAACCCCTCTCTCACACCACTCACAAAAATTAACTTGAAATGGATAATAGACTTAAATGTAAGACTGAAACCATATAACTCCTAGAAGAATGCAAATCAAAACTACCTAACATGTAGGCTAGCACCTACATGTCTCCTGTTTTCTTTGAGACCCAAGCAGAAAATGAATTTGCACCATTTTTATTAGCTGACTTATTATGAGACTTACTAAGGCAGTAGGAGCCTAACTTGAATTGAGCACTTACTGAGTACTATTGTTAAAATAAAATCTCTTAAAAAGTAACTTGCAGTGTGCCTTTCATGCTGAATCATAATCTCCCTAAAACCAAGGAAAGCATTGGTCTTATTCATTTTTAAGGCCCAGCAACACAATGCCTGCTAATAAAAGCAACATCGTACATATGTACCTTGGGGCTGCAGTTCAGAAGCCTTAGATTCATGCATTCATTCAACAAACACTGATGACAACAATTTTCTGGACACTGTGCTTGGCACTAGGGGTATAGGTGCCAGATATCTTCTATCAAGGATTCACAATCTATGAGCAGGAAGACAATCACAATTCCATGTGATTAATCCAAAAGAATAAAACAATTATTTACAAATAGGAGTCAAAAACATAACCACTACTAGCTTTCCCTGAGCATTGAAGTGTGGCAGGCACAGTACTGAGTGCCACATGTATCCTTATTCCATATAATCCACTCATGAACTCTAATAACTTAGATGCTTTTTATCATGTCCATTTATCATATGAGAAAGCTGAGGCTTACAGAGATTAATAACTTACCCAAAGTCAAATATCTTCTAAGTGGAGAGAAAAATCATTCAAATCCATGTCTGACTTCAGGAGTCTATGTTTCTAAATCCCTTCTTTGCCTCCCAAACCAATGAAAAGAGCCTACACAATGGGTCCTGCAATCCGTGGAGCAGAGTCTTTTATGTAACTAAATCAAGCCAAGTCTTTGATAGAACAGCCACACATAAGACATGATGCACAAACATGAATCATGCCATCCCTGCCCTCAGAGTTCATAGCCTACTAAGAGATGTAGTATATTTAAATCACACATTTAATTCAAAGAATACTGTGCCAGGCCTATAATCAAGCACAAGGGCCAAGGGAGCACAGGTAAAGAGAAAATTACATCTGGTTGGGGAATACTAGTGGGACACTTGCTGGAAGAAGCATTTGACCTGAGCCTTTGAGAATGAGTAGGTTTTAGAGAAGCAAATGTGAGTGAGCAGGAAAAATGAAGGTCATCAGCTTTAACAACAATAGGTATGAGAGATATGGCTGGGGCTTTCATTGATTCTAATCATAACAGGAAGACAGCAAACTACAATTGCAATACCACTCAGGACATAGGCATGGGCAAGGACTTCATGTCTAAAACACCAAAAGCAATGGCAACAAAAGCCAAAATTGACAAATGGGATCCAATTAAACTAAAGAGCTTCTGCACAGCAAAAGAAACTACCATCAGAGTGAACAGGCAACCTACAGAATGGGAGAAAATTTTTGCAATCTACTCATCTGACAAAGGGCTAATATCCAGAATCTACAAAGAACTCAAACAAATTTACGAGAAAAAAACAAACAACCCCATCAAAAAGTGGGTGAAGGATATGAACAGACACTTCTCAAAAGAAGACATTTATGCAGCCAACAGACACATGAAAAAATGCTCATCATCACTGGCCATCAGAGAAATGCAAATCAAAACCACAGTGAGATAGCATCTCACACCAGTTAGAACAGCAATCATTAAAAGGTTAGGAAACAACAGGTGCTGGAGAGGATGTGGAGAAATAGAAACACTTTTACACTGTTGGTGGGACTGTAAACTAGTTCAACCATTGTGGAAGACAGTGTGGCGATTCCTCAAGGATCTAGAACTAGAAATACCATTTGACCCAGCCATCCCATTACTGGGTATATACCCAAAGGATTATAAATCATGCTGCTATAAAGATACATGCACACATTATGTTTATTGCGGCACTATTCACAATAGCAAAGACTTGGAACCAACCCAAATGTCCATCAATGATAGACTGGATTAAGAAAATGTGGCACATATACACCATGGAATACTATGCATCCATAAAAAAGGATGAGTTCATGTCCTTTGTAGGGACACGGATGAAGCTGGAAACTATCATTCTCAGCAAACTATCGCAAGGACAAAAAACCAAACACAGCATGTTCTCACTCATAGGTGGGAATTGAACAATGAGAACACTTGGACACAGGAAGGGGAACATCACACACCGGGGCCTGTCGTGAGGTTGGGGGAGGGGGGAGGATAGCATTAGGAGATATACCTAATGTAAATGACGAGTGAATGGGTGCAGCACACCAACATGGCACATGTATACATATGTAACAAACCAGCACGTTGTGCACATGTACCCTAGAACTTAAAGTATAATAATAAAAAATAAATAAATAAAAATATAATTGCTTTAAGAAAAAAAAAGCACGCTAAAGCAACCTTAGGTTAAATTAATAGAAGTAGTATCTAGATAGGAAGGAAAAAGAACTCTCTGCTCTGTCACTGCTCAGTCCACACATTATGAGGAACATTGCAAGCTGGAGTTCTAAAGGATCATGATAAGGACTTCTCTGCTAGAGAAGACTTATAGAAGGTTAGAGGCTTTTGCAAGTATCTGAAGGCTGTCATGTGGAATGAGGAGCTATTCAACATTGCTTGAGAGAGCCAACAAGTACAAGTTTAAAAGAAGGTGCCACTGCACTCCAGCCTGGGCGACAGAGCGAGACTCCGTCTCAAAAAAAAAAAAAAAAAAAAAGAAGGCAATTTTACCCATTTTAAAGAGACATGCCCTTATATTTATAAGCCCACTATTTCAGGAAGTAGTAATCTTTTCATCACTTGCCCTGCATAAGAAAATGCTGCATGGCCACCAGACAGGATTACAACAGAGGGGCTTTTGCAATGGGTGGGATTTGAGTTAGATGACTTCTAAGTTAAACTAGATGATCCAACTCCATGATTCAATGATTTAAAGGGGTCATCTAGGGCAACCTCCCACATAACCCAGAAATCTCTGCCTTGACATCATTGCCAAATGGTCTCCCAGCTTCTGCCAGAATGTAGTTTTAAAATAATAAAGCTATGAGATATTTTCACTATGTATCTTACTCCCACTTATGGTATAGCCAGATGAGTTTGTGGTGAGTCAGTTGAGAAATAGAAGCAGCCACACTTGATACCTAATCCCTCTACGTGTCTGAGCAGAGCACTGAGGGGCTTGTAAATCACACCACAGTTGCTGTCCTAGTAGGTCCAATGGTCTATGCAGCTACTGCCCATATGCTTGCTCTGAAAAAATTCAGCCAAGCTCTTTTGGGAAACATCTATACTTCCAATCCTGCCAGCCTCTTCAGAGAGTTATTTCCCCACATTTACGAGCTAAAATGGTCTAATTCTTCTCCCTTCATTTGTCTTTGAAGTTCAAAGAAAGGGTCCTCTATTTTTATAAAATTTGCTCCCAAGAAAGATAGGAATTTCCAAAAGACTAGGAGTCACATTCAGGAGCTTGAAATAAGATTCAGTGAACTACTAAACACTCCTCTTCTTTATAATTCGTTTCCTTTGAGGGGAAAAAAAAAAAGCCAGAAAGCTGAAGAGCCATCTCTCCACGGAAATTAAGAAGACTTTTCACCACAATTTGATTAAATAAAACTCTATAAAGAAACCAACAGGAAACTAGTATAAGGAAAGGAGTCAGATTCCTCGACAACCCACTGGGTCTTTACCAGCTTGAAATATCCTGGCCATTGATAAGTATACTTTATTCAGCATTTATTTGTTAAGTTATTCGTTCAATAAATATTGAGTGCCTACTATGTTCCAAGAACCATGGCACCAGGGATATAACAATTTTTAAAAACAGACAAAAAACATGGTCCATATACAGTTTACATCCTAATGAAGAGATAGAAGGAAATAAATAAGTAAAATACATATTGTGTCAGACAATGATAATGCTACAGAAAAAATAATAAAGCAGTGAAGGAAAATAAGGAATGTTGAGGGTCACAACTTTAAGATGGCCAGTGAAGGTCTTCTGAGAAAGTAACATTGGAGCAAAAATCTGAAGAAGGTAAGAGAAAGAACCAAATGAATATCTGGCAGAACATTCCAGGGAGAAGGGACAGCAGCTGCAAAGGCCTCAAGGCAGTAGCATGCCAGATGTGTTCAGAGAACAGCAAAGAGGCAAGTGGATATAAAGTGAGTAAGGGTGTAGTCATAGGACATGAGGTAAGAAAAGTAACTCTGCAGGCCCACTAATTGTTCAGGATCTGGTTGGCTTAAGAGCTTTAGATTTTCCTCAGAGCAAGGGGAAGAGTCATCAGGTGGTTTTGCCTCAAACCTTTTCCATTTCCTGCACCTAGGATTTTCCCTTATGTGTTTGAAGCCTACAGATCTGGACTAGATGATACTGACTCAAGTGACATCTCATGCCTCTGCAGGCTGTCATCTGACCCTTGGTTCTGCTCAAAGGTCCAGAGGTCCTGTCACCTAGGAGCACCATCATCAGGGATGCAGCACTTGGTTAACCAGCATGAGACAGCCAATGTTATGTGGCTACCTAAGAATCACAAGAGCCAACTAAGCTAAACAGGGTCAGAAAAGAAACAAAATATAATTTCTGTCTTCAAGGGGTTTATAATCCAATTGGAAAAATCAAACAAATACACACATACATACACACACACACACACACACACTTTGGAATGCTTGCAAACAACCAGCTACAGGTGTAAAATTTAATAACATCACTCTATGGAATATCACATGTACAACATGATGTTTTGTTATATGTATACTTTGTTAAATGGTCACCACCCATCAAGTTAATTAATAGATCCATCACTTCACATAGTTACCTTTTTTGAAGTGAGAACATTTAAGACCTACTCTCTTAGCAAATTTTAAATATACAATACAGTATTATTAACTATGTTCAAACCATGCTGTACATTAGATTTTCAGAACTTATTCATCCTGCATAACTGAAACTTTGTACCTTTTGACAAATACCTCCTAATATAGTTCATTGTTAGTATACAGAGATGCAACTGATTTTTGATGTTGATTTTGTATCCTGCAACTTTACTGAATTCATTTATTAGTTCTCACAGCTGTTTTTTTTTTTGGTCGAATCTTTTGGGTTTTCTATACATAAAATTATATCATCTGCAGAGACAATTTTACTTCATCCTTTCCAATTTGGATGACTTTTATTTCCTTTTTCTTGCCTAATGGATCTAGATTGGACCCCAATACTATGTTCAATAGAAGTAGCGAGAATAAGCACATTTGTCTTTTTCCTGATCAGAGAGAAAAAGCTTTCAGCTTTTCACCATTAAGTATGATATTAGCTGAATGCTTGTCTTATATGGTCCTTATTGTGTTGAGGTACATTTCTTCTATATCTAGTTTTGTTGAGAGTTTTTACCATGAAAGGATGTTGAATTTTTTTCAAATGCTTTTTCTGCAGCTTTTGAGATGATTGTGTGATTTTTTTTCCTTCACTCTGTTAATCTGGTATATCACATTCATTGATCTTCATATATTGAATCATCCTTACATCCAAGGAAAAATCTCACTTAATCATGGTGTATCATCCTTTTAATGTGTTAGCAAATTTGGGTTTTTAGTATTTTCTTGACAATTTTTACCTCTATGTTCATCAGAAATTTTGGCATGTAATTTTCTTTTCTTGCAGTGTCCTTATCTGGTTTGGTATTAAGGTAATACTGGTCTCATAAAAGATGTTGGAAGTGTTCCCTTTCCTTCAATTTTTGGGAAGAGTTTGAGAAGGATTGCATTAATTCTTCTTTAAATGTTTGTTATAATTCACCAGTGAGGCAATCAGGTCCTTGGCTTTTCTCTATGCTAGGTTTTTTAAATTACTGATTCAATCTCCTCACTTCTTGACCAGTTCAGATTTTCTATTTCTTGGTGAGCTGTGTGTTTCTAGAAATGTATCCATTTCTTCAAGGTATCTAATTTTCTAACTTATAATTGTTCATAGTAGTCTCTTCTAATCCTATGTATTTCTGTGGTGCCAGTTGTAATGTCTCCTCTTTCATTTTCAGTTTTATTTATCTGAGTCTTCTCTCTTTTTTTCTTAGCCTAGGTTTGTCAGTTTTATCTTTTCAAAAAAAAAACCATGTCTTGTTTTTGCTAATCTTTTCTGATTTTCTAGTCTTAAGTTTATTTATTTCTGCTCTGGTCTTTGTTTTTTCCTTCTTTTTTCTAACATTTCATTCTTTTCCCACTTCTTTCAGGTGCAAAGTGAAGTTTTTTGAGATCTTTCTTTTTTGTTAATGTAGAAGTATATCACTATAAACTTCCCTCTTAGAATGGCTTTTGCTGTATCCAATTAGTTTTGGTATGTTGTGTTTTTATTTGTCATTTGTCTCAAGATTTTAAAAATTTTCTCTTTGATTACTTCTTTGACCCATTAATTGTTTAGGAGTATGCTGTTTAATTTTCACATATTTGTGAATTTTTCAGTTTTTGCCCTGTTACTGATTTCTCGTTTCATACCATTGTGGCCTGAAAAGATACTTGATATTATTTTAGTCTTCTTAAATTTGTGAGACCTGTTTTGTGGCCTGACATATGAGCTTTACTGGAGAATGCTCCATTTGCTGCTGTTAGATGAATGTTTTATATGATGTTTGTTAGGTCCATTTGCTCTATCGCATTGTTTAAGTCCACTGTTTTCTTACTGATTTTCTGCCTGGATGATCTTCCCATTGTTGAAAGTGGGGAATTGAGGTTTCCTCCTATGATTGTATTGTTATCTATTTCTCCCTTCAGTTATGTTAATATTTGCTCACTCTCTCTCTCTCCGATATTGGATACATATAAATTATTATATCCTCTTTATTAATTGACCCATTTATTATTATATAATGACCTTTGTTTCTTGTGACAATTTTTTTTTTTTTTTTTTTTTTTTTTTTTTTTTTGAGACGGAGTCTTGCTCTGTCACCCAGGCTGGAGTGCAGTGGCGCCATGTCGGCTCACTGCAAGCTCCGCCTCCTGGGTTCACGCCATTCTCCTGCCTCAGCCTCCCGAGTAGCTCGGACTACAGGCGCCCGCCAACACGCCCAGCTAATTTTTTGTATTTTTAGTAGAGACGGGGTTTCACCGTGTTAGCCAGGATGGTCTCGATCTCCTGACCTCGTGATCCGCCCGCCTCGGCCTCCCAAAGTGCTGGGATTACAGGCTTGAGCCACCGCGCCCGGCTCTTGTGACAATTTTTGACTGAAATTCTATTTTATCTGATATAAGTATAGTCTCCTCTGTTCTCTTCTGGCTACAATTTGCATGGAATAGCTTTTTTCATCCCTTTGCTTTCAGCCTATGCATATTCTTAAAACTAAAATGAGTTTCCGGTAGGCAGCATATAGTTGGATCTTGTTTTAAAAAAAAAAAATTATTTCAGCCAGTCTACATATATTAATTGGAGAATTTAAAGTAAGTGTTGACAGGTAATGACTTACTCTTGCCACTTGTTCACTGTTTTCTGCCTGTTTTGTAGTTATCTTATTTCTCCCTTCTCTCTTCTTGTCTTCTTTTGTGATTTGATACTGTTTTATAGTAGTATGCCTGATTCCTTTATTTTTATCATTTGTGTATCTACTGTATGTTTTCCGTAATTATCATGAAGCTTACATAAAATATCTTATAGTCATAACATTCTATTTTAAGTTACAACAGCAACTTTGACCACATACAACAACACTTTAACTTCTTTTCCCTCAAAATTGTATATTATTGATATCACAATTAACACATTTTTCATATTGTATATCCATTAAAAATTATTGTATTGTTATTTTTAATACTTTTGTCTTTTACTTTTTATACTAGAGTTAAAAGTGATTTATGCATCACCAATATTGTATTAAAGTATTCTGAATTTCACTATATTCTTACCTTTATAGTAAGTTTTACACTTTCATGTGTTTTCCTGTTGTTAGTTAGTGTGCTTTAATTTCAACTTGAAGAACTCCCTTAAATTTTTTTGTAAGGTAAGTCAAGTGGTAATAAAGTTCCTCAACTTTTATTTGTCTGGGAAAGTATATTTTGCTTCTTCCTTTCTGAAGGACAGCTTTTTTGGGCATGATACTCTTGGTTAGTAATTTTTTTTCTTTCTTCACATTGAATATATCATGCTATTCTCTCATGGTCAATATGATTTCTGCTGAGAAATGTACTGATAGTCTTAAGGAAGTTCCTTTGTAAGTTGCTTTCTCTTGCTGCTTTCAAAAGTCTATTTGCCTAACTTTCGAGGATTTTATTACAATGTGTTTTAGTGAAGATCTGTTTATGTTTAATCTATTTGGAGTTGTTTGGGCTTCATATATGTGAACAGTCATTTCCCTACCCAGATTTGGGAAGTTTTCTGTTGTTATTTCTTTTTTTTTTTTTTTTTTTTTTTGAGATGAGGTCTCACTCTGTCACCCAGGTTGGAGTACAGTGTTGTGATCTTGGCTCACTGCAACCTCCACCTCTCAGGCTGAAGTTATCTTCCCACTTCAGCCTCCCAAGTAGCTGGGACTACAGGTCCATGCCACCATGCCCAGCTAATTTTTTGTATGTTTGATAGAGACTGGGTTTCACCACATTTCCCAGGCTGGTCTCAAACTCCTGAGTCCAGGCAATCCCCCCATCTTGGCCTCCCAAAATGCTGGGATTACAGGCATGAGCCACTGTGCCTGGCCTGTTGTTATTTCTTTAAATAGGCTTTCTTCTCCCATTCTCTTTATCTGCTCCTTCTGGGAATCCTATGATGCATAAATTGCCTCACTTGATAGTGTCCTATAAGTTGCACAGGATTTCTTCACCATTTTTTATTAATTTTTCTTTTTGTTCCTCTGATTATGTAATTTCAAATAACTTGTCTTCAGGCTTGCTAATTCTTCTGCTTGATTGACTCTACTTTTGAAATTTCCTATTGAATTTTTTAGCTCAATCATTGTGTTCCTTAGCTCCAGAATTTCTGTTTGGGTCTTACACATGGTTTCTATCCCTTTGCTAAAATTTTCACTTTGTTAATGTGTTACTTTCCTAATTTCATTTAGTTGTCTATCTGTGTTCTTTTGTAGCTCACTGAGCTTCTTTAAGATAATCATTTTTTAATTCTCATGGTTATTTTTAAATCTATGAACTGTCTGGCAGTTAATAGATTTCCATTTCTTTGGGATTATTTGTTGGTGCCTTATTTTGTTTCTGTGGTTGTGTCATTCTCCCCAATTATTCATGATCTCTGTGGACTTTGTGTCAATGTCAGCACATTTGAAGAATAAGGCACCTTTTTCAGTCTTTGCAGACTGGCTTTTGCAGAGAAAGCCCTTCATCAGTCAGCCTATCTAGAAATTTTGGGTGACCCAGCTGGCAGGGTCCTTGGGTAGGCTTAATGCTGAAGTCCTCTGGTGGGCTATGCTGGTGTGTGGGTCAGTGGGCATGTGGGTCCTGGTGCCTGGGTCCACTAGACCTGGGCATGACTAGAGTTTGGATACACATGGGCAAGCCTGGCACCTATGTTTGCAGAGGCCAGCCTGGAGCCTGGATCCTCTGAGTCTGACTTGGTGCTGGCATAGGTCTTCAACCTGCGTCCACAGGGATGGGACTGAAGCCTGGGTCCCTGGGGACAAGCCTGGAACCTGAGTCTGTAGGTGCTTAGCTGAGAGTCTGGGACCATGAGGGCTGGCCTGGCACTGGGGTGCATCTGGTGACTGGGTATAAAGGAGCATGTCTGGAGCCTGGTTCCATAAGCAGTGACCTGGCACTGAGCAGGCCTGGAGCTTGGGTTTGCAAGAGCCAGCCTGGAGTTTATGTCTGCAGGGGCCAAACTTCTCCTTGGGCCCATGGAGGTTGCCCTGGTACTGAGGTCCATGGCAAAGTCAATTCCTCCTTTCATTCTCCTTCCCTCATACGAAGGGTATCTCTCCATACAGTGCTGCACAGGCTTGGGTAAGGAGTGACATGATTAATGTGAAACTGTCCCTTCTACCCTCTCCAATGTGTCTTTTCCTATTTCTGCACTGCACCCAAGTGTTATAATCTCTAATTTGGATTCCTTAGCTTTTAAGAAGTTATCTTCATGTGTGGATGATTGCTCAATGGATATCTGTGAGAAGATGAGTGCTGGAAGCTCTTATTCTTCCATCTTGCTGATGTCATTCTCCCACATATGTAGCTTTTTACATTCTCAAAACTCATATCAATCCTTAAAAGTTGTTATTGCTATGAACATCTTATAGATACAGAAACTAATGCACTTTAGTGACTTCCTCAAGATGTTCCAGCTTATTAACATGTAGCAGAACCAGGACTTGAACTCAAATCTTCAGAGTCTAAGTCCAGGACTCTTGGCACTGTCTCACAGCTGGGCCATTTTTGACATAGAACTAAATGCATAAGGGAGTATCTAAAGAAGAGTAATTAGAATTGGGTAAAATTGATCAGATATTTCTTAGAGAAGGAGATTTTGAGCCAAACCTTAAGTTTGGGCTGAATGTGGATTGACATCCTCAAGAAGGGCAGGAATCCTAAGCATCAGGAGTAGTTTGAGCAGAGACACAGATGAGCATCTACCAACTTAAATGCAGGAAAAAGCAAACAAATTAGGTGGCTATAGGAAAGAGCCATGTTAAGGAGTAACTGAAGATTGATTAGAAGAGCACTGCTTGTTGCTTTCTTCTTGACTTCTCACACACTTAGTGTCCATAATGCTCCCTTCCCTCTAGGCTCTCTTATTCCTCTGGAAATGTCTTAGGCTTCTCCCTCATTTAGTCACCTTTAATGAGGCATTTCCTGCTCCCTTCAGTCAAGTGCTTCTCAACCCTTGCTGCCACTTTATCATCTGGAGAGTTCTGAAACACTGGTGCTTGGGTTCTATTCCTAGAAGTTCTAATTTTATAGGTCGGTGGTGTGACCTTGGAAATCTGGATTTTTAAAAGTTCCCCAGATAGTTCTAACACACAGCTAAAGGTGAGAACCACTGACCTACACACTTCCTCTGGTCAATCTCATCTTCTTATCACATTCCTCCTAATGGCTTCCAAATCTATATCTCCAGCCCAGATTTCTCTCCTTAGTTTCAGATCTAGATATCCTACTACCTCCTGGATCCCTTTACCTAAGTGTCTCACAAGCATCTTAAACTCAATATGCACAAAATTGAACATCTCCTTCTATATCCTTCTACCTGTATACAATCCTACTGTCTTCCCAGCTGCTCGAGCCAAAACCCCAGACTTCCCCAATTATTTCCTCTTCCTTACCTTCTATATCCAATATGTCAGTAATCCCTATGGGTTTCTATTTCTTAAAGTTTTCCAATTCAAATGATTTTTTCTCAGCCCAACTGCAAATATCTTAGTTCAACCCTCCATTTCTCACCTATTTTACTACAACAGATTCCTAAGTGACTTCACTGTACCCTACCTTGCCCTCCATCAACCCATTCTCAATGCTACTGCTACAAAGACCTTTCTAAAATGCAAATCTGATTATGTCATCATCTCCTGCCCAATATCCTATAATTGTTCTCCATAGCCTGTGGGATAAAATCTACCTTCTTTACCTTTGCTCACAAAGTCCTTCATGATCTCCCCTCCTTAGTTCTCCCAGCTTCAGCTCTCATCCCATTCTACCTCACACCATATACCCAACTTGTCCGACAGGATTTGTCACAAGCACCACCTTCTCTAAGCTACCTTCCTTAAGCCCACTGTATGGGTGAGGTGTCCCTTCAGTGAGCTCCCATAATGCCCTCTATCATAGCCTTTATTATCCTGGGTTAAAATAATGGGTTGACCTGGATGACTCCCTGACCACACTGTAATCTCCTCAAAGGTTAAAATCACGTATTATTCCTCTTTACATATCTGATTCTTTGCATATTACAAGTGCTTAATTAAGGCTTGTTGAACAAATGAGTGAATGAATAATGGCTGAGGAAGGCCAGCTGTTAAGGAAAGTTTACAACTGACTGACAATTGTACATTTAGCAACAGAAGGTCACTGTAAGTTTTTTTATCAGAAGAATGACATAAATGAAAATAATTAAGGAAGAATGATTTGATAATAGAGAATATGGTACAAATTTGTCACCACGTGAGGGACACTGTATAAATCACTAAACTTCATGAGCGTCAGTAGAATGGAGGGCTCATTTGAAAGAGTTGGAATATCATTATCTGTGGTGCCTACTTCATACAGTGTTGCAAACATAAAATAAATAAAATAAAATTTTTGAAAATGTTCTGAATCCATAAATCACTAGACAAGTGTAAGAAATTATAATTATGCAAATAAGAGGTGTAGCCACCAAAGAGTTTTTAGTAAAACCCAAAACAGCACGGCATAGTGAAAAAGAGCATGGGTGAAATGACAGCTCCACCCCTTCATTATCATGTAACTTCCAGCAGATCATTTGGCCTTTCTATGCCTCAGTGTCTTCATCTACAAAATATGAATACTACACTCATAGGTTTATTATGTTCTTTTTGTATCTTGTATATAGCATGACAAATGGAAGGCATTCAATAAATTATAGTTTTCCTTCCATCTTGAGCAACCACTCTACACTTGTTCTTATGACATATTATCCCAAGCCTCTGACACAGGGACCAGAGCCCAGAGAAATTGGGGTAGATAAAAGAGTTGCACCTACTGAAACTCGTATTAGTACTTAAGTAGAAAGAGAAGCGGGAAACTCTTGGCAACTAAGTGAGAACTACAAGGAGATAATGGGGTAAATCGTGCTTTAGATAAATGAATTACATCAAAGATTAACAATGGTTGGGAGAGGGTAACAAAACAACTTTGGAAACCAATTTCCAAGCAGGTAGGTCCGTGGGAAGGAATGGACAATAGGTGTGGGGTCTGGGAGTGAGGTCATGTGGGAAGAATCTCTCACTCACATCCCTCTTTCTCTCTTGTGCTTATGGGTCACCCTGTGGCCTCAGGCAAGTCCTTCCAATCTCTGCCTCCATCTTATGCTCTGAAAATGCACATTGTGATAGCCAAGCACAGTAGAAAACTAAATGGCTTGTCTTCCTGACAGCACAAAGCTGCTGAGATGTCAGATCCTGATGGTCTGAGATAAAGAATATTCTAAGATGCCAGTCCTGGAGTTCCTGGGCACATGGTAAAAAAAGGCCAATAGAAGAACAAATCTCCAGCAATATTTTTGAATTTCAGCAAGTGGGTATTTACTAAAGGTTAATGAAGAGACATTGTCCCCAATCCTAACACATAGTAGGAAAAAGATTTAATGCAAAAATGTAAAATAATCAGACAATACCTCAGAGTCACAGAAACTGATTATCAATTGACAGATAACGGAAAGAGAACACAAAACTCACAGCATTCACAGTGGTTTCAAGGAAGGAAATGTTCCACATGAAGATTTGTGAAAGCAAAAAGCCTCTACCAATTACACACATAGGAGTCTCTTCTTGACGTCACCTCTCTCTTCATGGATCTGTTCCCAGGATTCTGTGTTTAGAGACTAAAAAAAGAAAAAGAACATGAAGAAACTTAACATTTCTCCTCTTGCTTTTTTCCTATAAATTCAAAAGTACCTTAGTTCAGCCCTCTATCAGTTTATGATCTCATTCCTTCTAGCACACCCCACTCTCCACCCCAAAGAGGAAGCTGGAGTCATTGTTGTAATTTTATAGACAGATACCTGGGGCCCAGAGAGTTTAAGTGACTCATGTAAGGTCACAGAGAATAGCAATTTCTCAGCTGGACACATATACGAGACCCCTGGGCTCTCAATTTACCACATGGCCAGCTAGAATATATTTAAAAATTAACAATTGCTGAAAAACAAATTTTTACATCGTGATGCCATCTTGTACAAAAAAAATACACAAAGACCATTCTTATTATTTTGAATTATTGATAAAAATGACTTCAAGACATTGTCCATAATATAGTACAATATATATCACTTGATATATGCTCTTAAGGTCTCCATGGTAACATATGTCCTAACACATACCCTATAGTCAAAACTCACTTATTACATCACAGTTGGTGTAATGGGACAGGGCCAAAAAGAAAAGTTCCATTCAGAAGACATCTAATTTATTTTCTGGGTTTGCCTACAAATTCATATCTAAATAGTTTATGCAGTAAGGAAGATATTTCACCTGTGCTTCCTATGAGAATTTTGGAGACAGCATTTTCTCCTGTTCTATGACTCCAAGGAACAGAACGAAGCCCAGGAAGGAGCCACAAAAACAAGGAAGTGGACTGCACGCTGCCTGTCTGAAAGAGGCATGCTCAGTTGCATTTTCTCAGGGGTGTTCTACAGAATGTCACTATCAGAAGATAGGTTGGGGATGGGGAGGGGAGAGACAGTCAGTGGTCTACGAGTTTCAGAAATGCTTTATCTATAGCCCCCCTTTGGAAACTCTATACACCCACATACACCCTATACATGCATAATAAACAAATAAATAAATAAATAAATAAATAAATAACTTGTTTCAATTTGCTTAATCCCGAGTTCCCAAATTTAGTTAAAACTAGAGCCTGAGGTACCTGAATACCTAGGAAGATCCCACGAAACTGGTGTCTTAACTAGAAACCTATGAAGTATAAGATGTTATTATGATACCACCTCCAAGCAAAAGAGAGTTACCTTGAGCTCCTCCAAATGGCCTCTAATGAGTATTATCAGAACCACCCATCACCTGTGCCCTTCTCTAAATGCTGGAACTTGGAATCACTTGTTCAGGACCAATTCTTTCTTTTGGAAAGTAGAGGAAAAGAGGGTATGTAAAAAAGGGAGAACCAAGAAGAGAGAGAGGAATGACAGAACTCTTCTACTTTTGATTCATCGAATTCTTGACAGCAAAAACAAAATTCACACTGGAAGACAAAACACAAATTTCAAACCACAAAATCTACTACCTTCCATATCTGTAAGGTACCATTTCATTAGATATAAATCTCCATGGCTCCTATATCAACTAATTGATCGACCTAAAGGAGCAGACTTCATCTGTCCAATCCAGCAAGTTAAAACCAAAGCTCAGCCACTGGGTGACCTCTGACAGGCAACTTAACCTCAGAGTGGCCCCATTTCCACACCTGAAAGCAGAGGAAGTAGCCCTTCTGTCAGACTGGGCTGGATAGGGAACAACTAATAAAAAGAGGATCGTAAAACCCTTTGAAATACAATCAGTGTTCTGTAAAAACTTAATAATTATAATTAAGCTGTAGCTAGAAGTCTGCGAGGTCCATACATGACAGTCAGCAGTCATTGTGCTGGTATCTGATAAGAGGACACCCTCTGCTCCGGTGCCATCAGCTGCACAAACTGGTCTTGGCTGTGTCTGATTTCTTCACACAAAGTTGTCAGAGGAAAAATATTGCTGCAGTCAAGTTGTCTTGATCTAATCATCACCATGTTTCGTTAGAGATAAAATCCTGCCAGCCTCCTAAAGATCATGAACCTCTGTTCCCTGTGGCTGATGAGACTTCCTTTATGAAACTAGCACCTGCTGCAGAAGCCACCCCACTGCAGAGCATAGGTTTGTTCTAACCACATCAGAAGGGGCAAAAGCACTCACCACTACAGTGGGGGCGGTAAAGACAACATCTTCTAACTGGTACTTTCCATAGCAAATTATTATCTCCATGCAGGTAACAATGAATTAAAGTAGTAGTATTGAATAATGGTAGAGTGTGGGTTTTAGAGGCTGACAGATCTGGATTCAAATTCCAGCTCTGCCACTTGCCAACTTAATTGACCTTAGATAAGTTACTTAGCATCACAAAGAGTCAGTTTCTCCATCTACAAAATGAGACTATTCATGCTTACTATACAGGATTGGTGTAAGAATTAAATAACAAAGACAATAGTTACTTTTGTTTCTGGCTTATAGTGATTGATGATGATAATGATGATCACAACAAAAAATAGAGTCCCCATCACCATGTCTCATAGGCCAAAACTTCCCTCACTGAACTGGAGATGAAGGGCAGACGTATATTTGGCCATATTTGAGTTCTCAGAACCTGAACCAATGTCCATTAAATTTAATTAGACTGAATTGATCATATAATGCTCAGTGCAGAAGATCAGGATGAAATATGTCAGATGCTTGGATTAGAAAGGTGAGGTCTCCCTCCCAGCTAACACAGTGAAACCCCATCTCTACTAAAAATACAAAAAGTTAGGCTAGCATGGTGGCACACACCTGTAGTCCCGGCTACTCAGGAGGCTGAGGCAGGAGAATCGCTTGAACCTGGGAGGTGGAGGTTGCAGTGAGCCAAGATCATACCACTGCCCTCCAGCCTGGGTGACAGAGCAAGACTCTGTCCCAAAAAAAAGAAAGAAAGAAAGACGAGGTCTCTTTGCTCCTCACCCCCACCCAGGTGGAGAAGGCAGCACCATGGGAGCACCCCCGCCCCCCACCGCAGCCCATCACCCACCTCATCTTTGACATGGATGGCCTTCTTCTGGATATTGAATGGCTATATTCAGTGCTGTTCCAAGAAATACGTGATTGTTACGAAAAGAAATACAGCTGGGATGTAAAGTCCCTGGTAATGGGTAAGTAGGCATTAGAGGCCGCACATATTATAATAGACATCTTGCAGCTCCTGATGTCCAAGGAGGAGCTGGTGGAATAAAGCCAAACGAAGTTAAAGGAAGTGTTCCCTACAGCTGTGCTCATGCCAGGGGCTGAGAATCTCATCCTCCACCTGCAGAAACACAGCATTCCCTTTGCCATGGCCACCAGCTCAGGGTCTGCCTCATTGGAGATGAAGGTGAGTCAACACAAGGAGTTCTTCAGCTTGTTTTCTCACATTATGCTGGGAGATCACCCTGAAGTACAGCACAGCAAGCCAGACCCCAACATCCTCTTAGCTTGGGCCAAGAGGTTCTCTCCCTGTCCTCCTAGGGAGAAGTGCCTTGTTTGAAGGTGCTCTCAATGAGGTGGAGGCAACCCTGGCAACCGGGATGCAGGTGGTCTTCGTTCTAGACAGAAACTTGAGCTGAGGCTTGAGGAGAAAAGCCACCCCGGTGCTGAATTCCCTGCAGGACTTCCAGCCTGAGCTGTTTGGTTTGCTCCCCTATGAGTGAGAGGGAGGGCCGCCCCCAGCCCACTCTCATGGTCCACACTGCTGGGGGAAAGGGAAAGGAAATCAACAACTCCCAAATCCCAGACTGCACAGTAATTTTAGCCTCCTAAGGTTTGCCTTTCCATCCCGTGTTGGCTTGCCCCACTCTAAAGTGTTGATGAAATGTCGCTTGACAGTTTAGAGAAACTTAGTAGAGACGAAAACAAAGCCCAGAACAAAAATTGAACTTGAATTACCATCTCAAAAACGAAGCTGATGGAGTATGTGATAAAGTGAATGTACATGCATATATATATATACATATACATATATATAGATACATATATATATATATCTCAGTATGTTCATATGCATATAGGCATTACATGTATATGTATGTAGATATATGCATGTCTGTATATGTAAGATGTATACTTTTCTAAGACAAAATGGAACATGATTTCTCTTTTGTTCTAGTTTCTCTGAAACCCCAGCTGGAAAAATGTAAACTATGTATGCATATAAGTATATGCTTCGTGTGTACATATGTATGTATTACACATATATTTATACCAATCATCTGCATCACTCTCCTCAGTGTTGATGTCAACATGCGATGGCAACTGACAAAGTGAGATGGTAGTTCTGGCTGGTCTGCAATATGAGTGGGAAAGCCATGTTTTTGGTGAGCACTAAGAAATAATTCTCTTTATTAGTTAACATTAAAATTCTTTTTGTGACCTCAGAATATCTCTGGATTTTCACTCATCGACTGACTCTGAGCCACATCATCTATAATTTGCTGTTAGTGTGAACACAACTGTAGCATTTTTCTTGTATCTACATCATTATCCACATTGGAGAATGTTTTCTACCTCATAATAATCATTTGCCTCATTTAAGAACACTGATTGCCTACACTTTTTGTATAGAAATAGAATTTGATTTCAGAATGTATACTTAGTGAGACTGAGTGCCCAGGAACACTTTTGGAATCATTGATCAGACATTGCACTTCTGTGATTATTCACTTTTATAGATTTACTCAGTCTTTAGAATTTGTCTATGATTTGTCAGAGAAAAATGGTGATAGCCATGGAAATGGGGAGTGAAGAAGTGCTGCTCAGTTGTGGCTCAGCCATTCCCCGTGGCCTCTGCCCTTTGACATCCTTGAGCTACTCTTCAGCTCTGGAAGTTGTGGACAAACCATAGGAATGCTTGTGTGTGTCTGGTAGAGTGACTGCGGATGACAGGCCCTGGCTATTGATTGATTGTGCATCAATTTAGCAAACTCACTTTCTCATTCCTTTTTTTTTTTTTCTGAGATGGAGTCTCGCTCTGTCACCCACGCTGGAGTGCAGTGGCATGATCTCGGCTCACTGCAACCTTCGTCTCCCAGGTTCAAGCAATTCTCCTGCCTCAGCCTCCCAAGTAGCTGGGACTACAGGCATGCGCTACCACACCTGGCTAATTTTTGTATTTTTAGTAGAGATGGGGTTTCACCATCTTGGCCAGGCTAATCTCGAACTGCTGACCTCAAGTGATCCACCCGCCTGGGTCTCCCAGAGTGCTGAGATTACAGGCATGAGCAACTGTGCCCAGCCCATTTCCTCATTCCTGATGGCCTGTATACATGTCTGCACTTTGAATTCTCCTTCAAACCAGTTGTAATGTCTTATTGTTTCCCTCACAAATTGAATTAGTTTAATAACATTTTTTAACACATGTTAAAAAAAAAAAAAGAAGAAGAAGAAAAGATGAGTTCTCTTTCATAAGCCATTGAATACATGTGGGCAAAACCAGTTCACTTACCCTCTCCTAGGCTGATGCCCCAGGCAGTTTCCTCACTGAGGCAAATTCTACTTATTCAAATCCTTATTTGAATAATAGTAGCAGAGGAAGTTCAGGCTGGCTCAGATGATTCTCTTGGAATTGCTTTTAAGATACAGATAGGAAACCAGTCCCATGGCAAAAATCATTTCTCCAACCTCTATTTTTAATCTCTAAAAAACCGCACTGATCAGGCCAGTGTAGGAAGAAGTAGGATATTAATTTTAATATTAATGACTGCTCTTGCCTTCCTCATCCTCACTCCCACCTGTTTTGTCCCAACAATCTAGCCAATCATTCAGTACTTTCAGAAAGATTTTTAAAAATAAAATTGTACCCTCTCTCCATCTTATGGCTTATTGCTACTTCTCTCAAGTGTTCCTTTTCTACTCCATCTCTTCTTCCCAATCCTGCTATCAAAAACTGACTTCTTCTAAACTCTTACAGAGCTACTTTCTAGTCATGGCATTTGCATATAGTCTTGTATATGACAAATAAATGCAATTCATTCGTTCTTTCAATTAACAATTATTTCCTGAGGGCCTGCTCTCTGTCACTGGGAACACAACAGCAAACAAAACGAAGTGGAACCTGCTTTCATGGAACCTACATCTTACTGTATTCAATTCCATTCTTCCTGAATGGATGGATGGTTGAAATCAACCTTCTCTTCTGCAAGGCCAACCCTTGAAAGGATCAAGGCGACATGGCCCTTTGCCAAACAGTGATAAAGTCTCCACTATAGTCTGACAGTTCAACTATCTTTTTCTCAAACTATCTTTTTCTCAAAATATGCTTTGCCCATTCCTACTCCCCATCTTTCCTCACACTGCCTGGAATGCCTCCGTTTCACTTGGCCTGCCTGAAATCCAGTCACCCTATCCAGAACAACTCCCATCTCCTCCCTGAAGCCTTCCTACACCACTTTACCCAGCAGTAGTCTCTTTCTCCTTGTAGAGGACTTGTGGATTATAACTGAATGTCACAACTATATCATACCTTCTGAATGCCTTGAACAGGTCTTTTCCAATGCTCTATACTCTTTCTCCCTCCATTTATCAGGTTCTTAATGAAAGTTCTTGATTAGCTAATTAGCAAGGCAGTGTGAACATTCATGGAACAGATGAGGATAAATTATTTAGATTGATGAAATCAGTATCTAGGGCTTGTATTCAGAGACTTTCAAAGAGTTTTGAGCCTTGTAAAACACAACAAAAGAGACTTTAAAGACTAATTTTGAAATGTTGGCCCTGAAAGTATGGATTACATTTATATTAGAATAACTGAATTTTGACTCATGAGAAGTTGTAATTATTCCCCATTTGTCATATCTATAGGATGTGGTTCACTTCAAAGATCAAATTTGTGCTGCCAAAAGCATTTGTTTTTTATAATTTAGGAAATACTCTCAAAGAGCTGGTTGTAGATGAGCTATTAGTGGTTCACCCTCTGCCCAGAGCTAACAGTGAGCCCACTGAGAGCCCAGAGCCAGGCTGGGCTTAGTCAGACACCCAGAGAAGCAGCACCCACAGCACTCTTCATCTGCAGATAAGGAAGAGCCTCAGAAAAAATCTGTAAAGTTCTAATCATACATCTGACAAAATAGTCAAAAGACTAACACTTATTGTACAACCACTTTAGTGACTGTTAAGGTTTTTTAAGGGTCATTTAACTTTATCACACTTAAAAAATTTTATTAAAAATGTATTAAGTGCCGAGTATCCTGCCAGGTACAATATAAGCTGAGTAAATAAAATACATTATCGTCTTCTCTTTATTTCATCTCCTTCTCTTGGAATCAAACTTTTATTTTAGATGATTCTATGTATTTAATTTGCAATAGGTAACATTCACATGGTTTAAATATTAAAAAGTATAAGAAAGTATACAGTAAAAAGGCACTTCCCCACCCCTCTCCCTATAGGTAACCACTGTTGTTAGGTTTGTTTGTTTTCCTAATTCTTACAAAATATTATAGCATGTACAAGAAAATACCAATATGCAGTCTTATTTTTGGAATTAAACCTTTCTTACCATAACATATCCCACTTCAAATCATCGGGAGGTAGGGTGGAGTGCCTCCTGCTACCATGAACAATGCCTACAGTAGAACAGAGGGCTCAGTAAATGCTTATGAACAAAGAGAGACTCACTGAGAGAAGAACCAAGAAGGACACAGCCTATTTTCTGCTTCTTTACCAATACTACTATGAACTCAATCAGATCCTCACTTGAGGGAAAGGGACACAGACCTTGACTAGTTCCCCTTGAGGTCTCTTCATCCCTATCCTATTTCCCTACCTGAGATTAAATGGTTTTGAGAGTGGGATGGGAAAAGAGAAATTTAAAAAGAGAAGAGAAGAGGAAATAAAGAAAGGAAAGAAACTGAAAGAAAGATGCTGAGGAAGAAGGGGAAGGCAGAGCTCCAGAGAAGCACGCACCACTCTGAGAGGAAGGATCAGAAGGAGGGAGACCAAAACACTCAACACTGCCATCCACCCTACTGCCTTGTTCCACTGCCATCCTTACTTCAGGGACAGAGTAGGATTCATGGTGCTGAAACACCCAAGATTAGGACTGAATAATTATATCATGACATGAAGCAGTTATAGGATGTCTGGGTCTGAAGAAAACATTTCAAGCTAGACTGGCACATGCCTGCCTATGCTCTTTTCCACATTTGGGAGGCCATGGCCTTTATTCCCACACCCCAATTATATGTATTATGTGTGAAGCCTCAGTTCCAACCTTTTTATGGTATGCCTTTTTGTCAGAAGCAAAATCTCTTCAAAAACATTTTTTTTCAGTTCTTCACACAAATCCTCTTATCCCAAAGAGTAACTTACAATTCTATTAGAACCACATCTAAGTCCAAGAAAAATCTGGAATGTCACACAGCACCTCTACACTTGAGGAGCTATGGCCCTTCTTTTATACTGCAGTTGAAAACCTCTTTATAACAGACACCATAAAGCCTCTATGGCCCAGTGAAAGATACCTGCTTCCTTAATTCACAGTATTAGACAAATGACAAAAATTCATTTGTACCATTTAGTGTGTCTCCGTGAAACTGAGGAGCTGCTGGTTGGGATAAAGATATTGTTATTGAACAGAGAATACAAATCGCTTGAAATCTATAACCAGCTTAACAACAAAGACAGCCAGAAGTCCTCTGCTACTCTGGGTGAGAGCAGGACCAGGCAAATAGTAGAAATGCCCTCCCTGGCACCCATGCCCAGTCACCCTGCATGACATGATGTAAGATGAAAGCATCTGCTGACTCTCAGAGGTATAATTACCACCAGGGTGGGGGTGTAATTAAAGTAAGGGTAATTTACCTTAAAGAAGATAAAAATTAAGGATTATTAATGATCATAATAATTAGCTCTTTTATATCTAAGAATCACAAAATGCTTTACAAGCTGCAATTATCACAGCTCCCCTCTGAGGAAGGGATTCATATCTTACAGTTCCTCATTTAACAGTGGGATGAAGCAATGGGCATCAGGGAAGGCAGAGGGAGGTGGAGTACTGCCTCCTCTGTCATCTGTCCTGTAAGTGGTGAAACTAGAAAGAGGCCCCAGAAGGGCTGACTCTTATTAAGGTGAGTACCTTCATCCCCAAGCCATCATGCAAACAGATAGTCCATCCCAGAACAAGTGATTCATCTCATTCTGGCCTGTTGGCCATTTAAACTGCCACAATGCAATAAAATTACATATCAGCAAGCATTTTTTAAAACATCTAGTAGAAATAAAAGATACAGCACTATCTTCAAGGAACTTAAAACCTAATTGAGAAGACAAAACAAGCACCCATTAAACTGGAGAAGAATATGAAAATTACACATTAACTAGTACTAGATTGTATGATGCTGACTATGTATGCTGTGAGGGAAAAATTTTAATTGAAAGATCATTGCGTGTAAAGGTCAAAGAAGGTTTTGGAGAGGAGATGGAACTTCTCTGGGGCCTAAAAGAAATTATATTAGGTTTTAGACTGACAGAGGTGAGGTCCAGGAGGTAGGTCAATGAATAAAAATAAACGATAGGAAAACTTGAAAGATTTAACACATAATTTTTTTAAGAAGTCTTTGATGGAGAGGTGTTTGAAGTACCTTACATTTATTCAAAGCCATGTAGAATCACCCTACTTTGAACATTTTCCCATCGTAGTTCATGCTGGGTTCTGGAGAAGTCCGTTAGGCTAAAGATGACAATAGAACCTTCTCTGCTTTATCTAAATTTTCATTCTGGAAGTTATCCAGTTGAGCTGAGTCAGGGCCTGGGCCAGGTAAATGCCACAGGATGTCAAATCTATTCTCTTCTTTTCCAGGGTTCTAACAGGAAAGAATAGGAAGTGAGCCCTTGAATGAGATAAAGACCAGGAAAATCCAATACTCTTGGTCCTTTATGTGTTTGTTTGTTAATCCAACAAAGCCCCACCCCTAAAGATTTCAAAAGTGACAAGCCTTCATATTGATATAATATTAAAGCATCTAAGTGATATAAATTTTATTTTCTTTTTTCAATTCCTCTGTAATAAAGAACTCAAGTCTCAACGTCAAGTGCCAGGATAATACTATAGCTATGCTCTGGACTGATAAAGAAGGGCATTCTTGCAGAAATGGAGCAGGGGCACCCAGGTCATTCCTGGGCCAGTCAGTAGTATTCTCTGACCTTTCAGTGTCTCAGTCTCCAGTCTTAAAAAAGAGTGATATTGGAGCTTTTTGTATGGAGATCTTTCAGATTATAACAATATTTTTATTTTTTAATGGTCTACAGAAAAGGAACACTACTACATTACAAGAATTCCCAGTTGGTCTTAAATAAAAATAGACTGAACCAATTTGTTAGGATTTGATATAATTTTCTATATTCTTTAGCATTTACCAACATTTTGAAAAACTAGAAAGCCATGGAAACTATTTCCCTGTCCAAACCTTATGTCACAGACTCCTTTTAAAATGATATTCTCAAATAATGACAGTGTGTAAAATAAAAGAATATTATGTAGCAATGAAGCTACTTCACTAGGAGAATTTCAAACTTGATTTTGGATTTAGCATATGAATCTATTTTACAACCTTTCCGATGATGGACCAAGAGCAGGGAGGCCAATTCTCTTAGGTTTATGCAGGTTTTTAAATATTTTCCTTTATGCTGGACTGACTTTAAATAAAAGTGGGTAGGAGAACCATCACTGAATTTAAGATCTAGCTTCATTCAGAGACAAGAAAGAGTTTTTCTGTTATAATAAATGCAATTTGGGGTATTTTTTCAAGGCTGTTCAAAAGCATGGGGATGGGGAGAATTGCCATTCCAACTATAATTTTTGAATGGTTAATGCTACTTTTCCCTTTATTTTCACGGAACCTAAAAATTTCCAGTTCCCTTTTGGGTTTATTCACTATAGGAAAGTAATGGAGTCATGCAAATGCATCCCATCACCTGAGCTGAGGTTTCCCAATAGATCACACACACGAGGATACAAACAAAAGCAGACATAAGACAGTCCTTGCCCAGGTTATTCCTTGAAGAACACTCATACAAAAGGCTATTGCCCTCTGTGAGAGAGTGAGCTTCCATGATCACATGATTGCAGTGTGGTCAGTGCTTATGATGGTCCTATCTTAGAATCCAAAGAGTAAGAGAGCTGCATAAAACCCTAAAAAGAAGGGGAAAAATGAGAAGTCTTCACCCTTCACCAAGGAATTGCCACATCAAGTTTGCTAATTGAGCCCAAGAAATAGTGACAGTTCTGACAATCCTAGGAAAACCACTAAATCGTAGACTTCAGTGTTGAAGTCCTTAAGAGGCAGAAATTAGCCTTGCTTATAATTGTCTTCCCATTCCCTGTCACTTCTACCTTCCTCTGTACCCCACATCTGGGATGGCAGCAAGTGAGGGGGCAAATAGAGTTCAACTCAATTATCATTTGGACCAATCTGCACATAAAGAAGTAGCCACCAAGATTTAGATTCCAAATGTTTGCTCACGCCATTGAAGGACGCTTCAGTTGCCTCAAAATTCAGAAAACCAATACTTGCCTCTGTTGGACAAAGGAGGAGACAAAAGTGCAGAGAAGCCATTGAATCGTTTAATAGTCTTCATAAATTATGAACCAAAGTTTCATATAGTCTGAAATGTAAGGAAGGAAGTCACTGACAACCACGAATAAAATCCAATTCCTTACAATAAAACAGCACTGAAATTTGCAAATGATCAACCAGATTGAGAAAGCCCTGATGGATATAATGGGCTAGAATAACCAATTACCTCAATGTACTTCCAGGAGAAGCAGACTCAAGTGTTTAGGTGTCATAACCATTAGTAACTTAGGCTGAGCAGGATGATTATATCTACAATAATGCATTACACCAGCTCTTTTCCCCCAGGGGCATCAATATGCTAATGAGAAAACTAATGAACAAACTTCATTTAGGTTTAATGTCTCCAAGAATGAAATTTCACAGATTTCAAGTTTTCTTATGAACGGTTTAATAAAAATATATTTCTAAGGTACCCTTCCAAACTTTACTGAGGAGGCAGTCCCCAATCTGTAGGAAAACCATCATAAAACCCGGGAGACAAACGTAAAAATTTTTCCCACCTGCATTTTTAGAGAAGAAACTAACCAATTCTTTATATCTCTCTCATTGCCCTAGAATTGAAGCAACTGCTTCTGGCAGGGCTTATGAGCAGCTCACCATGGACTGTCACATCCCATGGAGAAATTAATTGGTTTTCATCACTTTATTTCAAAGTTTCTGCTTAATCCCAAACTAGAGATTGTATCTTTTATAAAGCAAATGGCTTAGAGTTTACTCCTTTGTAATGAAGTAATAATCAATTAAGATTGTGAACATTTAATACCTTTGTTTTATTATTTAATTTAGTTTTAACAATTAAAGAAAATTGGAGATTCTGCCAAATATTCTACCGTACCATGTTAGGTGGGGCCAGTACCCTGTCAGGAGGCAAGGTCTGTGAACCTCGTGCCAAATAGCTACGTGAGCAAATAGTGAGATAAACAAGCCATTTGTGGAGACAGAGGTGGAGCTGGGCTTGGTTAGGAATGAATCAGGCCATCCCACAGAGTGGGTGTCTCCTTCCCAAGTTGCTTTCCAGGGCACAATTAAAACCCCTATAAAAGGCCCAGCTCCCAGTTACCCAGTACACTTGCCTGTGGTGTCAGCGAGCATTCGACTTCTTCCTCTGGTGAAGTAGGTAAGTCCCATTCTGTGGGATAGTGGTCTTCTTTATGATTCTCCATTTTTATAGCTATTTCAGATGTTGGGATATGGGGGGAGGTTCTATGTGCCAGATATCAGTATTTTGCAGGGATAAATAAACTTTCACTAACTCTATCCCATCTTCTTATGGTTGGAGCCATCACTTGAACTGAAGCGTGACCCTTCTCCCTGGGCTCTGAACTCTATACTTTTGCACATCAAGGATGATCATGTGTGGCTCTGACAGGGTTCATCTTCCTAAAAACTGCTATCTCAAAAGTTTGCCAGCCCTCTGTTCTCTTTTACGTTGGTTCTACCTAATATGGGCCATCTTCATACAGGCACAGCATTTAAGGTATTGGAGTTGAGAAGTACATAAAGAAGTTAGCTAGATGAACCACTACACTTATCCCACCAGCAAAGCCATTCCATGTATTCTTATAACATTGATCTACTGCTGGCTAATGTTTTATAAAAAGCCAAGATTCCAGTGATGCATTTGGGTTTAACAAAACCAATATCATTCACAGTTTTCTGGATTCAGTTTGGTTTAGAAAGGACCTCTCAGAAGCTTTCAATACTTCGATATCCGAATATCTGTACTATATCTGAGTTGAGGCAGGTAATGTACAGTCTCTGTTTTCTGCATGTGTGTATCTGAATGTTACAATGCCATCTTTTGACTAGGAAGAAGTACTATTTAATCTTCGAATTGCTGACTTACGAATTACATTCTGTAAGAGTTCCTAAATCCTTTATGGACTGTAATGTTGAGGAATCATTCATATTCCCTTTTCATTGTTCTATTTTCACCAACTCTTTTGCTGACACGGCCTCTACCCACTTTAAGATACTCTCAAGTTTTCCTTCACCTTTTGGCTTTTACCTGTCCTCTTTGCTCAACTTTAAAGGAAGATGTGTAGAAATATATAAAATTTTAATTTCTGCACTCCTCTCTTTATTTTCTACTCTGAAATACGGTAGAGAGCTGGAAGAAAGAGAGAAGAAAATGACATAGATAATCCACATTGGGTGGACAATCAAAAGCTGACAACAGGATAGTCTGAAGATGATTCCCTGGCTTGGAATTTCTCAGGATCGCTCTTTCTCTTTCTGATACAATATTCAAAGTTTAAAATGCTCTGAAAGTCCAGGTTGAAAATACTGCTATAAATCCAAATTATTTAGGGATCTGCCTGAAATAGTGTGAATGAAGCCTTCCCAAGAGCAGAAACGGAATTTTGATTCTGGATCTTATTTTATTGTTCTAGGTTTACTTGAACTTGAAGGAAAGAAAAAAATGTCTCCACTTCTGAGAAGCATCTGTGACATCACTGAAATTTTCAATCAATATGTCTCACATGATTGTGATGGAGCAGCATTAACTAAGAAAGACCTGAAGAACCTCCTTGAAAGGGAATTTGGAGCTGTGCTTCGGGTAAGAACTAACAAGAAAATGAGATCTACTGACTTGAGGCTATGAGATTTATTCTCAGAGGAGACAAGAGCAAGGAATGGTGGCTTTATATTCATTTTACACCACAACAGGTCTACACTACATCCCCCATTCATTTCTGAGTCAAAAGGTACTTACTTGACATTGTAGTCTGAATAATAAAGTATTTCATGTACTTGATGGCATGGCCATGTGAACGAGCTCTTCATGGGACATTACCACAAAAGATGTCAAATCAAACTAGACTTGGAGGAACTTAAATTTGTTTCCAAATTTCAAAACTGAGATCAGCCTGATCTCTACTAAAATGCTGCTACCCGTAAATGTTTTGTTCTGTTTTCTAATATGGAATAGAAACCAAATCAAGAATACTGCCTGCTTCAGACAGAAATGGCTACTGCAAATCTTCATAAATTTCTATTGTATCTCTCTCAAGGATGAGTTCATTCTTTCTCAATTAAAGAGAACTTGTGTTATTCTTTCTTGATGTTGAGTAGCTTTGTTAATTTTACACACAAGTTAACAATGTTGTTTTGAATCTTCACCACAATCTCTGCCTCTAAGGTGCGCAGGCTTATCTGCTATTCTACTTTGTGTCTCTCTTCCTGCATCCTTCAGTTTGATCAGCACTAAATTACGAGATGCAAAAATTTCAAACGAATATATGCTTTAAAGTGAGGGTTCACATTTTACATGGGGACAAGACTTGATACACACTGGACATTTTTCTAATTGCTCTGAATGTCTCTTGAATGTCAGCATAGCATAAAATATATCATGTGTGAATACAATTTTACCACCTGTAAATAGTGCATTGTGAAATTTTTGTTTTCACCATTTTTATAGAGACCACATGACCCCAAGACGGTAGATCTGATCCTGGAACTTCTGGATCGTGACTGTAATGGGCGTGTCGATTTCAACGAATTCCTCCTATTTATTTTCAAAGTGGCTCAAGCTTGTTACTATGCTCTTGGCCAGGCCACGGGACTGGATGAGGAGAAGCGAGCCCAGCGTGACGGAAAGGAGAGCCTGTTACAAGATCGCAGGCAAGAAGAAGACCAAAGGAGATTCGAGCCCCGGGACAGACAACTGGAAGAAGAACCTGGGCAACGACGCAGGCAGAAGAGGCAGGAACAGGAGAGGGAGCTCGCTGAGACAGAGGAGCAAAGTGAGAAAGAACAGCGACTTGAGCAGCGCGACAGGCAGCGCCGCGACGAGGAGCTGTGGCTGCAAAGGCGAGAATGGCAAGAACAGGAAGAGCGCCGTGCAGAGGAAGAGCAGCTGCAGAGGTGCAAGGGTCACGAAACTGAGAAGTTTCCAGACGAAGAGCAACAGCGAAGGCGGGAGCTGCAGGAGCTGAGGAGGGAGCGCCACGAGAAGCAGCAGCAAAGGCGAGAGCGGCAAGAGAGAGTGCTCCAGGAGGAAGAGGAGAAAGAGTGGAGGAAGCGCGAGAGAGTGCTCCGGAAGGAAGAAGAGAAGCTGCAGGAAGAGGAGCCGCAGCGGCAAAGAGAGCTCCAGGAGGAAGAAGAGCAGCTACAGAAGCTGGAGCGGCAAGAGCTGAAGAGGAAGCGCCAGGAGGAAGAGCAGCAGCAGCAAAGGCTGAGGCGCGAGCAGCAACTAAGGCGCGAGCAGGAGAAGAGGCGCGAGCAGCAGGAGGAGAGGCGCGAGCAGCAGGAGGAGAAGCGCGAGCAGCAGCTCAGGAGCGAGCAGTTGGAGAAGAGGCGCGAGCAGCAGCTGAGGCGCGAGCAGGAGGAGGAGAGGCTCGAGCAGCAGCTGAGGCGCGAGCAGGAGGAGGAGAGGCACAAGCAGGAGAGGCGCGCGCGGCTGAAGCGCGAGCAGGAGGAGAGGCGCGAGCAGCGGCTGAAGCGCCAGGAGGAGGAAGAGAGGCTCGAGCAGCGGTTGAGGCGCGAGCAACTAAGACGCGAGCAGGAGGACAGGCGTGAGCAGGACGAAGAGAGGCGTGAGCAGCTGCTGAAGCGCGAGGAGGAGCGGCTCCAGCAGGAGGAGAGCCGCGATCAGCGGCTGAAGCGCGAGCAGGAAGAGAGGCTCGAGCAGCGACTGAAGCGCGAGGAGGAGGAGAGACTCGAGCAGGAGGAGAGGCGCGAGCTGCGGCTGAAGCGCGAGGAGCAGGAGGAGAGGCGCCAGCAGCAACTAAGGCGCGAGCAGCAGGAAAGGCGCGAGCAGCGGCTGAAGCGCGAGGAGGAGGAAGAGAGGCTCGAGCAGCGGCTGAAGCGCGAGCATGGGGAAGAGAGGCGCGAGCAAGAGCTGGCTGAGGAGAAGCAGGAACAGGCCCGGGAGCGGATTAAGAGCCGCACCCCGAAGTGGCAGTGGCAGCTAGAAAGCGAGGCCGACGCACGGCAAAGCAAAGTCTACTCGAGGCCCCGCAAGCAGGAAGGGCAGAGCCAAGAGCAGGAGGAGAAGAGGCGGCACCGGGAGCGTGAGCTGCAATGGCAGGAGGAGGAACGGGCTCACCCGCAGCAGCAGGAAGAGGAGCAGCGCCGGGATTTCACATGGCAGTGGCAGGCGGAGGAAGAGAGCGAGAGGGGCCGTCAGAGGCTGTCCGCCAGGCCCCCATTGCGCGAACAGCGGGAGAGGCAGCTGAGGGCCGAGGAGCGCCAGCAGCGGGAACAACGGTTTCTCCAGGAGGAGGAGGAGAAGGAGCAGCGGCGCCGCCAGCGACGCGAGAAGGAGAAAGAGCTGCAGTTCCTGGAGGAAGAGGAGCAGCTCCAGCGGCGGGAGCATGCCCAACAGCTCCTGGAGGAGGAGGACGGCCTCCAGGAGGATCAGGAGAGGAGGCGAAGCCAGGAGCAGCGCCGCGACCAAAAATGGAGGTGGCAACTAGAAGAAGAAAGGAAGAGACGCCGCCACACGCTGTACGCCAAGCCAGCCCTACGAGAGCAGCTGAGGAAGGAACAGCAGCTGCTGCAGGAGGAGGAGCTGCAGAGAGAGGAGCGCGAGAAGAGAAGGCGCCAGGAGCAGGAGAGACAATACCCCGAGGAAGAGCAGCTGCAGCAGGAGGAAGAGCAGCTGCTGAGAGAGGAACGGGAGAAAAGAAGACGCCAGGAGCGGGAAAGGCAATATCGGGAGGATGAGGAGCTGCAGCAGGAGGAAGAGCAGCTCCTGGGAGAGGAACGGGAGAAGAGAAGGCGCCAGGAGCTGGAGAGGCAATATTGAGAGAGGAACGGGAGAAGAGAAGGCGCCAGGAGCTGGAGAGGCGACATCGGGAGGAAGAGGAGCTGCAGCAGGAGGAAGAGCAACTGCTGAGAGAGGAACGGGAGAAAAGAAGGCTCCAGGAGCTGGAGAGGCAATACCGCGAGGAAGAGGAGCTGCAGCAGAAGGAAGAGCAGCTGCTGAGAGAGGAACAGGAGAAAAGAAGGCGCCAGGAGCGGGAGAGGCAGTATCAGGAGGAGGAAGAGCTTCAGCGCCAGGAGAGGAAGCGGCGATACCGGGATGAGGATCAGCGCAGTGATCTGAAATGGCAGTGGGAACCAGAAAAAGAAAATGCAGTTCGTGATAACAAGGTTTACTGCAAACGTAAAGAGAATGAACAGTTCCGGCAGTTGGAAGATTCCCAGGTGCGCCACAGACAATCCCAGCAAGATCTGCAGCACCTGCTAGATGAACAGCAAGAGCGAGATCGTGAGCAAGAGAGGAGGCGCTGGCAGCAGCGCGACAGGCATTTCCCAGAGGAAGAACAGCTGGAGCGAGAAGAGCAAAAGGAAGCCAAAAGGCGCGACAGGAAGTCCCAAGAGGAAAAGCAGTTGCTGAGAGAGGAAAGAGAAAAGAGACTCCGTCAAGAGACAGACAGAAAATTCCGCGAGGAGGAACAGCTGCTCCAGGAAAGGGAGGAACAGCAGCTGCGCCGCCAAGAGCGTGACAGAAAATTCCGCGAAGAGGAACTGCGCCGTCAGCAACAAGAGAGAAAATTCCTCGAGGAGGAACAGCGGCTGCGCCGCCAGGAACGGGAGAGAAAATTCCTTAAGAAGGAACAGGAGCTGCGCCGCCCGGAGCGCGAGCAACAGCTGCGTCAGGACCCCGACAGAAAATTCCGCGAGGAGGAACAGCTGCGCCAGGAGAGAGAGGAACAGCAGCTGAGCCAAGAGCTTGACAGAAGATTCCCTGAAGAGGAACAGCAGGTGCGCCGCCAGGAACGAGAGAGAAAATTCCTGGAGGAAGAACAGCAGCTGCGCCGCCAGGAGCGCCAACAACAGCTGCGCCGAGAGCGCGACAGAAAATTCCGCGAAGAGGAACAGCTGCTCCAGGAAAGGGAAGAACAGAAGCTGCACCGCCAAGAGCGTGACAGAAAATTCCTAGAGGAGGAACAGCAGCTGCGCCGCCAGGAGCGCGAACAGCAACTCCGCCATGACCGCGACAGAAAATTCCACGAAGAGGAACAGCTGCTCCAGGAAAGGGAAGAACAGCAGCTGCACCGCCAAGAGCGTGCCAGAAAATTCCGCGAAGAGGAACAGCAGCTGCGCCGCCAGGAACTGGAGAGAAAATTCCGTGAGGAGGAACAGCTGCGCCAAGAAACGGAGGAAGAGCAGCTGCGCCGCCAAGAACGCGACAGAAAATTCCTAGAGGAAGAGCAGCTTCGTCTGGAAAGGGAAGAACAGCAGCTGCGCCGCCAGGAGCGCGACAGAAAACTCCGCGAGGAGGAACAGCTCCGCCAGGAGAGGGAGGAACAGCAGCTGCGCAGCCAAGAGCGTGACAGAAAATTCCGCGAGGTGGAACAGCTCCGCCAGGAGAGGGAAGAACAGCAGCTGCGCCGCCAACAGCGTGACAGAAAGTATCGCTGGGAAGAAGAGCAGCTCCAGCTTGAGGAACAAGAAGAGCAGAGGCTGCGGCAGGAGCGAGACCGGCAGTACTGGGCGAAGGAGCAGTTTGCCGCGCAGGAGAAGAGTCGTCGTCAGGAACAGGAACTATGGCAAGAAGAAGAGCAGAAACGTCCCCAGGAACGGGAAAGGAAATTACGGGAAGAACACATCCGCCGCCAGCAGGAGGAGGAACAGAGGCGCCGCCAAGTCGGGGAGACACAATCCCAAGAAGGGAAGGGCCATGGGCGGCTTCTAGAGCCCGGCACTCATCAGTTTGCCGGCGTCCCAGTGCGCTCCAGCCCTCTCTATGAGTACATCCAAGAGCAGAGATCTCAATACCGCCCTTAAGAGATGTTGCCAATATCCTGACACCTGCCAAAGCTTCGAGCACGGGAAAATGAGAAACACTGGGTACCAAGTGATAACCGAGATGTTTCTGGTTGTGGGAAAACTCTCTGATATTAGAATGTCTTTTCTTCCAAAATCTTAAACTACGCTCATTTTATGTACTTTGTACTCCTGCTTTTTATTCTTCCTCAAGTAGTTCTTTACTGCAAGATGTCTTTCTTTTGCTCTTTGATGCAGATGTGGTGTGCATTTAAAAAATATAAAAATCATTTAATTTCTTTAAGAAATTTTGTTTGAGGAACATGTTCATTTATTGCTTTGAGAAATAACAAGAATAATAGGATGATTTCAGATTCTAAACAATGGGTTCGTTTGTTTAATGACTGACCCATCTTGTGGAAAGTGCAGATACTTTTAATGTTCAAGTTGCTATTTCTTCTTGAACCTAAGTTGATCATTGCCTCCAAACAGCATTTCATCTTTTGTGGCATGATTAGCACAAATTCCAGGTAACTAAATTTTTATAACCCTTGAATAGTGCAGGGGGAGTGACCTCTGCATAAAAACTTGCTGTGAAATCAGCCCATTACTGGAAGAAATATCTGTTAAGAATAGGTTTAGCTTTGAAGATTTAGAATTCAAATTAGATTTCCTTTTACACTCAACTCCACTTAAACACATAATCTTAAGAAATAATGAGGTGTTTCTCAATTTCAGAGTTCAAATTTTAAAACTATGTCTGTTGTAGTCTACAGTGTTCATTCTACTTCCCCAAGTTTTCATGAGTTTGAGAATATTACGAACATTTGTTAATTTTAGCATATTAGAAGGAAGCTGCTCAGAATCCCATAAACATCTGTCTTACTCTAGGGCCAATAAGAGATCACATAGAGCATGTTGGGGGTGTAAAAGGGAAAAATGTGTGAACATAGGGGCAAATATCTAGAGGCCCTTTGAGAAGACCCATTTGCCCACAATCATTTGAGGCCTATTGATAATACCTTAGATATATTCTTGTTGAAATAATTGGACTGTGAAAAATTAATAATAAAAGTTTGGCAAGTAACTACTTTTGTCTGTTTTAACTCTGCATCAATCATAACTCAAGATCTCATGGTCTGGAAACTAACACAAGTTCCCAATCACATAAGGGCATTTTGTTACTTATCTATGTCCAAATATGAAAAAAGAGGGGAGTGAATTCTTTGTTTCCCGCCCCCCCCCTTTTTTTTTTTTTTTTGCAGTTAGGCTGAACTCTATTTCCATCCCCACACTGAGATTCTCTTCCAGAGTGTTTTTGTTCTTGACCCCACAGCTTTCTATGCCATTTCTTGCAGCAACTCACTGGTCATGACAAATACTGGTGCTCCCAATATTTGTTAATATTTCCTTTAGAGAATGCAGCAACTTCTTAGTCTCTGATGTCTGATGAGCCAATGATAGAAAATGGCCTGAAACTTCAGATCAGCACTATAAAAACTGTAGATGTCCTGTTAATTTAAGCAACATAATCCATGAGGTGACTGAGTCAGAAGGTACTTAATAGTAATCAGGCTGAAGTATCAAATTACTATCTTGTTAGATAATAATTTACTACAGTTTACTAACTAGAAATAAGCCCAAGAAGGCCCTGATCAAAACAATATCATTTCTAAGATCATGATGAGAAGATGCCCTAAAGTTATAGTCACTCAACATTTTGATCAGTGGTGGAGACAAGCTAAGCTTATAGCTCCTGAGTATCATTCTGATAGAGTAAGATGGCATTTTCTTCAAGAAGCACAGCCTCTCTCTTTCTCTCACTTTAACAAATGGCAGATGCCCACCAAAGACATAACCTGGGAATCCCCTGACATTGTCTTGGAATTTCATCTCTTTCAAATGATTTCTAACTGCAAAACTATTTTTCCCCTAAAGTATACTCTTTCTTACTTAAAGACCTTCAAAGAAATTCTGGAAGAGCTTCACTGACTTTCTTCAGGACCCTCTATGGGTACTCATTCAAGAGCCTCCTTATAAATGCCCAGCCTCAGGATACCACTGAAATATACACTTCATCAGCTAAGCTACAGTTTAACAATGATAATTATGGTAAAAATAAGCAAAGCCCTGGGGACTTGTAGCACCTTACAAGAAGGTAAAGCCAATTTCCAAAGAAGAAAGTATTGTTTCATCACAGTTATAATAACATGTAGTTTAAAAAAAAATGTGTCAGCCAGCCCATGCCCTCTAGCTGTTATTTTAGCATGCTGGCAGGAGAACATGCAGGCCAAGCCTCCTGCTCCACCTGAATAATGCACATGCATGTGCAGAACCTGGAGGCTGTTGGGCAATTGCCTACTTAATTATAAACTGGGAACTCTATTAGCATCACTTAGGCTGCTGCTGGGGAATGTGATCAAGAGTTTAATATGCAGTGATAGAAAAGCTGGTCTCTCTGTGTTGTTGTGACCTCCCCACCCCCACAGAGCTTCATGTGTTGAAGTCTTAACCCTCAGTACCTCAGAATGTAATCATATTCGAAGATATGGTATTTATAGAGGTAATTAATTAAAATGAGGTTGTTAGTTTGGGCCCTAATCCAATATGACTGATGTCCTTATAAGAAGATGAAATTTGGACACAAACATGGACAGAGAGAAGATGATGTTAAGATACAGGGAGAAGATAGCCATCGACAAGCTAAGGATATAATCCTAGTTCAGATCCTTCCCTCATGGCCCTCTGAAAAAACCAGCTCAGGCAACACCTTGATCTTGGACTTCTAGATCCCAGAATTGTGAGAAAATAAATTTCTGTTGTTCAAGCCACCTAGTCTATGGTACCTTGCTGTGACAGCCCTAGCAAACTAATACAATATGTATCAGCAAAATGGCATTATGTTGCTAGGTAAGCTTATCTGTATCATGATGATCATTATCCTTTGACATTGTGCAAGCAGGTTCTGGTTGCTCAAATATAAATCATTTTCCCATTAAATCTGCCATAATTTATATGGTAGAGTAGAAAGAATGCTATAAGGAATCAAAAGCCTTGGGTTTATTCATTTATTCACTCAATAAGTATTTACTGAGCTCCTGCTATGTGCCAGGCATTGTTCCAGGCAATATACATACAGCGGCTTGTTTCTTCACTTTACTATCTGTATGTCCTTGTCCAAGCCACTCAAGGTTTCTGGGCCTTCGTTATTTTGTATTTAAAACTATGAGGCTGGAATAGCTATCACCGAGGTTATTCTTAGGACTGAAAATAAAATTATTTTAATACCAACATTCAGCTTGTTCAATAGAAACTCTCAAAGAAACTCAAATAATGCCTAACATCAACTTCTACCTTTAGCTAACACACACACAAAAAAAGAAAAAATAAATGACTGATGAAAGTGATTATCAGAGCCTAGTTCTGGCTTCAAAGATCTTCCCTTTCTGCCCAATCACCTCTGAACTTCCCTCCATTTGTCTCCCAAACCCCTTCCCAGAGCTCCCTCCTATCATCCCACGTTTATTCACTGAGGGAAAATGCCCTAAACCTACCCCATTTTCTTTGACCCTGGTACTACCAAAGATCATTGTCCCTCTATTTATGAACTTGACATATACATTTAATTATTCTCTTTCTTTTCTGAAGAGAAAACTAAACTGAGTTCTAGAATTGGGTCCCACTCAAACTAAAATTCAGTAGTCAGTACTTAAGTACTGTAAGTACCCATCTCTGCTCCATCTTCTGCACTAATTGCACATGCTAATATTTGCATTAAGTCATGGTAATTATAAGTTTTTTCAGCAAGTATACTCTGTCAAATATTGTAATCTATGCAATATGTAATAAGCACTTTTCCCTTGTTAGTAAAGAGCTGACAGTCACATGCAATAATCTGAAACTACCCAAAAGATAGATTTTTGAGCAGGTTATCATTTTCCAAACCCTTAAAACATCCATGACAAGAATTCAAATAACAAAAGATTTTAAAAATCTGATTTGTCACCACTCTTCTTTTAAAACAAATTGTGTGGCAATTTCTGCAAGACAAAATCCAAGATTTTCAGTTTGGAATTTAAGGCCCTCCACTATTTAGTGTCAATCCACCTTTTAAACCCTGGCTCCCATGATAATTTCTGCAGCCAAGCATGTGTTCAAACCAGACTAGTCTATTTGTTGTCATTATAATGCCTTATGATTGTCTTTACTTCAAAGACATATTGGCATACTTTTATCTATTTGGAGTGCTTCTCTCCTTCCTGGCTATCTGGACAATTTCTATGCAGTTTATAAGACCTAGGCTGAGTCCCACCTCCTCCCTAAAATCTTTCCCTAATCACCCTGACACACAATGATCTCTTCATTGAGGTTCTAAGACAAACATCTATTATCTTCACTACTCATTAATTGGTTACAATATTTTGCCTTAGTTGGCTTTATACTTTTTTTTATTTCAATAAGTTTTTGGGGAACAGTTGGTGTTACTAGATGGAGTTTTGCTCTTGTTGCCCAGGCTGGAGTGCAACGGCATGATCTGCGTTCACTGCAACCTCCGCCTCCCAGGTTCAAGCGATTCTCCTGTCTCAGCCTCTCGAGTAGCTGAGATTACAGGCGCCCACCACGCCCAGCTAATTTTTGTATTTTTAGTAGAAATGAGGTTTCATCATATTGATCAGGCTGGTCTCAAACTCCTGACCTCAGGTGATCCGCCCGCCTCAGCCTCCCAATGTGCTGGGATTACAGGTGTAAGCCACTACGCCCGGCCGAAGTTTTCCTAACTTCATGCTAAAATATGACTCAAGGACTCATGAAAATTAGATGCACAATGCAGACATTCAATAGATAAATAGTAAATGAGTGAACTAATATATCCTTTATAACTCTTTTCTGTTGAGGGCCTCTATTGCCTATCTGTGAAATATGCAGCCCTCCCTTCTGAATATTGAATCCCTAAGTCCTTTCTTGTATCTTGAAAATTCCTCAACCTTGGGCATTACTGAGGCATTATTTCTTCTCCATCTATTTTAAGTTCTACCTGGGAATTACAGTGAGCACTGGTCTTAGCATCTGTCAGTGCCCCTTAGTGGGATGAGAATGCAGGCGTAGGTGGAGGGAAAGATGAGTTCTTGTCCCATGTATTGTTGGGGTGTGGGTGCAGTGAGAAACAGAAGTGAGATTTTAACTCCAGGTTGTGGCTGGTTTTCTCATGCACTTGAGTTCAAATGCAATTCATTACTATGAGGATTATTTTCCTTATGAAAGCCTCCTTTTCTGGTATATATATGTCAATTTTATTCCTCCTATTAACATTACTTTGACCCTGTTTCTTATGAAATAATTACCTTGGTCTTATGCTAAGAGTACACTTGCCTCCCTTTTTCCCTGGAGCACCTTACAAAATGTCTTCACATTTGCTTTTTTTTTTTTTTTTTACAGGGTCTCGCTTTGTCACCCAGGCTGGAGTGCAGTGGCATGATCTCGGCTCACTGCAACCTCTGCCTCCCGGGTTCAACAGAATCTTGTGCCTCAGCTTCCCGAGTAACTGGGATTACACCTGGCTAATTTTTGTATTTTTAGTAGAGACAGATTTTGCCACGTTAGCCAGGCTGGTCTCGAACTCCTGGCCTCAAGTGATATGCCCACCTTGGCCTCCCAAAGTGTTGGGATTACAGGCATGAGCCACTGCACCCGGCCACATTAGCTTTAGTATGTGGACCATGACCAAGTCAATCCCCAGGTTTCGTCCCTGACCATATGTAAAGAGGAGATGAGTAGAAGTAGGCTAGTGAGATGAATTTCACACCATCTTGCTACGAACGCAATGGTCAGAGAAGCTCAGAGTTAATAACAACAGAAATATCTAACTCAGTTTAGCAGGGTCAACAAAGGCTTCCCTAAGGTAACTGGTGTTAAAGCTGAAACCTGAGGATAGGGAGGAAGTTACCCTGGTGAACAGGAAAAGAAAGAGTGAAATTAAGTCTGGAGGCAAGAGAAAGCACATTGGGTTCAAGGAAGTCAGCATTAAATCTGACTAGAACCTAGAATACCAAGAGATAGATGGAAAACGTGAAGTTAGCGAGGTTTATGAGGGCCTTGCAAACCATATTAAGTTTATCTTGAGGGCAACAAAAAATCATTGTCATTTTAAGCAGTGAAGTGATTAACCAGATTGACAGTTTATGAGGATCACTCAGGCTGCAGTGTGGAGAATGGGTTGGAGAGGGTCACAACGGAAACAAGGAAAACATTAGAAGGCTATTACAGTAGTTCCATAAGAGACAATGATGGCCCAGCTAGGATAATGGGGGTGGGGAAAGAGAGCAATGAATACATTCGAGAATTAAAATCAGTAGGAGTTGGTAATATATTGAAGGGGTGATGGAGAGGAGATAAAAGATGATATTAGATTTACAGTTGGGGAAACTGAGCAGATAGTGGTGTCATTACTGAGATGAAAGCACAAAGGAGGCTCACTGTAGCGAGGGGAGATGACAAATTCAGTTTTACCTACATTGAGTTGGAGGTAACTTTGAGGTTTCAAAAACTGGTATCTTTTTGGCAATTGGTTTCATGGGTCTGGAGTTGAGGTGATAGGTTTGGATTTTATATATAAATGGAAAATATCAACATATCAATAGTAATCAAAGCCATAGAGTAGATGAGATTATTCAGCACATACAGGAAGAAAAAGATGGAGAACTGGCCGGGTGCAGTGGCTCATGCCTGTAATCCCAGCACTTTGGGAGGCCAAGGTGGGCATATCACCTGAAGTCAGGAGATCCAGATCAGCCTGGCCAACATGGCAAAACCCCGTCTCTACAAAAAATACAAAAAAAATTAGCCAGGCCTGGTGGCGTATGGTGTAGTCCTGGCTACTGGGGAGGCTGAGGCAGGAGAATTGCTTGAACTCAGGAGGCGGAGGTTGCAGTGAGCCGAGATCACACCACTGCACTCCAGCCTGGGTGACAGAAAGACTCCGTATCGGAAAAAAAAAAAAAAAAAAGATGGAGAACTAGTCTAGGACAGACCTTGAGGAACAGCAACATTTTTAAAAATGGCAAAAGTTAAAAAATAAAGAAACTAAAAAGGAGAAATGAAAGAAGCAGTCAGAGAGGTAGATCGAAAACCAGGTATGTATGGCGTCACAAAAGCTAGGAAAGAACATGCTGCAAGGAAGAGGAGGTAATTATCATCAAGTATTTCTGAGAAGCCCAGTAAGATAAGTGCTGAAAAGCACCTGATGATTTGGTAACATGGTGATCAGTGACGGCCAATGGAATGGGTTGAGGAATACAAGGAAAATAAGTAGAAACATAAAAAGATAAATTTTTCAAGAATACTAACTATGGCAGGGAATGATGGCTCACGCCTGTAATCTCAGCACTTTGGGAGGCCAAGCCGGGCAGATCATCTGACAACAAGGATGCTACCTGACAACAATAATTTCCTCCTGCTAAGAAGAATGTCAGCAGTTTGAGACCAGCCTGGCCAACATGGTAAAACCCCATTTTACTAAAAATACCAAAAAATATTAGCTGGGCATGGGAGCAGGTGCCTGTAATCCCAGCTAGTTGGGAGGCTGAGGCAGGAGAATCACTTGAACCCAGGAGGCAGAGGTTGTAGTGAGCCAAGACCATGCCACTGCACTCCAGCCTGGGTGACAGAAAGAGACTCCATCTCAAAAAAAAAGAATACTAACTATGAAGGGGAGGAGAAATGCCAAGTGGGGTTGTGTGCACAAGGCAGGATTTAGCCGAATGAGCAAGACTTGAGTATGTGTAAATGTAACGGGAAAGAACCAATAAAGAGAGACTGAAGTATAGAAAACTGAGGGAATGATCAACGTCGCAAGTTTCCCGAGAAGGCAGGAGAAGATAACATCCAGGGAGACAGATTATGCTTAGATGAACACTTTTCTATGTAACAGAAAGAAAACATGAATGCAAATAAATGCCAGCAAGTTTGTGATTCCATGAAAGTTTAGGAATTTTGATTTGTTGATTTTTCTTTTCTTTTGTTAATTTTTTATGTCAATAGCTTTAGGGATACAAGTGGTTTTTTGTTACAGGGATTAATTATATAGTGCTAAAGTCTAGAATTTTAATGCACCAGCCACCTGAGTAGTATATGTTATATCCAGTAGGTAGTTTTTCATTCCTCACCCTCCTTACTTCCCCCCTGCTTCTGAGTTTCCAGTGTCCATTATACTACTCTGTATGCTTTTGTGTACCCATAGATTAGCTCCTACTCATGAGTGGGAACATGCGGCATTTGGTTTTCAATTCCTGAGTTAACTCACCCAGAATAATGTCCTCCAGTTCCATCCAAGTTGCTGCAAAAGACATTATTTCATTCTTCTTTATGGCTGAGTAGTATTCCCTGGTATGATTTTTATTTTCTTTATAAAATAAAGAGACAAGACCACCTTTTAAGAGTGAGAAGGGAGAGGAAGGGTCAAATAATTAAAGAGAGTAGAGATGGTTTAAAATAACTGTTGTAGAACACAGAAAACTAACCACAGAAGCTGTATGATCACCAAAAAGTGAGTTTCCATTTGAAGTTAGAAATTATGAATTTGTCATGGCACCAGTGTATTCAGCTGTGGGACTTTTCTCCAGCCACGCTCAGTAGCACAGATGCAAAAAACAGAGTGAGACCCAACCAGGGCTGAGATTTTTCCTGGCAGGTGTGACTGAAAGATAAACAGGGAAAGGGAACTCAGGATACCAGCAAGAAATGAGTTTGTTGAAGTAATGGACCATGAAATCTGTATCAGTCAGGGTTCACTAGAGAAACAGAATCACTTTCATATAAAGAGTGTGTACATATAAAAAGAGCTTTATTTTAAGGAATTTGTTTACCCAATAAAAAAGGCTGGCAAGTCCAAAATCTGCAGGGTGGGCTGGCAAACTTAAGACCGAGGGAAGAGCCAATACTGCAGTTCAAGCCCAATAGTCATCTGGTCGCAAAATTTCCTCCTACTAACAAGGATGTCAGTCTTTCACTGTTTTTTCTATTCAAGCCTTAAACTGACTATATAAGGCCTACCCACATTATGGAGGCAATCCTCATTATTCAAAGTCCAGATATTTAAATGTTAATATCATCCAAAAACACGCTCACAGAAACATCCAGAATAATGTTTGAGCACATATCTGGGCACTGTGGCCCAGCCAAACTGACATATAAAATTGACCATTACAGAATCTAAGCATGGAAAAAAAAAGTGAATACAGTCAGAGACTGAAAGATAAATGTGTGGACTGTGGGTTCCAAAGAGACAGAAAGTGCAATGTATTGAGAATCAGCAAATGGGAGAACTTTAAGGAGAGGAGGCAGTGGAAAACAATTGTGAAAACTAAAGGTATTATTCCAGTCACTAGATGGTCTGCTCAGCATCTCTGGAGAGCTGACAGTTAAAGGTTTTCCCAGACAAAGCCAGTCTCCAAAGACTGGAATAGTACTCACTTCTTCAAATACATAGACCGCCACATAGACACAAGGATCAAGAACATTCAAGGAAACATGACATCACCAAAGGGACAAAATAAATCACCAGTCACCGATCCTAAAGAAATGGAGATGTATGAACTACCTGACAAATAATTCAAAATAATTTTTAAGGAAGCTCGGTGAACTTCAAGAAAATACAGTGAAACAATTAAATGAAATGAGAAAAGCAATAAATGACCAAAACAAGAAATCTAACAGACAGATTGGCATTATAAACTTATTATTACAGAGGTGGAGGTGATTCCAAGTAATGATAAGTTCCAGGGTAACATATAACAAAATAATACTTCTTTACAAAATAGTTAGACTAATATTTTTCCCTACCATTTTTTTCTAGACATTTAAAATACTGATTGGCCCACTAAATATATTTGTAACCAGTGTAGAGTAGAACAGATTCATGAGCTTTTAGAGCTTGGAGGGGACTTGTTATTAACTGAATGCTTGTATCCCTTCAAAACTCATCCCTAACTCCCAGTGTGAAAGTATTAGGAGCTGTGGCCTTTGGGGGGTGATTAAGTTATGAGTGTGGGGCCCTCATGAATAGAATTTATGCAGTCATAATAAGGATCCCAGAGAGCTCTTCCACCATGTGAGGACAGGGAGAATATGGTCATCTATGAACCAGGAAGCATACCAGGTTCATAGTTGGACATCTATGAACCAGAATTTAACCATGCTGGCACCCTGATCTCAGATTTCCAGTTGCCAGAACTGTGAGAAATAAATTTCTGTTATTTGTAAGCCACCCAGTCTTTGGTACTTTGTTATAGCAGCCTGGGCTGACTAAGCGAGGATTCTGGTTATTAACAGGGAGGTAACAGTATAACAGAAAGAATTCAGTTGTTGGAGTCATGAAAACCCAGTCAGTTTACATAATATCTTTAAGCTTCAATTTCCTTATAACAATCCATAATTATCAGGATTATGAAGAGTAGAAATAATGTATGCAAAATACAAAGTAAGTAGTCAATAAAGGAGATTACTATTATCTAGCCCATCCACTTCAGTTTTCATGAGGATACTAAATCTACAGAAGTAAAGACTCAAATTTATAGAACTAGAAATAGGAATAAGTCTAGTCCTTTTACTTCTGGTATCTTTCATTTTAGTACACTTCTCTCAAACTTTTTTCACTAAACAAATATTTATTGAGCACTTAATATGTTTCAGGCACCAGACTGGTGATATAACTGTGATCAAGGTAGACATAGTCCCAGCCTTCCCATGGTTGTTAATTCAGCAGAATGCACTACAAACCAAACATTTTTGCTAAATGTTTTTACAGATGTTACTTCATGTAATTAACATTACAGTTCTGGAATTCTGGACAATGTTATCCCCCTTCCCCATTTCTGAATAAGGAAATCAAACTCAGAATAGTTTAGAAACTTGTCTAAGATTAGACAATTACTGAAGTTCAGAGGTAGATCCATATGGACTTCCTCATTTGTTCATTCAACAGCGATTTCTTGGTCACCTAATAGGCATTGAAAGAATCCCTGTAATACGGACATAAATACAACATATATGTTGATTATACAAGGGCCTCAATACGCTATTAAGTGCTTGCACAGCTCATGAAAACATTTCTTCTACTTATACACAAAATGATATGGTAGCTATAACAAACATCAACCATTTCATTTTCAAAACTGTGCTTGTTAAAAAGGGCCTTTTAAGAAGGGATAATTTGGAGGAGACTATGGCTCTTTAAAAGTTTGATTACAGTGTGCACAAGGATTTAACTACAAGATATTCATCATACCATGACTCATAATAGTGAAAAACTGGAAACAAGATATCAAAAAAGGTGGTTACATATTCGTAGAATGAACTGCTATGTACATATCAAAACATGTAGAAAGATACTTAATGTTCTAAAAATCTGTTCATCTTATAAAACAAAGAAAATTACAAAATGGTATGAACAGAATGATTTCAGTTTTGTAATAGCAATTTGAGAGAAAATGAGAAAAAATATATACACAAAATGTAAACACTGGTGATATACGGATGATAAGTGGTAGAGGTGGGTTTTGAACCAAGATTGTCTAATTCTAACTCGAGTGGGGTTTTTTTTATTATATTTCTTCTAGAAAAGCTAATTACCACAAATAATCTGTAATTCAGTCTCTCCCTCCAGGTATTTAAAATGCAGTTGGGAAGATAAGGTTTGCACACATAAAATGCTTATTAAGTAAGGATAGTTGATAAATGTTAATTTCTCCTCTGTATATTCTGTAATAGGTATTCATAAAATCAAAAAATTATTGTATTAAACTAATTCAGAATATAAATGATAACATATCAAATAGTATAGAAAAGCTTACCATAAAAATGAATAAATAAATAAGTGTCCTGCTCCACATTTCTTCAACCCCAGTCCCATTCCCCAGAGGAAAAGCTCTCTTTAAATGTTTTATGTTTGTTCTTCTGGCAGCAATCTCTGAGAGTAAAAATTACCAATTTTAAATGATATCTCCAGTATGGCAGGCAAGGATTTAAGTCACTTATACACTACCTCACTTCTCCTTATCTCAATGTTTGATGTTTTTATTTTTTTAATTTTGTTACTTGTCTAATTCTAAATAAGACACTTATTTTGCTTTTTCCCTCAACTTTTGACAGTATCTCTTACATTTTTACATTTCTACTACAAGCAAATATGCCATATTTTTTCCATGGACAGATGCTAATATTTGATGATATGGTTTGGCTGTGTCCCCACCCAAATCTCATCTTGAATTGTAGCTCCTATAATCCCCATGTATAGTAGGAGGGACCTGGTGAGAGGCAATTGAATCATGGGGGTGGGTTTTCCTATGCTGTTCTTGTGATAGTGAATAAGTCGCATGAGATCTGATGGTTTTATAAAGGGCATCTGCCCTGCACATGTGCTCTTGCCTGCCTCCATGTAAAATGTGCCTTTGCTCCTCCTTTGCCTTCCGCCATGATTGTGAGGCCTCCCTAGCCGTGTGGAACTGTGAGTCCATTAAAACTCTTTTTTTTTTTCATAAATTACCTAGTCTTGGGTATTTCTTCATAGCAGTAGGAAAACGGAATAATACACTAGGTAACCAGTAAATATCTATATTGTGATATTGAGCATGTAGGCATAGAAGTAAAACTGCCTGAGAGCAAAAACTGGGTTTAACCACTTACTAAATGTATAGCCTTCAGCAAGATAATTTATTGTTCTTTTCCTCATTCTTGGTGTTCTAAAATGTCCAAGGATAAATCTAGTGAACATTTTGTGGAAGTCTCTAAGAAATATTCATCAATTCTTTGATAAATGTATTTCCTTTTTTTCCCATTTTATCTTTCCAAGTTTCTTATTACTTGAAAGTGGAATCTCTTAAGTTGATTATATATGTTTCTTCTTTTTCTCCCATCTCTTACATTTCTTTCTCTTTTTGTCATACATTCTAAACTATATTGTCCAATAAGGTAGTCACTAGCCACATGTGGCTGCTTACATTTAAATTTTAATTAATAAATATTAACTAATATTAAAAATTTAGTTCCTTAGTCACACTAGTCCCATTTCAAGTGTTTAGTAGCCATATATAGCTAGTGGCTACCATACTGGACAGTGCAAATATATAAAGTTCTATTGGATAACACTATTGCAAAAGATTTTGTCGGCTTTGTTTTTCTTTATTTTAGAAGTTACTTCGAATCTAAAAATACTTTTTTGTTCACCAGTTGCCTCTTTTGCCTTTTGGTCTTGTCTCATTTAAACTCTTTGTCATACATTAATTAGAATTGTTTTTATTTATTTTTAAATTGATAAACCAAAGTTGTACAAAAAAGTATTGTACTTGGATGATGGACACCCTAAATACCATAACTTGACCACTATATGAATTTTGTTATACACATGTAACAAAATTTCACATGTATCCCATAAATTTGTACAAATGTTTTACAAAGAAGAAAAGACCTATTTAAATGAAAATAATAAGAAAAGTTTCATATATTTATGATGTACAATGTGATGTTTTGATACATGTGTAGATTGTGAAATGATTAAATCAAGCTAATTAACACATCCATCACCTCACATGCTTATCTCATTTAAAATCTACTCTCTATGCAATATTCAAGTATACAATATATTATTATTAACTATAGTCATCATACTGTAAAATAGATCTCCAGACGTAATTCTCCTGTCTAACAGAAACTTTGTATCTTTTGGCCAGCATCTCCTCATTTGCCCTTTCCATGCAGTCCCTGGTCACCACTATTTTACTCTCTGTATCTATGAGTTCAACTTATGAGATATGCAGTATTTATCTTTCTGTGCCTGGCTTATTTCACTTAGCATAATGTCCTTTAAGTTCATCAGTTTTGTCATAAATGATAGCATTTCCTTTCTTTTAAAGGCTGAATAGTATTCTATTGTGTGTGTGTGTGTGTGTGTGTGTGTGTGTGTGTGTGTGTGTGTATCACATTTTCTTTATCTATTCATCCATTGATGGACACTGTAGGTTGAGTCTGTATCTTGGCTATTGTGAATAGTGTGCTGCAGTGAACATGAGAATGCAGATATCTCTTTGACATACTGATTACATTTCCTTAGGATATATAGCCAGAAGTAGAATGCTAGGGGTTAATATACAAAATATATAAGGAACTCAAATAACTCAATAGCAAGTAAACAATCCAATTTAAAAATGGGCAAAGGACCTGAATAGACATCTCTCAAAAGAAGATATACAAATAGCTAACAGGTTATTTGAAAAATGCTCAGCATCACCAATCATCAGGTAAATGCAAATTAAAACCACAATAAGATATCACCTCACACCTTTTTAAATGGCTGGTTTCAAAAAGACAAAAGACAACAAGTTTTGGCAAGGGCGTGAAGAAAAGGGAACCCTCGTTACACACTGGTAAATATGTAAAGTGGTGCCATCATTATGGAAAACAGTATGGAAGCTCCTCAAAAAATTAAAACTATTAATTAGAGTTTTTTAACTTTTCTTCTGTTATCTGAATTATTTCTATTTCCTCTAGGGTCAGTTTTTTTAAGTGCAATATTTTTCTTTCTCTTTCCAGCTGTTGACTTATTCATATGCTTAAATAGTCTTCGTTGCCCATTTATATCAATAAAAAGACCTAGTTTTTCCTGATTTGCATAAATAGGGCCATTTTTACACTAAGTAGGGATTTTGTGGCAGGTTTGGGGAAAAAGTCTTTCAATTTGCAAGTAAATGGCTATCAGGCTACAAACTTCCCCTACCTCTAAATGCTATCATAGAGCAGGTTTTCCTGTAGCAACAATATTAATACTAGATGTCTTTCAGACAGCCTATTAGTTGGTCAACAAATACTGACAGAGCACCTACTACAGTCCAGGTACTCTCCTAACTTCTGAAGATAAAGTGGAAAATAAAGCACACAGAGTCCTGCCCTCAAGGAACTTACATTTAGTATTTGTAAGAAGTTTGTCTAATTTCTTTAGGAAAGAGTCATATGGAATTTTGCTAGAGAGATTAGAAAGTAGATGCCCATATGTCTACGCTCCATACTGTAAAGTGGAGGAGGGAGATGGGAATGACCACTGAGACAGAGTCCCTTATACAAACCTTCAACTACTGTGCCTGTTTAAAGCCCCACTTCTCATTCATACTTCCATCATACCTGCTAATTCTGAGTCCAGTGCTTTTCCAGGTTCAGATTTGCCTTCACCTCTACCATGCCCTCATAATACATTCTGGGCTGAGGCTTTCTCCACTTATTTCAGTCATGAACATTCTACCATCCACTTTCCATTTTCCATAAATTTATTGAAATCTCTTACTCAGTTATGTTTCTCCTTTATTTCTGTTTATAATTCCAGTTTATTTTTTTCTTTTTGTGTATTGATCCTTTTAGAAGTTTAGAGACTTTAGAATATACATTTTTTAGTCCATCATCATCTTGAACAAACTCCTGTTACTTATGTAAGTAAAAAAGATAATGAAAATATAAATATAAGCTGAAGCCCTCTTTTTTTGCTTGCCAAATTTTCCAGTATTATAATCATTAAAAATTGTTTTATTAGCCATTTGTTTGCAAAGTAGCCATCATAGGTTTTATCTAAAGCCCTCATTCAAGACTTCAGTGGTGACCTTTGAAGAGTTATTGGCTCTTAAAAATAGTTCTATATTAATCAATATATTTTCGTTGTGTTCTTCACCCTCAGCCTCCAACCCCACCTCGCCTCTTCCTTTCTATACTATCCCCATATAAAATTAGACAGGGCTGTTAGAGGGATCTGTTTTGAAGGAGAAGAAAGGGCAAACAAGATCTTCTCTTTGGTAATGGTTGAGTTGTTTGTGGCTTTTTGTACAGCAATCCAAATACTTTTTTTTAAACACTGGAGAGAGAGCAATCTCTTTCCTCCTGTGGCCATCCCTCTTAGTCACCACCCACCCAGAGTATGGGTATTAATTAAATGGTCTTGAGTAAAGCACTAAAAAAGCAGGAATGCCTATAAAAGACTTACAGAGCCACTGTTTAGAGACAAGGCAAGATCCAACTCTAACTTTCTAAATAGAAACAATAACATAAAACCATAGACATTTAAAGTTGAAAGAGTTCTGTACCCTTCACTGTAAGCCACTCCTCTCTTACGTCTTCCCATGGCAAGACTTCTCCCAAAACCTAGCCAACAGATCATGATTCAGCCTGTATAGGAACAGTTCATTGCTCTAGTAGTGGCCCAAGTCATTGTCAGACAACTCTGCTCCTTAGAAAGTTCCTTAGAGCTAGAGTCTGCTTTTTAGAAAGTTTTAAGCATTGATTCCAGCTGTATTACCCGGCATTACACAAATAAGAAACTCAAGGTAATGAAAAAACTATGACTTCAGAGACATACTTTCTTTTTTTTTTTTTTTTTTTTTTGAGACAGAGTCTTGCTCTGTCACCCAGGCTGGAGTGCAGTGGTGCGATCTCGGCTCACTGCAACCTCTGCCTCCCGGGTTCAAGCAATTCTCCTGCCTCAGCCTCCCGAGTAGCTGAGATTACAGGCGTGTGACACCATGCCCGGCTAATTTTTGTATTTTTAGTAGTGATGGGGTTTCACCGTGTTAGCCAGGCTGGTCTTGAACTCCTGACCTCAGGTGATCCACCTGCCTCAGCTTCACAAAGTGCTGGGATTAAACATAGTTTCTTGAGGCATTTCATTTCTGAATCCTGGCTCTGCCATTACCTAGTAAAGGTACATGTCTGTAGGCAAATCGCTTAACAGCTAAAAGCCTTAACTTCCTTATCTGTTAAAAGAGGATAATAACTACCTAAACGGGCTGTGAGGATTAAGATAGCCCATGTAAAGCTCCTGACATGTCATAAGTTTTCAATAAACATTAATTCCTTTCTCTTCCACACCCATAAAAATCCTTCAAGTATTTGAAGACAGTTATTATGTCTCCCATAAGTGTTTCTTTCCAATCCAGCCTTGAATATACCCAGTTCTTCATGAGACTGGCCCGTGAGCTCCAGGGCAGGAAGATATAACTTACTCAACTCTAAACACTCCAGTTCCTGGCATAGTGTTGAGAAATAGCTGGTACTCTGGGGATATTAACTAATCAGAACTAAGATGACCTTCACATGCCAATTCCAATTCCCAGAAGTCTTCTCCCTTTGGGGGGATGCTGAGAAACTGTTTGTAGGTGTAAAGTATCAGTATGGATGTTTTTCCCCAAAATTTAGTTCCCTTGTATGTTCCTTGATAATCAGGAAATTCAGAATAAGGTTTTTGCTCAATAGCAATGCGTCCCTTAGCTTCAGCTTTCTTATATAATTACCCCCATTCCCACCCCATCTTTAACTTGGTTTGTGTCTTTTATATTTGTTTGCATTGATCTGTCTATTTCTTTCATCCTTTGACAAGGAGGCAAGGGAGTTTTAAAACATACTCTATTTTTTAAGAAATCTAAGAAAATCATTGAATCTAATTCTTATTTTTATTAAATATTCTCTACTAAGAAGGACCCAGATCTAGGAGACAATTAAAATGTTTGCCAGTTCAGCGTCTCAGACTCACTTCTGCTCTCAGCTTGATGATTTCAACATTCTCCCTTTCCCCTTTACAGGGAGAACACAGTAATATAGATTATTGGTTTCAAGCTCCTTGGATAGTAAAAATGTCTTTAGAAAGCAAATATCAATCACATTTTTAAAATAGCACAACTTAGGTAAGCAAGGTTTTGCACACCAAGCAAGAGATTTTTTTTTTCTAACTCTGCCTCTGGGCAAGGAAAGCAAAGCATTGAAACATCTGAATCAACTGGTATCTCCACTTTTGTCACATGGCTAAATGGGGGCCTTTATTTTTAAACACATGATTGACACTCATCTCTCAGATTTGAGTCAAATACAGGCCATCTTGCAGGCAGACAGACGAATCAGATGACTTGTGAGGTCCCTGCCAGCACTATGATTTGTCAGACAGAAATGTAATTATGTCCTTAGGTTAAAAAATGGGGGAGGGAAGCCAACACTACCTTGAAGAGCCTTCAAAACTATAATCTGCAAAAGTCAGTAAATGAATCAAGAAACCCCTTCCCCTTTCTTTTGATGCATCTGAAGCTAAGATTTAATTGAAACTGCCTAAAGAATGAAATAAAATTAAGACAACTGACAACAGAGGAAGGAAGACTGGATTTGGTGGTGATGTCAGGTCATTAGACCCGGAGGGTGTCTCCTTCTTAACTGTGCAATTAGGACCTCAATAAAAGGTTCCAGCTCCTGCTGTCAGCTCACAGCCCACTGCCCCACGTTCTACCTGCTCTCGCTTGTGAACTAGGTAAGTCCATCTGCTTGAGCATACTTGGGATTTCAGCTGCTGTTTTGCTTATATGTGAGATTGCAAGAGGAGTTCAGAGGAAACACACTTTAAGTCTATGTCAACCCCTATTAATAATAATGAACTGGGAGAGCCAACCATCCAAATGCATTCCTTGATTATGGAACTTCTTTGATCATTTTCTTTTTTAAAAAAATATAAGTTTTAGGCATGAATATTATTCAACAAGGCACAGGATCAGATCTCTATTGCAATGAAAATGTAGAAGCATTTAAAGGATGGGAAATGAATGAATAAGGGGTCGGGACATGGAATCATGTCTTCTTGGTTAAAGCATGTTGTTACCACCTGCAAACATAAGGGTTAATTTTCTTGGTGTGACTTATCTTTACACTAGAAGCTTTACTAACTTTAAAGGTTATACCCTCCTAACCGCAGGAGGCTAGAGTGAGCCAAAGGGAGAGGAGAGCAGATAGACATTCTTGGATGAGGCTGGAAGAATGCATCCAACTCTATTGGCTTCATTTGTGCATTTCAATCCTTATGCTTGAGTTCTCTTATCACCTTCCTTTTGCAATGAAGCTTTCTCTGAGCACATGAATGTTGCTGTTTACTGAAGGGTGGGGTGAATTGTCTCTTCTAATACCTACCTATGCTGGGTCTGATTTCACCACAATGTCTGGTACAAAACTAAATCACCCCTGGAGTTCAGATATAATATTTTAAGATACAGAATAGAGCAGGGGTTGCAGTGGAGATGGGGGAGGAACAAAAAGGATGATCTTGGTGTCTCCTCCCTGAAGGACCCATCCTGGAAAATGAGTTTGTTTATTCTTTCTCACAGCCTCTCCTGAGTTTGTAAAGATGCCTCAGCTCCTGAGAAATGTCCTCTGTGTAATTGAGACATTCCACAAATATGCCAGTGAGGACAGTAACAGGGCAACACTGACCAGCAGAGAGCTGAAACAACTCCTCCAGAGAGAGTTTGGGGACTTTTTTCAGGTGAGCTGCTCACAGAGCTGTGTAAATTCTTTCCCACTCACCCTTTCTTTATAATCCAAGCAAGATGAGCATATATGATCCCCATCCATTTTACACCTAGCTAACAGTTCTCAGCACTCACTGTCTCTTGAACAACTATTTTCAGTCTCAGTTCCATACTCTGTGCAATTACTTAGAGAAAAAGAGGTTTTCGTCACTGGGATTATTGCTTCTGCAAAGCTGATTTCTGAAAGGAGTCACAAACCATTATGCATCAAAATGCAACTCACAAGTGTTGTAAATGCTCTTTCTCAGGCATAGCTCTCTGATGAAAAATGGCTTGCAGAACCAATAAGTTCTTGCTGTTCTGGGAAAGTTAACCAGTTACTGAGGAATGAGGTCAGAAAAATAGGATTCTTGGGAGACACTTACGACACTTGACCACATATAAATAAGCTGATTTCTCACTGTGTTTTCATGCAGCCATGTGTCCTTCATGCTGTGGAAAAAAATTCGAATCTTCTGAATATTGACAGTAATGGCATCATCAGTTTTGATGAATTTGTTCTTGCAATCTTCAACTTGTTGAACCTCTGTTGTCATGACGTACAATCATTACTAAGTTCTGAACTAAGACAGGTGACTAAACCAGAGAAGGAGAAGCCAGATGATGTGGATCTTCAGGCGACCACCAGAGATGGTCAGTGGACAGCGGGAACTTCACCAACTCAAGAAGAGAGGATGCTTCCTTCAGGAATGGCATCATCATCTCAGCTCATCCCTGAAGAAAGTGGAGCAGTTGGAAATAACAGAGTGGACCCATGGAGAGAAGCCAAGACCCACAACTTTCTAGGAGAAGCATCTGAACACAATGACCCTAAGAACCAACACCTGGAAGGAGATGAACAAAGTCAGGAAGTGGCCCAAGATATACAAACAACAGAAGACAATGAAGGCCAACTTAAGACAAATAAGCCAACGGCGGGATCAAAACAGACCAGCAGTCCTACAAAGAGGAAGGGACAAGATAAGGAGATCTCCCGGGAGGGAGATGAACCAGCCAGAGAGCAAAGTGTTTCCAAAATAAGAGACCAGTTTGGAGAACAGGAAGGAAACTTGGGAACCCAAAGTTCACCATCAAAAGAAGCAACACAAAGGCCATCTGAAGATCAGGAAGTTAGAACGGAAAAGGAAAAACACTCTAATACACAAGAGCCACCTCTGAAAGGAGAAGGTGAGCCCAGTTCAGAGCATGCTGACCTGCCAGAACAAGCTGCTGCCAGGACACCATCTCAGACACAGAAATCAACTGATCCCAAAGATGTCTGTAGAACGTTTGACACTCAAGAACCAAGAAAGGATGCTGACCAGACACCAGCTGAGACAAAGAATTTGGGTGAACCTGAGGATTATGGCAGAACATCTGAGACCCAAGAAAAAGAATGTGAAACAAAGGGCCTGCCAGTCCAATATGGTAGCAGAAATGGTTCAGAAACATCTGACATGAGAGATGAAAGGAAAGAGAGGAGAGGTCCTGAGGCCCATGGAACAGCAGGGCAGAAAGAACGTGACAGAAAAACTCGGCCACTAGTCCTGGAAACCCAAACACAGGATGGGAAGTATCAGGAACTCCAAGGATTATCAAAATCAAAAGATGCTGAAAAAGGTTCTGAGACACAATATCTAAGCTCAGAAGGAGGAGATCAGACTCACCCTGAACTTGAAGGAACAGCAGTCTCAGGAGAAGAGGCAGAACACACCAAAGAAGGCACAGCGGAAGCATTTGTAAACAGCAAAAATGCACCTGCAGCAGAAAGGACAGTGGGGGCAAGAGAAAGAACACAAGATTTAGCACCACTTGAGAAGCAGTCTGCAGGAGAAAATACTAGGGTCACCAAGACTCATGACAAACCAGTTGAGGAGGAGGATAGTTACCAGGGGGAGGACCCTGAGTCACCATTCACACAGAGTGATGAGGGGTCTTCTGAAATTCCCAACAGCCTGGCTTCAGAGGAAGGCAACAGCAGCTCAGAGACAGGTGAACTGCCTGTGCAAGGGGACTCCCAGAGTCAAGGGGACCCACGTGGAGAGTCTGCACAAGGAGGTGACAATAATAACCCAGATACCCAGAGGCAGGGAACACCTGGTGAGAAAAACAGAGCTCTGGAGGCAGTGGTGCCAGCAGTCAGAGGAGAGGATGTACAGCTCACAGAGGACCAGGAACAGTCTGCCAGAGGAGAACGCAAGAATCAAGGCCCAGGGACCGAAGGCCCAGGTGCATCTGTGGAGCCCAATGGACACCCAGAAGCACAGGAATCAACAGCAGGAGATGAAAATAGAAAGTCCCTGGAAATAGAGCTCACAGGTGCCCTGGATGAAGACTTCACTGACCAGCTTTCCCTAATGCAGCTCCCTGGAAAGGGAGATAGCAGAAATGAATTAAAGGTCCAAGGCCCAAGTAGCAAAGAAGAGAAAGGAAGAGCAACAGAGGCCCAAAATACTCTGTTCAAAAGTCTAGGTGAGGACAATTCAGCCTCCCTCAAGATACAACTTGAAACAAAGAAACCTGTAACATCGGAGGAAGAAGATGAAAGTCCCCAAGAGCTGACAGGAGAAGGTGGTGACCAAAAAAGTCCAGCCAAGAAAGAGCACAATTCTTCAATCCCCTGGCCAAGTCTTGAAAAGCAGATGCAGAGAGACCAAGAGCCCTGTTCTGTGGAGAGGGGTGCAGTCCATTCCAGTCCACTATACCAGTACCTACAGGAGAAGATACTGCAGCAAACAAATGTAACCCAAGAGGAGCACCAAAGGCAAATTCAGACAGCCCAGGCATCAGGCCCAGAGCTTTGCAGTGTATCCCTCAACAGTGAGATCTCAGATTGTTCTGTCTTTTTCAACTACAGCCAAGCATCACAACCATATACCAGGGGACTTCCACTTGATGAGAGTCCTGCTGGTGCACAGGAAACACCAGCTCCCCAGGCCTTGGAAGATAAGCAGGGTCACCCTCAGAGAGAGAGGCTGGTATCACAAAGGGAGGCAAGCACCACAAAGCAATGAATCATTATCATCTCAGTATGCCCCCGATTTCTCTCCCATCACCCTCAATACTCACGTGTACACATTCAGAGGCAGATTAACAATCTTTTAAATTCCCTTCCTAAATTTCTACAAAAGCAAATAATAAAGTATTCAGCAGTGGGGGCCACCACTAAAGAAACATCTGAGCAAACAAATACAGTCAGTAAAACTCCTACCAAACAATGCTACTTCCAAGTGCCAAAATGGGCTTTGTCATTAGACAGTTTATCTCAATATACCTGTCATTAAAAATAGAAAAATTATTTCCATATCTTTAGCAGGTGCCAGTTTTTCTAACTGATTCATTGAATTTAAAATAGAGCAGTAGGAAATTATGAGACTGCAATACTATCTCATAATCATAAAATATTAATTCATATATATAGATTACTCTGCTTCATGACATTTCCTAGAAGTATTTCAAGTTCATCCTAAAATTTTATCTTTCAAAATAATTTTAGACAACACCATAACTTAATTATGATTTTCTAGCACTTGATTAAAGTAAATTTATGACTCTGCTCATGTTCAGGTGCAGCTGAATCTATCGCCATGGATTCATTCTTTCAATTACTCGTCCAACAAATTTTTATTAAATCCTACTCCTTACACAAACTTTTCATAGCTTTTGGCTCAAATAAACAATCAGAATGATTATGAGAGAAAACACAAATCTAAAGTATGTTTGATTTTATAAGAAGCTCTTGTAACCAACCATCCAGTGAGTCTACTAAGTGTTTACATATATGGTTTGATGAGGGTATTAAATTAAAATTGATAATTAAACAACCTGATAATCAATTTCTTTTGTTGGTTCATTTATTTCCCCCTCATTCTCCATCTTGCCTTGGAGACACTGATCAAAAACAAAAACAATCTTAGTTATTTGTGTTTTTTCAAAAGACTATAATTAAAGTATGATGCTCTTCAAGCTTAGTCATGATCCAGGAAAGGAATAAAATTGTTGTCATACAATGTTTCCTGAAGCCAAAAAGCAGTCCGATATTCCATCTCCCATTGCATTCTGCCTTTGAGGTTCAGTATTCTTCCACTTCAACCTTCACATTTTCCAGAGCCTAAAATCCAAGTATATAACCTCTCCCTCCAATATTTCCAGCTCTTTTCATTCTACACTCAAACATGAATTATATCCCTATCTGAAAAAATATTACTTTAAATGAGCAAGAGACATGAGACAATTCATAAAAATATATATCTATATTTCTTTTAGCTTGTCTATGCTCTAGTATATATATACACACACACAAACACACATATATACTACACTAGAGCATAGACTTACTACAGGAAAAAGTGATATACATAATTTTTTAGTTTATAAAATTATATGCATAATTTTTAGTTTATAAAATTATATACATAATTTTTAGCTTATAAAATTATATACATAATTTTTAGTTTATAAAATCATATACATAATTTTTAGTTTATAAAATATACATAATTTTTAGTTTATAAAATTATATATAATTTTTATTTATATATAATTATATATAATTTTAGTATAAATAAATGTAAACACACTAGAGCATAAACTCATCATCCCTTTTGGCATGCAATGTGGCAATGGGTATCTGAGTCCATAAAAATGAAAAACTTCATATTAATAAATTCACAAAAGAAGCTATACAGATGGCCAATAGACATTTGAAATCCTTACTAGAATTGAAGAAAATGTGAATGACAAAACAGCTCCAGTGGCAGTGGTGCTGGCAGTCAGAGGAAAGGATGCACAACTCACAGAGGAACAAGAACAGCCAAAAAGCAGAAACGTTTACCTATATGGTTTGCTGAGGGCATTAAATAAATGGGCAGTGGCTCATGCCTATAATCCCAGCACTTTGGGAAGCCAAGGCAGGAGGATCACTTGAGCTCAGGAGTTTGAGACCAGCCTGGACAACATAGTGAGACCTAATCTCTAATAAAATAGAAAAAGAAATCAAAATTTTCTGTACTAAGCATATTTTATTTTCTTAACTGAAAAAATTAAAAACTTAATAGCGACAATTTTTAAACATTCTCTTAGCATTCTAGCAATCAACCCTAATAGAATGGTGGGCAGAAAGAAGAAAAGTTTGCTGAATATATATATACATGTTTTTGCCATCATCCTTCAAGAAGTATTCCTTTGAAGGTGATGTTGCCCTCCATCCAACAAGCCTAAAGACCTCCAGCTTCCACAGTTCTGGACATTGGGCATTGATGACTGTCTTTCATGAAATACTCCCTTCAGTGGTCTTTCCCCATCTCCCTAGTTAATTCCTCTCATCCAGTTCCCAAGACTGTGCGCCCTTTCCAAGGACTCTTCTTTTCCAAGGACTCGCGAGAACCCATGCTTAGTCCAATTTACTATTATCTCTTTCACACTGATGAGTCTCAATTCACCTTGTTCAAACCTGACTGTGCACTTCAATCCAGTCTCTACAAATGCTCACAGATATGACACCTCCTATTGTCAACCACTTCCAGACAAACTGGCTTCTCTTCTCAATTTCCTTCCTACTGTCATCCTCTCAATCTTCATTCTATCATGCTTCAAAGGCACAAACTTTGGAATCATCATTTGCCTTGTCTTATTCTTCATATCTAATCCACTCTGTTATCTCAATAGTTTTTCTTAAGTCTATATTCTAGATCCATCTTTCATTCTCCATTCCCTGTAGGACTTCATGTAACCTCCACCTAAAATGATATCTTTCCCTGAATGACCAATCCCGTTCACCTTATGGGATCTGATGCCAATGACACTTTATTCATTCATTCCAAATTTTCTTTTAAAAAAAAAATCCATGTTAGTGCCAGATATTAGGTGAAGCATTAGGGATACAGCAGTGTCCAAAACAAGTTAGCTCGTCATCTTGGAGGTTGTATTCTACTGAAGGAAGGGAGAGACAAACAATAATAAATAAACAAGACAATTCCAGGTAATAATGGAAGATAATGTGATAGAGAGGAGGCAGGAGAGCAGGGAGGCAGAGGCAGGCAGTATGCAGCTCCAGAGTACTGCGTGAACTCTTCCTGATGCCCTGGCCAGAGCAGATCTTATCCTCCTCTGAACTCCATAGTCTTCATTTGTGCTATTTGAAAAAATCATTCTTTATTGAGTTATAATTATTTGTGTGCTTGTCTAAGCTCTCTTTTTAGACTATAAACTCCTTGATGGCAAGGCTCACAACTTACGCATCTTGCTATTCTTCAGTAGCATGAAGTTTAGCGCCAGGTGTATTTTTTTTTTTTTTTTTTTTTTTTGAGATGGAGTTTTGCTCTTTTTCCCCAGGCTGGAGTGCAATGGCACAATATCAGCTCACTACAACCTCCGCCCCCCGGGTTCAAGCGATTCTCCTGCCTCAGCCTCCCAAGTAGCTGGGATTACAGGTGTCTGCCACCACACCCGGCTAATTTTTTGTGTTTTTAGTAGAGACGGGATTTCACTATGTTGGCCAGGATGGTCTTGATCTCTTGACCTCGTGATCAACCTGCCTCAGCCTCCAAAAGTGCTGGGATTACAGGCGTGAGCCACCGCACCCGGCTGCACCAGATGTATTCTACGGTTTCAATAAATGTTTGTTGAATACATGAGTGAGTGCCTATATCATTGCAACAGCCTCTTCTTAGCTGTCCCCCTGCTTCCTGTCCAGTCCCCATTCAATCACTCATGAATTTTGCAAAACACTGTTTGCACCTTTTCACCTCCCTCTGTTCAAGACCTCTCAGTGACACTTTATGCTTTCCTATATGCCACATCAAGTTTAAACTGATCAGACTCTCTATAATCTACCTCTCTAATTATAATTTACCACTAGTTTCTGTAGAAATCTTTCAGAAGCCATACATTGGTCATCTAATTGTCTTTTAACTTTTATCCCTCACCTTAATCATTTAAATTCTATCCTATTAAGTTTACAGGGACATTGTTGGGATTGAATTCACTCATTCATTCATTTTATTTGAACATATTTATTAAGCACTGGTCATGTGCCAGGCACCATGGTGTACACTGGACATGCCTGAGTGAATGGAACAGTCATGGTCCCTGCACTCATGTCCCTGCAGAAGAGAGGTGGTCTTAAGACAGAAAGTTCTGCAAAGAGCTATTCAAAGGCAAGTTGTTAGTAGTAGTATTACTTCCAGCTCCATGACTCTGCTCTTGTTGTCACCCTCTCTGAAATGTCTTTTTAATTTCCTCTCTACTTCTTCAGTTATACCTATCCTTCAAGTCCTAGACTAAATCTGACCTCCACTAGAAAGCTTACACTGATCTTTTAACTATTATATCATTCATAGCCTGCATCATCCAGATTAATACTTTAATATTTACTGGCTAATATTAGTCACTAATTGTTCTCAGCATTATTTCCCCAAACAAGTAGATACAAGCCACTGAAGAGAAAGAATAATTTTTATACCCTAATACCCCAAGTGTCCTTGAGTAAATTGCTTACTTCTGTGACCTCAGTATCTGCCTATATAAAATGTTATTATAACTCACAGTTACTGTGAAGAATTAAAAAGAAATAGAGCTAGTATGCAGAGCATACAAAGTATGCCTATAAGTCAATGAGTAAAAGGCAATCTCTTTTCTTAAAAAAAAAAAAAGGAAAAGACACAAAAGAAGATATTTTTAAAGCCAATAAAAAACATACTGGCTCAACCTCATCAGATATCAGATAATTGCAAATTAAATCATGTTAAGAACCACTCATACCTATCAAATGTCTGAAATTTACAAGCAATAATGTCAAGTGTGTGCAAAGATGTAGAGAAATTAGAACTCACACTAGTAGTAGGAGAATAAATTGATATAATAATCATTTAGGAGAACTGTAGGGCAATATCTCTAAAGCTAAACATATGCAAACTCCATAACTAAGTAACTCCAGCCCAGGCAGATAACCCAACAGAAATGCACCAAAAGACATGTTGAAAAATATTCATTGCAGCATGTTTTGTTACACCCCAAAGGAGAAGACAATCCAAAGATCTATTAACTGAAAATGGACAACAGCAAATTGTGCTATATTCATACGATGCACTATTATACAGCAATGAGACTGAAAGAATTAAACCCATATGCCACAACATAGAAGAATTTCACAAGCATAATGTTGACAAAATTAATCCAGACACAAAAGCCTTCATACTGAGTGGCTGCATTTACATAAAGTTCAAAACCAACAATCAAAAAAACCCTAATCTATGGCATTAGAAGTCAGGATAATGGTACCACTAGGGAGGAGGCAGGGGGTAGAACATGGGGACTTTCAGAGTCCTGATTAATGTTCTATTTCTTGATTTGGGCAGTGGTTACGTGGAAGTGTTTACTTTGTAATAATTCATCGTTATACACTTATAATCTGAATATTCTTCAACAAGAAAATGTGTTTAAAGAGAATAAGTGGAACAATACATATGAAAGTGCCCAGCAAACCACCTGGTATTAGTGGATGCTTAATATGTATCTGTTTACTATTTAACATTGAACCTGGAATAGTACCAAATATGAGAGACACTTTATTCATCTATTAACTTAACAATTGACCACCTACTAAACTATGCATACAGGGTATATGGTGATTAACAAAATAGACAATTCATAATAGCTTTCACCGGGTTACATATTGAAGTCAGATCCTTAATTTTTTTATGCCCATTGAATAAAACCTCCTCATTCATGTGCTCAATTTTTGCCAAAACTATAAGAAATACACATGTGAAACTCACCACTTCTTTGGCTGTCAAAATGCTGTTGAGAACTTTGTGCATTTTATCATGCGGTACCCACCTTTATAAAGTCCCCATGAGATATTCTTTTTAGAATTCAGTCCTGAGAAATGCTCTCTTTTGCCACAAAAAGCATACATAGTTATCTTACTTTCTGATTGTGAAGGCCATATAACTGATGGTGTTTTCCTTTGGGAGTTGCTGTCAGAAATCCCTGAGCCAAGACTGAAGAGTAATAACAGCAATTGTGTTGACCCTCATGGTTGACAAATTTGAATTTTCCTTTTTCCTAGTTCTAATTTTCCACTTTTTTTATTTAATCACTTTACTGTGTATGATAAGCTGCTTCAAATCTATATGAAGAGGCTGTAAATAAATAACACTAAAAAGGGAAAATTAAGTCTCTCTCAAAGACTACTTTATAAGTAGTGGATAAAGACATACTTTGGTTTATATACAGTGATATATGCTTCTAGTTTTACAACCACTCTTAATGCCAGGAATATGTTTGTCAGAATCTAGGTTAGGAAGGTGGAAGAAAGAGCCACGGACATTCAGGCACCAGTCAAAAATATCTCACCCTGCAAGCAGAACCCAGAATTTTACATAAGGACCCAAATGCAGCTTCCAACAGCCACATCCACTCTGTCCTTAGAGTCAATTTGACCTCATCAGGATTTGCCATCACAAATCAATCAGTCAATAAGCAGTTAACGACCACACACTGCGACTCCCCCATTGGCAACCTTTAATTCTTTTTTGGAACAATAAACAGATAATCACTAATGGAACCCAGACCCATTTCAAGTGTTAAGTAGTTAAGAAGAAGAACAAAATTTGATCTCTACCCCCAAGTAGCTCACAATATAATTAAGACAAGACCTGCTCATGAAACAACTGAAGAGTGCACAGCTCAGGGCATGTATAAAGCTTCATCATCCAACTCCTGCCAAATGCCTCAGTGCAGGCCTGGCTGGGCATGGCACCCATAATCAGTGTAGAAACTTTTTTTCAGGGGGGCAAAATATGGTAGTTAGAGTTGTTGATTTGTTTTTCAACAAATATTTACTACATGGCTACCACCTGGTAAGCAATTTCTAGGTGTTGGGAATAAAGTGGTGAACCAAGCAGACCAAGTTCCTGCCCTCATGTTTCTACATCCTAATGGGGAAAATAGAAAATAAACAGATAGACAAACAACTGTATACTAACTCATGTGGGATAAATGTTAGGGAGAGTAAAAAGCAGAATAGGCGGGTAGGGAGGGAGTCAGGGGAAGTGAGAGTGTTGCTGTTTAAGAGAGGATGGTCAGATGACACCTGAACAGAGACCTGCAGAAGGTGAGGAAGGAAACCATGCACTTCAGAAAAGAGCACTTCAACAGAGGAAACTAAGGCCTGGAGATGGGCATGCCTAGCACATTCAAGGAACAACAAGGAGGATGGTATGGTAGGAATGTCGTGAGCAATGTTGGTGACAGTGGGAGAAGAGGAGGTCAGCGAAGTGTGGACCCAACCAAGTCACCAGGGAAGGCTTCCAGGAGAAGATGGAGCTTGGCTAGCAGGGATGGACCTGGTTCCTCTCAGGCCAAAAGGAACACCATTAACAAAGGCATGGAGGCAGGCAAGAGGGTGTGGTGCCCAGAGAATCAGGAGTACAGTCAATCCTTTTCCAGATGTGGGCAAACAGGAGAGAAGTCTGGATGGTGAGGAGCGCCTGTGATGGAGTCACCTAAAAACAGCCATAAACCTTATTTCTTGAGGACTTGTCAAAGCACTGAGATAGGAGTTGCAACCCCAGCACTGTCCTTTCCACAAAGACCCATCCTAGGCACCATTTTAAGGAAAGAAAGTAAAAATAGAAAGAAAAGAGAATTTGAAGAAAAGACGGAATTCTTCCATCACTATCAATATATGTCTGGGTGTGTATGTTGCCTGAAGGGGCCAGCAGGCTTCTTGACATTAGGATTATCCAGAACCTCCAGAAAATATCACATGTATTTCTTCCTGACCTCCACAAACCACTGAAGAAGAAACCAGGGAATGTTTCAGAGCCAACTCTGAGGGTGGCTGATGACACACGACTGCCCCTGAAGGGACCCTCATGAAGATAAACGAGAGTTTCTTTGAGGTCCATGTCTGGGCAAGTGGAGCATGAGGATGAGGATACCTGGAGGCTGAGACAGGGAGCCTGAGGCAGAAAGGAAGCCTCTCAGCAGCAGTGCTGCTTTGCTGAGCCCTTTAGATCAAGCTTAAAGCTCAGGCGTTTTTGTAAAGCCATGAGAATATTCTGATTTCCACTGAGTGGGTTGAGGTTGTTTTGAAACACAGAATTTGAAACTTGCCCAGCCGAGTTACTAGCTCTACTTGAGTAAACTGCAGGACAATAATTTTTCTCAAACAAGGGTTTAGTTAACTGTTCCTCACCATTTCCCTCACTTCTCCATGATCCTATTCCAGGCCTGGGAGTGGTGTGGAATCAGATCAAGGAGTTCATGTGGTTTCTGGTCTCAAGAAGCATACAATCTGGCCCAGGAGATGAGGCTAAACCACAGGGGAAAACCATGTGGAGACTTGTGTACCATGTCCACCTTGGTTTTCTCTACCTCTAAAGATGGAAAAGCTCGGAAAGACAAACACCAAACTGATAATGGTCATCCCCTCTGAGCAGAGTAAAAGGGAATCAGGAGAGACAGTAGTCTCAAAGAAGTCTTAGATGTCATCAAGTAATGTTTCAATTTTTTCAAGAATCAGAAATGTATGTATTATTTGTGTGTAAATAAAAATTACTTTGAGATCTATAATTACTTCCATATGTTTTCATCACAAACAAGAAAATCATACCCCATACTGATTTGGGTCTTACTTAAAATCCTTAACAATCATAGTTTGAGAAAAAGGTCCTGATACATAAGGAAAGTCAGTTAAATGTTAACATTCTTTGGCCACTGGGTTTACTATCTTCTTCTAAGAAAGACACAAGGGATGAGAATGTTCTGCTTTTTTCCATTTTCTGATCAAGAAAAGCTTGACTGAGCTGACCAAGAACATGTCAAGGATCTGAGAGTCCCCTGCCATGCCCCAGTTCATTCAGTTACATCCCTTCCTAATTGCGAACATGTTTAGGGGAGCCTGCATTTCTGTAATTACTGGCCCCAGTGTATTTTTAAAAGCCTCATTCAGTGGAACAAATTCTTTGCATTTAATCATGCTGAACCTCATAATAAACATAACAACTGGGATTTGCACAGTGCTTTTCTTCAGATCAGCTTAAAACACATTATAATCCGGTGCTTCCCTGAGCCACACTGTATCCTTATGACGCATCCAAGAAATGGTGACCACTAGATCCCACTGCTGAGGCTCAGAGAGATTTGGTAAGATACCTGAGGTTGCAGAGCAGGCAAAGTCCAAATGTGCACTCAGGATAGCCACCCCCAGCAGTGACTCCTCCAATCACCAAGCTTCTCCTACAGACACTTGATGCCTTCAAATGACTCTGGCAGTCTCCTCTTATCTGTAATCATGGCTGTGGACACTTTCCAGGAAACTCCTCCCAGGCAGTGTCAAGACAAACCTTGACGCTGAGGGGCAAAGACCACGTCACCGGAAGAGTGTCTCCACAGAAGTCATTCTGTCACCATTGCGCATGGACTCTGGGTCAGAAAATGTCCTGTTCGTACAGGCAGTGTGGGTGGTAAAGCATGGGCCCTGGCACCAAGCAGGCCTCCCCACTGTGTGACTATGGCAGGCTATCGCCTGGTATCGACACACAGTAAGCATCCCTTTCCCTTCTCATTAGCAAGAACTGGATGTATTCATTTTCAATCTACTTGGCTTTTATTTTCCCTGATAGAAACTAATAAGTTTTTAGGTAAAAGAATGAAAGAGAAGATCAAACTGAATGGAGACTTCAGGTCTGGAACGAATTGGGTGGGAGTAGAGAGGTGGAAGAGACAGAGGTAAGAAAAGGCACACAAAGAAAGGGACAATGAGAAACAGAAAGAGATTGAAATTTTGAAAGGGGGGGAAGACAAAAGAAAGACAGAAAAGAGAACAGAGAGAGACCATCAGAAAATGAGAAAGAGAGGAGAAAAGCAAGAAGGCCCAGGAATCAGATGAGCCAAACTCAGGAGAGAAGGGCAGCAGACCAGGTGTGTCAGCAACAGCAGCCCAGAGACCACAGGCAAACCCAGAAACTGCAGGTCTGGCTGCCAAAGACGATTTACCAAGAGGGTGGGGAGACATTTGCACAAGGATAATTCCTCTCAAAAGCAAGGCTTTTCAAAGCAAGAATTATAATTACTCTTATTAATCACTCTGACGGCAACTAATGGCCACAGGGAGCCCATTCATCAGGCTCCTATCCTTTAGACACACAGGGAGAAAGACCTCCCTCCCCCTCCTTCAGTAGTCACCCATGCCTGGGGCTGTCTGAATACGGGCATGAAAGAGTTTCCTACACAAATTCAAAAATAATGAAATATTATTGATTCAAGTATCTGGAATACTTCCTCACAGAAACTATTTTGTTTTGTTTTGTTTTGAATAAATAATACACTTTAGACATTCTAGAAAAATAAACTCCCCCAGGGCCATGGGGATATTCAGGAGAAAAACTGAAGAGAAGACATTTTATATTTTTATTACAGACATCAGGAAAAGCTCAAAATGTCTTTATTACATACAATTTTAGAAGTCATGTAGGAGACTTAAAAACAAACAAACCAAATTAGATGTAAAAAACATTTAGGATCCAGGCTTGTGTTGCTTTGGGAAATAGCAACAGCCTATGGCTTCAGTATCCCCACACAGAAAAGGTGTCTCCTTGTGGAGCTATTCTCAAAATCAGGGTGAGCAGCAAAAAAAAAAAGAGCTACCATGCTCCTCAGGAAATACATTTGCCTGTATTCACTTATCTGATTTTATAGCTCTTCAATCTGTTTGTCATATCCACAGGCTATTAAAGATTTCTCCAATACTGCTCACCTCATAGCCATTAACAAGATGATAGAACCAGCTATCTCTAAGAGAATCCTACAGAATGTCTGCAGTAAAGGTGGGTGGAGGGGGAGATGTGGGAGGGAGAGCATCAGGAAGAGTAGCTAACGGGTGCTGGACTTAATATCTTGGTGATGGGTTGATCTGTGCAGCCAACCACCATGGCACACGTTTACCTATGTAACAAACCTGCACATCCTGCACATGTACCCCAGAACTTAAAATAAAAATTGATAAATTTTTAAAAGGTGAGTGGGAATTATTTTTAGTATCATGAAGGATTATGTTAGAGTACATCCACCTATACATAATTTCTTTAGAAACAAAGAAACTATTTATAAGCTGGTGAAATTGAAAATGGTTTTTAATTTTCAAGCAGTGACGTTTCAACAGACCACCAATTCTGCAGCCCACAGATCCTCTCCTGTGTCCAACATTTTGCTGCTATCACCATCAAATAAGAAAAGTTGTTATCTTTCACACAGGGCAAACATCTTATGCTTTGACAGCAGATAGACACAGGGAGACGGGTCGTGAGGCACAGAACCACCCGCCGAAGGAATAGTCCAGGTGGGAATTAAGACAGACTCATGTTTGTGTTTTACATCACAGTATAGCAAGCATCTAATGCAACTGGGCACTTCAGCCTCAACATATCCAAATAAAATGTGCAATTACAGACAGTGAAAGAGATCTTGTTCATGACTAAAATGGCTCAGGTTAAGAACTCATTTTACTTGCAGGAGATGAGGCCACTATTGGTTCACAAGGTTTTTGTTGAGAGTACTTCAGCACACTGTCAAGACATCGTGGTGGCACTATGGCCCCACAGGGATGTGAGAAGTAGCTGTCCCTCAGGAGCCAAGCTGTAGACACAGAACAAATGCAAAATAGGGGTGGCATTCAAGGAAGTGCTGAGTTTAAAAGCCCTGCTTAGAGGAGAAACAGGTGGAATGGGGTTTGGTTGGCAATGATTCAGTCCTTTATACACCAAGGGTGTTGTCTGCAAAAGATGTCAGGTTAAAGGGTGTAATTAAAACCGCTATATAAGCACCAGGATCCCCAAGCCCAGTATTTCATGAGCTCTCATTGAGTCTTCCATTTCTCTTGGCAATCTAAGTAAGTTCTTTAAAAAAATTCTGTTTCTGTTTTTATAAATGTTTTCCTCCCTTAGTATTCTTAAATAGACAATTAGACTGCGCAGATATAGCTTTGGCTTTCTCGAAAATTCTATAAAATTTCTAACACTGACAAGTTGTAATTAGAATGACAGGAGCAATATCCTAGTGGACTTTGCCCATGTTTTAAAAATGCTGCTGTATCATCTTCAAGAACAGCATCATCTAAGAAGAGCTCCTGTCTTAGTCCCCAGCCACAGCTATGTGTAAATTATGAGACTGTACTGAGATAACTGCATCTCCCCCTCCAAGCTTTGAATTCCTTGAGGAAAGGAGCTATTTCTTATTCATCTCCCGTTCCCAGAACACGACACAGCATTGGCACAAAGGAAATTAAGAAATGCTTGCTGAGTCAGTTAATTCATTATTATTGCCATTGCAAAACTTTCTAGCTGCAAAGGATCTCAGAGGTCAGGTGGCCCGTAGTTCTTGCGGCTGCAAAGGAATCAGTGGGGAGCTTTTTAAATGCAGAGTCTAGGACTCTACCCCAGACCTATTGAGCCACTCTCTCTAGAGGTGGGGCTTGGAGTCTTTATTTCTTTTTTTTTTTTTTTGGAATTAGACTAACACCTTTTAATGAAAATGATTTAAAAACATATAAATATATGCATATATATAAAGTTTATATATATACAACTTTTAATAATTAATGTAGTCTTCACAAAATTTGGGGTATTTAATATTTTTCAGACATTAAAACAGAATTTGTGAGAGGAAACCATAGACATTATAAGTGTTAGGGGAAAAGTTAACATGAAAGCCAGTGATGCTTTTTCTTTTTTTATTTTTTTATTTATTTTATTTTTTTTATTATTATACTTTAGGTTTTAGGGTACATGTGCACAATGTGCAGGTTTGTTACATATGTATCCATGTGCCATGTTGTTTTGCTGCACCCATTAACTTGTCATTTAGCATTAGGTATATCTCCTAATGCTATCCCTCCCCCCTCCCCCCACCCCACAACAATCCCCGGAGTGTGATGTTCCCCTTCCTGTGTCCATGAGTTCTCATTGTTCAATTCCCACCTATGAGTGAGAACATGAGGTGTTTGGTTTTTTGTCCTTGTGATACTTTACTGAGAATGATGTTTTCCAGTTTCATCCATGTCCCTACAAAGGACATGAACTCATCATTTTTTATGGATGCATAGTATTCCATGGTGTATATGTGCCACATTTTCTTAATCCAGTCTATCGTTGTTGGACATTTGGGTTGGTTGCAAGTCTTTGCTATTGTGAATAGTGCCGCAATAAACATATGTGTGCATGTGTCTTTATAGCAGCATGATTTATAGTCCTTTGGGTATATACCCAGTAATGGGATGGCTGGGTCAAATGGTATTTCTAGTTCTAGATCCCTGAGGAATCGCCACACTGACTTCCACAATGGTTGAACTAGTTTACAGTCCCACCAACAGTGTAAAAGTGTTCCTATTTCTCCACATCCTCTCCAGCACCTGTTGTTTCCTGACTTTTTAATGATGGCCATTGTAACTGGTGTGAGATGGTATCTCACTGTGGTTTTGATTTGCATTTCTCTGATGGCCAGTGATGATGAGCATTTTTTCATGTGTTTTTTGGCTGCATAAATGTCTTCTTTTGAGAAGTGTCTGTTCATGTCCTTTGCCCACTTTTTGATGGGGTTGTTTGTTTTTTTCTTGTAAATTTGTTTTAGTTCATTGTAGATTCTGGATATTAGCCCTTTGTCAGATGAGTAGGTTGCAAAAATTTTTTCCCATTCTGTAGGTTGCCTGTTCACTCTGATGGTAGTTTTTTTTTTGCTGTGCAGAAGCTCTTTAGTTTAATTAGATCCCATTTGTCAATTTTGGCTTTTGTTGCCATTGCTTTTGGTGTTTTAGACATGAAGTCCTTGCCCATGCCTAAGCATTCTTGTACACCAATCACAGACAAACAGAGAGCCAAATCATGAGTGAACTCCCATTCACAATTGCTTCAAAGAGAATAAAATACCTAGGAATCCAACTTACAAGGGAGGTGAAGGGCCTCTTCAAGGAGAACTACAAACCACTGCTCAATGAAATAAAAGAGGATACAAACAAATGGAAGAACATTCCATGCTCATGGGTTGGAAGAATCAATATCGTGAAAATGGCCATACTGCCCAAGGTAATTTATAGATTCAATGCCATCCCCATCAAGCTACCAATGACTTTCTTCACAGAATTGGAAAAAGCTACTTTAAAGTTCATATGGAACCAAAAAAGAGCCCGCATCACCAAGTCAATCCTAAGCCAAAAGAACAAAGCTGGAGGCATCAGGCTACCTGACTTCAAACTATACTACAAGGCTACAGTAACCAAAACAGCATGGTACTGGTACCACAACAGAGACATAGATCAAAGGAACAGAACAGAGCCCTCAGAAATGATGCCGCATATCTACAACTATCTGATCTTTGACAAACCTGACAAAAACAAGCAATGGGGAAAGCATTCCCTATTTAATAAATGGTGCTGGGAAAACTGGCTAGCCATATGTAGAAAGCTGAAACTGGATCCCTTCCTTATACCTTATACAAAAATTAATTCGAGATGGATTAAAGACTTAAATGTTGGACCTAAAACCATTAAAATCCTACAAGAAAACCTAGGCAATACCATTCAGGATATAGGCGTGGAGTCTTTATTTCTTTAAAGCTCCCCCTGGTGACTCTACAGTACAGCAACGTTTGGGAACCACAGACCTAATCCAACATATCACTCAAATTAGGGTTCACTCATTTGTTTCTGCACCCATTCATCAGGCATTTATTGAACTTCTACTGTATTTGAGGCACTAGGATAAATAAAAAATAGATAAGACAGGGTCCTGGCCCTCAAAGAACAATCTCTAAAGGAGTCAGATAAGAAACAATCAAATAAGTCGGATCTTTACACTGTAATTTACCTCCAAGAGATGAAGAAAGAAGGGATGATAGAGATTCAGAAAAATTAAACAAGTTGGGTATTCCTTGGTGCATTCCAGGTGCACTCCAGTTGGCAAAACAAGATGCCTCCCTATCTTCTGAGGAGCAGCATCAGTATCATCGACATTTTCCACAAGCACGCAGAGAGTGATGGAGACTGCCAGAGGCTGAACAAGACAAAACTCAAGACACTTCTCAGACAAGAGTTTGGAATGGCCTTGGAGGTAAGAAGGACAAGGACTCACTCCTTGCACATTTACTCTGTTACTTGGAACTGTCTTCTTGGCTCCACTGACACTACCCTCTCCTGGGTTTCCTCTTATGTCTCCAGTTGTTTCCTCTCAGAGTCATTTCAAGTTCCTCTTCCTCTGCCCATCACTTAAGGGTTGATATGCTCTGGAATTCTCTTCTCACTCTATGCATGTCTCCTGGGGATTTCATAGACTCTCTTTGCCTCAACCACTGTATGCTGAAACCACTCTCTGTATGCTGAAACTTTCAGTCAACTTATAAACCAGATCTCTTTCCTGAGCTTCAGACCCATAGAGCATCTCCATTAGATATGGCACAAGCATTTCAAATTCAACCTGTACAAACCTCATCTTCCTTTTACATCCTATATCTAATCAAATACAGCAGCACTACCCATTCATTTGTCCAAGCCAATAACTTGGCTGCTAGCCTTGACACCTCCATCTATTTTACTTCTCACATCTAATCACATCACCAAGCCCTCCTGATTCTGACTTCTAAATAAATATCTCTCAGACCTGGCCACTTCTCTCCTCAACCAATGCCCCTGAAGTGTTCTAGGCCACCAGTATCTCTGACTTGAATTGTTGCAATAACCTCCTAATTGGTCTCTTCCCCTCTATGCTTGTCCCTCCCTATCAATACTATCCACAATCTATTACCTACCTGCAGCCAAAGTGACCCTATTTAGGTGTTTGTCATATAGGCTCCCATTTCACCCCTGTGGCACTTATCACAGTGTGTTATAATTGCCTGTTTACTTGTCTATGAAGGCAGAGACCATGTCCTTTTGTGCTTTTATTTGTTTCTCTCGCCTGGGATCATTCCTGTCATATATTTATTAATTCATTTATGCAACTGATATTTACTTAGCATCACATATGTGCCAGGTATCTTTGTAGGCTCTGGGAAGAGTAGCCAGCAAAATAGACATGGTTCCTGCCTTCAAAAAACTTATAGACAATAAACCAAATAAACATAACAATATATAGTTAAAAGCAATATGGCCAGGCATGGTGGCTCATGCCTGTAATCCCAGCACTTTGGGAGGCCAAAGCGGGTGGATCACTCGAAGTCAGGATTTGGAGACCAGCCTGGCCAACATGGTGAAACCCCATCTCTACTAAAAATACAAAAATCTTAGCCGGGAGTGGTGGCAGAAGCCTGTAGTCCCAGCTACTCAGGAGGCTGAGGCAGGAGAATGGCATGAACCCAGGAGGCGGAGCTTGCAATGAGCTGAGATTGTGCCATTTTTGAGACTCCATCGAAAAAAAAAAAAAAATCAGCCAGGCATGGTGACACGTACCTATAGTCCCAGTTAGTCTGGAGGCCAGGGTAGGAAAATCGCTTGAACCTGGGAGATGGAGGCTGCAGTTAGCAAGATCGCATCACTGCATTCCAGCCTGGGCAATAGAGCGAGACTCCATCTCAAAAAAATTAAAAAAAATAAAAAAAATAAACCAATAATAAGAGTTATGTTCTGTTAGGAAGTCAGAGGAGATTCTTTAAGGAAATTACATTTAAGTCAAGACTTGAAGGATGTGTAGGAGTTGACTAGATGAAGAATAGGAAGTGTTCCAGGAAAAAAAGGAGTACTAATAAAGTCCTTGAGTAAGGAAATAGCTTTTGTACTCAAGGAACTGGAAGTTCAGTGTGGCTGGGCAGAAAGAATGACAGGAGATGAAAGTGGAGAGCCAGGCAGGGACTAAATCATGCAGAGCTTTTTCGACCATGTCAAGTAATTTAGATATTTTCCCCAAATGTAATAGGAAGGCATTAAAGAGTTCTGAGCAGAGGAATAATTAAATCTAAATCACAAATTTTTAAATTCACTTGGTGTTTGGATGGGCAAATTTTTAAATTCACTTGGTGTTTGGATGAGCAAAAGAAGAAGCAAAGAAACCACTTAGAACACTACTGCAGAGCCAGGCACGGTGGCTTGCACCTGTAATTCCAGCTACTTGGGAAGCTGGGGCAGAAGGATCGCTTGAGCCCAGGAGTTTGAGGCTATAGTGAGCTATGATCATGCCACTGCACTCCAGTCTGGGTGACAGAGTAAGACCCTGACTCAAAAAAAAAAAGGCTACTGCAACAATATTGGCAAAAGATGATGGTAGCCTGGATTGAGGGAGTCCAAACAATGGAGAAGGAAAGAAGTGGATGGATTGACAATACGTTTTGGAGGTAGAAACAAAAGGCTTTATTATGGACGAGACTGTAAGGGTAAACCAGAGGAAAGAATCAAATACAGCTACCAAGCTTCTGGCTTGAGAAACTGGAAGGACGGTGGTGCCATTTACTGAGATGGGGTGGACTTGATGAGAAATAGACATAAGAAGAAAATCAAGAGTTGGACATGTTGAATTTCTTCTACCTGTGATATATCACAGAAAAGATGTCACCGAAGCAGTTAGACATACATGTCTGGAACTCAGAAGAGAGATTTGGCTGGCATAAAGACAAAAATATGATTACCATCTGCTAATTGATGGTATGAAGCTATGGGAATAGATGAGAATGTAAAAACATAGGATAGGAAGAGTGTCCTATACTAAATCCTGAGTAACTCCAACATTTAGAGCCTAAGTAGAAAAGGAGAAATAAGGATAGAAAATGAAAACATGAGGCCAAAGATATAGAATGAAAACCAGGAGAGTGGGATGTCATGAAATACAAGATAAGAAGATGTTTCCATAGAAAGGATTAGTCAGTTGTGTCAACTGAGTCTTAGAGGTCAAGTAAAGATTGTGTCCACTGTATTTGGTACCAAGGAAACCACTTGGTATGGTGGTGAATATGGATGCCAGAATGACACATATTAAAGGGAGAATGAAGAGTAAAGAAGTGGAGACATTTACAGATAACTCTTTCAAGAAGCTTGGCAATAAATGGTGAGAAGAGATACTGGCTGGTAGAAAGAAAGAGATGTGAGATGTGAGAATGTGGTGCACAGGACTTTTTTTTTTTTTTTTTTTTTGAGATGGAGTCTTGCTCTGTCACCCAGGCTGAAGTGTAGTGGCATGATCTCCGTTCACTGCAACTTCTGCCTCCCAGGTTCAAGTGATTCTCCTGCCTCAGCCTGCTGAGTAGCTGGTATTACAGGCACCTGCCACCATGCCCGGCTAATTTTTTAATTTTTAGGAGATATGGGGTTTCACCATGTTGGCCAGGCTGGTCTCAAACTCCCGACCTCAGGTGATCCACCCGCCTCCTCAGCCTCCCAAAGTGTTAGGATTACAGGCATGAACCACTGCGCCCGGACCACAGGAAATTTTTTAAAGTATGATAGCTAATAAAGCATACTGCTTCTCTGTCTGGAATGATCCAGTGGAGACTAAAGCATCAAAATGTCAAGAGAAAGAGAAATTATCAGAAGTAACTCAGTCTTTTATAAAGTAATGGGCATGAAATCAAGGGCACAAACAGATGGATTTGCTTTGGATAGAAAGAGGAAAACTTCCTCTACTGTCTCAGGAAAGAGTACACATTAAAGAAAGTTTGTTCCTTTGCTTGGATAAATGAGAGAGTTCTAGTTTGGTGACTTGGATTTCATTATAAAGCAGAGTCATCATTGAGAGTTGGGGGGAAAAAGGGTGTGTTAGTGGTTAATAAATATGTAATAAAATAATATTATATTTTATTAATACTAGGAATATACATTTCAGTTACTGTGATCTCAAAATATAAAAATATACATAATACTGCCATAGAAAATAATATCCAGTGAAATAGCTATAAATAGAACTAGAAAACAGACCTCTTAAATGTCCTCTAAGGAATTTTCTTGGTAACAAAGAAAACATAAGAGAGGGAAAAAATAACAAATAATTAATAAATTACTTTCTTGATTTTTTTCTCACAGAAAACAAATAATTCTGAGACTAGAAAAAATCCTCCAACAGCTGGATCAAGATGGTCACGAAACAGTTGATTTCAGTGAATTCATTTTGCTAGTGCTTACAGTGACAAAAACCTATTATGCACGCATAAAACCTCTTCTCTGTCCTGAATTAAAGGAAATGGAGAGAAGATCTGAAAGGCAAGGACAACAAGCAAAAGGACTCAAAGGCAGGCAACCAGACAAAGAAAAAATGTCAAGGGACAGATCAGAGCTGAGAGTCCCAGGATATTTGGAGACATAAAGTGAGAGACCAAATCCCAACACCCAGTGATGATGACAGTCATGGATTTAGAGCTCATAACCAAGAATCACAACATGTTAGAAGACACCAAGTGAGAGACTTGAGCCATGAACCACAAAATATTGGAAGACACCAGGTGACAGGCCAAGCCCAAATACCAAGCAATGATAGGAGGGGCCAAGGGAGAAACCAGAGCCTAAGATACTAAGATGCTGGGAGACACCAAATGAAAGGCCAGATGCCAACATCAAGGCATGACAGAAGGCATCAAATGAGAGACTGAAACCCAGCATCCCAGGACGTTCAAAGACACCACATAAGAAACCATATCCCAACACTGAGGGATAATGGGACTCACAGAATGAGAAATCAGACCTTAGAATCTCAGAATGTTGGAAGACACCAAGTCAGAGAGAAGATTACAACACTGGGACCTGAGGGAAGTCATCAAGTAAGAGACCATAGGCAAAAGGTGCAGGATGTTCCACAATGTGAGGCAAAACACATGGGCCCTGAAACCTAGGATGGTGAAAGACTCCAAATGAGAGACTTGGTCCCAATACCAAGGCATGACAGAAGGCATCAAGTGAGAGACCAGAGTGTAGAACCCCAGAATGCTGAGAGACTTCAAATAAGAGACATAAGCCCTAAACCTCAGGATTTGGGGCAACACCAAGTGAGAGACCTAAATTCTAAGATCTGTGATGTTAGAAGAAATCAAATAAGAAACCAGGTCCCACCACTAAAGAATGATGGCAGTCTTCAAGTGAGAGATCAGAGGCAAGATTCCCAGGATGTACAGAGACACCAAGTGAGAAACCAAATCCCAACAGCAAATAGTGATGGGCAATGACAAGTGAGGGACCCAAGCCTGGAATCCCAGGACTCTGTAAGATACCAAGAGAGAGGTCATTTGTCAACACAAAGTGATTACAGAAGTGTTCAAGTGAGAGACAGGAGGCTAGAACTCCAAGGTTATCTAAGACAATCTGGTAGGGAGCAGATCTTAGAACCAAGAGTTGATGAGCATCACCAAGTAAGAATCCAGAGCCCAACACCAAGGGATACTGGGAGGCATCAAGTGAGAGAAGACAAGATTCTTGTATCTCAGGATGTTGGCAGCAAACAAGTGAGAAACCAGGATCCAGCACCAAGCAATTATGGAAAACATCCAGTACAAGACCACAGGCCAGAACCACAAGATCAGACAGGGTGACAAAAGCAGACTCTAAAACCAAGAAATAATGAGATACAGCAAGTTCGTTATCAGATCACAGCACCAAGAAATGAAGAAAGAAGATACCCAGTGAGACAACTGAGTCCACAACAAGGTAATGAAGCACAACAAATTAGAAAACGAAGACCATAGGTGAAGGATAGTGAGAGACAACAGATGAGTGCTCAGACCTCAGCACCGATGGATGAAGAGAGACATCTAGTGAGAGAACTGAGCTCATATACTCAAAATAGTGGAAGACAGCAAATTAGAAAGCAGAGACTATCTCCAAGAGAAGATAAAAGACTGGGAGTCAGTGATCAGACATCAATGCTACAGGAAAATGGGAAACACAAGATAAAGATTCAGACCATAGGGACAAAGAATAATGAGAAATGCCAAGTGAGAGCCCTGAGCCCAGAACCCAGGAAGTATGAGAGACATCAAGTTAGGAAGCAGACACCAGAACCCAGAAATGATGGGAGACACCAAATCAGAGATCTGAGCCCAGAACCCAGAAATGATGGGACATGTCAATTTAGGGAGCAGAGATCAGTTCCAAGACAACATGACAGACTCCAAGATAGTAACCGAGCCCCAATGCCAAGGAATGATGGAAGACATCAAGTGAGAGACGTGAGCCCACGACCCAGGAATGATGGGAGACACCAAGTTAGAAAACAGAGATCAGCTCCAACAGAAGGTGAGAGACACCAAATGAGATATGAAAACCCAGCATCAAGGGATGATGAGACATATCCAGTGAGTGACCTGAGCCTACAACCCATGAATGATGTGAGATGCCAAGGGAGATGGAAGCCTGGCATCCAGAGATAACAGGAGATGTCCAGTGAGAGACTTGAGCCCAAAACCCAGGAATGATAGGAGATACCAAGTTAGGGATCAAAGATCAGCTCTAACAAAAAATAAGAGACACAAAGTGAGAGATGAAAGCCCAACATCAAGAGATGATGGGAGACATCCAGTGAGAGACCTGGGCCCATAGACCAGAAGTGATGGGAGATGCCAAGTTAGGGATCAGAAATCAGCTCCAACAGAAGATGAAAGACACCAAGCAAGAGATGAAAGCCCAGCATCAAGAGATGATGGGAGATAGCCAGTGAGAGACCTGAGCCCACAACCCAGGAATGATGCAAGACACCAAGTTAGGGATCAGAGATCAGCACCAACAGAAGATGAGAAACACAAAGTGAGAGATGAAAGCCCAGCATCAAGAGATGATGGGAGATATCCAGTGAGAGACATGAGCCCACAACTCAGGAATGATGAGAGATGCCAAGTTAGGGATCAGAGATCAGCTCCAACAGAAGATGAGAGACACCAAGTAAGAGATAAAAGCCCAGCACCAAGAGATAATGGGAGATATCCTGTAAGAGGTAAGAGACATGAGCCCGCAACCCAGGAATGATGGGTGACACCAAGTTAGGGGTCGGAGATCAGCTCCAAAAGAAGATGAGAGACACCAACAAGAGATGAAAGCCCAACACCAAGAGATGATGGGAGATATCCAGTGAGAGACCTGAGCCCACAACCCAATAATGAAGATATGCACCAAGCAAGAGATGGAAGCTCAACATCAAGGGATGATGAGAGATATTAAGTGAGAGACCTAAGCCCACAGACCAGGAATAAAGGGAGACACCAAGCAAGACATGAACAACGAGCATCTAGAGACGATGAGAAACATCTGGTGAGAGACCTGAGCCCTCAACCCAGGAATGAAGGGAGATTTTATTTTAGGCAACAGAAATCAGCTCTAACTGAAAGTGAGAGACATCAAGTGACTGATGAAAGCCTAGAATCAAGGAATAATGAGAAAAGTCAAGTTAGAGAGCAGAGACAAGTTCCAAGGCCATATGAAAGATTCCAACATAGAGACCAGATCTCCAGATCAAGGGACGAAAGAAGACAAGTGAGAGACCTGAGCCCTGAGCCCAGAAATAATGGGGAACATCAAATTAGGGAGGAGAGACGAGAACCCAGGTATGATAGGAGGAGTCAAGGTAGAAAGCAGAGACCAGATCGAAGATGTGATGAGAGAAGTCAAGTTAGAGAGCAGAGATCAGCTCCAAGGCAATATGAAAGATTCCACCATAGAGACAAGATCTCCACACAAAAGGGTGATGAGAGAAGCCAAGAGGGAGACCTAAGTCCTGAACCTGAAAACCATGGGAGATGTCATGTGAGAGACCTGGGCCAAGAACTCAATAATGATGGGGAACACTACGTTCAACAGAAACAAGGTCTAACACAAAATCAGAGACACCAAGTGAGAGATGGAACCCCAGCACCAAGGAATGATGGAGAAGTCAGATGAGAGACCTGAGCCCTGAGCCTGGGAATGATGGCAACAGACACCAGGTTAGGGAACAGAGACCAGCTGAAGGAGAATATCGAGGATTCCAGCATACAGACCAGATCCCCTCACCAAGGGAAAGGGAGAGATGCCAAATGAGAGACCTAAGTCCTAATCCCAGGAACGATGTGAGATACCAACTGAAAGACATGAGACCAGAACCCAGAAGTGATGACAGAAGTCCTGTCAGGGAGCAGAGACCAGCTGCAATACAATATGAGAGATCCCAACATAGGGTCCAGAAGCTCACACCAAGGGGTGATGAGAGAAGCCAAGTGAGAGACCCGAATCCTGATCCCAGCAATGATGGGGAACACCAAATTAAAGAGCAGAGACCAAATCCCAGGTATGATGGGAAAAGTTGGGTTAGAGAACAGAGACCAGCTCCAAGGCAAAACGAAAGATTCCAACATAGAGACCAGATCTCCACACCAAGGGATGATAGGAGAAGCCAAGTGAGAGACTTGAGTCCTGAACCTGAGATTGATAGGAGATGCCATATGACAGACCTGAGCCTAGAACTCGATAATGATGGAGAACACCACATTCAAAATCAAATACCAGCTCCAACAGAAAATCAGGGGTGCCAAGTGAGATCTCAAATCCCAGCACCAAGGAATGATTGGAGAAAACAAGTGAGAGACCTGAGCCCTGGACTCAGGAATGATGGAGGACACCAAATTAGAGAGCAGAGAACAACTACAAGAGAATATGAAGGATTCCTACATAGAGACCAGATCTTTGCACTAAGAGATGTTGAGAGAAGACAAGTGGGAGATCTGAGCCTTGAGTCCAGGAATGATAGGAGATATCAAGTGAGAGACATGAGACCAGAACCCAGGCATGATGAAAGAAACCAAGAGAGAGATCTGAGGCCAGACTCTAAGAATTATGGAAGACACCAGGTAACAGACATGAGACCAGAACCAAGGAATGATGAAAGACAAGAGGTTAGAGAGCAAAAACCACCTTCTAAAAAGGATGAGGGTCATCTTAGGGGCAAAAATGAGAGAAACTCTGGAAAAGGCATATCTGTGAGAGAATTTGACCATGAAACAAAAGAGCAGCTGTGGAGAGAACAAGATCAAAAGTATTTCCCCAAGCAGGAGGAAGCTGAGCTTAGAGATTTCAATCCTTAGGAATTAGCATCCACCAGAAAAATTGGGCCAATAACTTGTGAGGTGTACTTTTTTCCCAAGAAGAAAGGTAACTGGTTATGCTATTGTCTTCGTGACCCATCTGAAACAACAAATACAGGAAATAGGCTCAATTATACAGGTTTGGAGTGTGTAAGAATCACAAGAATGCGCAAGTTATTGTTGCTACCTAATTTGGGATCCAGAAGAAGAATATGTATACCAGGATGAGGAAGGAAGATGGGAAGATTATGCTCATGACCAGCAGGATGATGTCTATCATATTTGGAAATCTGACAAGCACACTAGATCCTCTGAGGATGAGTTCTAAAGTCACATCCAGATGCTACAAAAAATTTTCACCTCCCCAGTTGGCTGAGCTGATTGTCTTAGGCATTCTTGGCTTTTTCTTCCTCCATAAACCTCAGACTCTATCTATCATAGGTCCAATTCTTCACCTTTTGGTTTCTGGGACTCTAACAGTTTTTAGGAATGGCTTATGGTGAAAAGAAAAATTAAATGTTGTATAATATCCTTCAGTAACCTGTGATTTTAATATCAAAAAATTATAACTCTCTCTAGGCTCTTCTGAAAGACATTTCAAATTGTAAAGCCAAATTATAAACCTTATAAAAAGTACAAGAAATAGTTACTAAGCATTAATTTCCCCTTGGTCTTCTTCTACTCTCAGATTGAAAACTGAGATAAAGCATCATTGTCATGGCCTCTAGAATAAGGCTTATCTTTCACTCATAAAACACATATTTTTATCCATTCATTCAATAATATTCATATTCACATTTACCTATTGGAGCCCACAAAAACCAAAAACAAGTCCTTGTTTGTGTTTCTGTGAAAGATACCTCTAAAGCAAAATCTCTCCAGTTAAAAGTCAAAGGAGGGACAAAATAGATTGCACAAATGCAAGCAAACAAATACAGCAGAGGTTGCAATATTAAGATCTAACCAATAGAATTCAACATAAAAGCAATAAGTGAATCCATTCTTATTATCAAACAGTACAATCCACCAGAAAGATAAAACTTAAAACTGTCATTCAATCATTCTACAGCTATACTGAGCAACTATTATGTGTCAGGCACTATCCTAGGTGTTGAGGATAAGCTACAAACAGGACAAAGCCTTCCCACCATGGAGTTTACAGTTAGGGGGACAGTAATGTGTCAAACATGCCCAACAATATGGGATCCAAATGAAAAGAAAATCAAGCTAGAAATACAAGGAGAGACTCACAGAAAAACAGTAGAAGAGGGGACATATGTCTCCATCTTTAGCAGGAACATAAAATAAGTTCATAGAAAATTTGTTTAAAATTGTCGTGAAGAACATGGGCTTTGTGGGCAAACCAACCCAGCTTGGATTTGTGGCTCCATGACACTCCTTTTATGAGGTTGGGCATGAAATCATTTTAAATACTAGTTTCCTCATCTGTAAAATGGAAATGATAAAAATAATATTACCTACTGGGATAATGCATTAAATGCTTCATACAATGCCTACCATACAGAAAGATAACTCTCAATATATGTTAGTTAATATCTTTTTAAATATTTTTATGTAATATATATGAACTCTATTCACTTTAGAAAACACATGTTTTTAAGTAGCATGAAAGATTCTAAAAACTGATCATGACACAATTAAAACTTCAATAAATTCCAAAAAGCATGCCGGGCATGGTGGCACATGCCTGTAATCCCAGCACTTTGGGAGGCTGAGGTGGGCAGATCACTCGAGGCCAGGAGTTTGAGACCAGCCTGGCCAACATGGTGAAACCCTGTCCCTATTAAAAATACAAAAATTAGCCAAGATCACACCACTGCACTCCAGCCTAAGTGGTGGAGTAAGACTTCGTCTCAAAAACAAACAACAATTTTTTTAATTCCAAAAGCATACATAATGCAAGTAACATGTTTGATAATAAAGCAATAAAACTAGAAATTAATAATAGATGAATATATCAAAAATACTTGAAATTTTTAAAACACTCCTAAATAACTCAAGTTAAAAAAGAAAGCAAAACTGCAAAAAAGACTGCATTTTTAAAATAACAAAAGTCACTAAATATTAAAGTCTAGAGCTGCAGCCTTAAACACTTTATTTACTAAACAAGAGGGAGTAAATAAAGAATAAGTATTCAATTCAATAAATTAGAAAACTAAGACACAAAACAGACCTAAGAAAAGCAGGAAAATGGAGTATTAGTTAGCTTTTTAAAAGAAGGAAATCTGGCTGGGCTCAGTGGCGCTCACACCTGTAATCCAAGCAATTTGAGAGGCTGAGGCAGGAGGATCACTTGAGGCCAAGAATCTCAGACCAGCCTGGGCAACATAGCAAGATCCTGTCTCTATATAAATAAATAAGAAAAGAAGGAAATCCTGCCATTTGCAACAACATGGATAAAGCTAGAGAACATTACAAATATTATATGATTCCACCTATCTGAAGTATCTAAAATAATCAAAGTCACAGAGGCAGAGAATAGAACGATGGTTGCCAGGGGCTGGGGAGAGGAAAAAATGAGGAATTATTTTCAATGGGTATAAAGTCTCTGTTATGCAAGATGAGTAAGTTCTAGAATCTAGGCACAATATAGTACTTATAGTGAACAATACGGTATTGTACACTTTAAAATACATTAAAAGAACATTCCTCATGTTAAGTGTTCTTACCAAAAATAAACCACAAAAGAAAGCAAAGAAATTTTAGGAGATGATGGATATGTTCAGTGTGGTTATAGTGATGGTAATCACGGTGTATGAATATGTCCAAACTCGTCAAGATGTATACATTAAATTTGTGTGTTTTTAATATGCCAATTATACTTCAATAAAATTTGTTTAAAAGAAAAGCAGGAAAAAGAAGATTTTTTTAGAAGTAGAAATTCAAGAACTAGAAAACAAGATATTGTGGCCAAGTCGTTAAGGCAATGGACTAAAACACAGGATAGCCATGGAATCGATGAACAAGCCAAAGAACTCAAGACATTTAATAAACAATTAAAATAATTAACAAAGAGGAAAAGACTAGCTAGTGAGATAGATAAGTAGGTAGATTAGATGATGATAGATAGATAGATTGATAGATAGATAGATACATACATACATACATACATAGATACATAGATAGATACATAGATAGATGTCTATATATCTACAGATAGACACATAGATACTAAAAACATTTAACTACAGGTACAGAAGAATAGACTTGTAACAATTATTCTTAGAAAGATAGAACACAAGGAAAGGAAAAAGTCTGGGGGGAAATGGATGATTTTTTTAGAAAAATTAATTCAAAAGAAGTGTAATCATAACCAATTTTAAAAGTTGTCAAATATCTACCCTCTTACCCTTTAGGCAAGACAGTTTCACAGGTGAATGTTTTCAAACATCCACGGAAGAAATCATTCCTACACTAAACCACATCAAAGAATACAAATATCAAGAAAGATTTACAGTTTTTTCCAAAGGTAGCACAGCCCTAACATCAAAATTCCAAAGCTCCCCAAAACTATAGATCAGTCCTACGTGTAAAGATAGATGAAAACCCCTGAGCAAAATACCCAACAGCAGTTTTTCTTTTCACTTGGATTCCATGAGCAAACACTCCATGCTACCACGTATGGTTCATTTCAGAAGACCCCAGTTCTCTAAAAGAAACCCATTCATGCAACTCATTCTGAACTTAGCAGAGGAGAAAACCTGTGCAATTATCTCTATGGAGACATGGAATTTTAAAAACACATGTTATATGTTTTAATTTAAAATTATGAAAGCGCCAGATGTGGCGGCTCACACCTGTAATCCTAACACTTTGCGAGGCCAAAGCAAGCAGATGGCTTGAGCCCAGGAGTTTGAAAACAACCTGGTTAACATGGTGGAAACCTGTCTCTACAAAAAGTACAAAATTTAACTGGGCATGCTGGCACGAACCTGTAGTTCTAGCTACTCAGGAGGCTGAGGTGGGAAGATAACCTGAGCCTGGGAAGATCGGGGCTGCAGTGAGCCCTGGTCACACCACTGCACTCCAGCCTGGGCAACAGAGTGAGACCCTGTCTCAAAAATAAATAAATAAAATTATGAAAGGAGAACTCTATCTAAAATCAACAATGGTAAAACATAGCACTAATTTTAAAATTAAGAAATTTCCTTCATTCCACAAATATTTATGCAGCACCTACCATGTGGCAGACGATGGCAGGGCACAGGATACACAATGATGAAAGAAACAGCTTTGCAGCTGACAGACTAGTGAGGACTGCCATTAAGATTATAAACTATAAGAGTTATGCAGGAAAAGAGTGGGCACTATAAAACAGAAAAACAAGGAGAACAAAATTCAGACTGGAAAAGGGGATAAGAGAAAGCCTGTCTGAGGATGTAACATAAGAACAAGGATATGTTCCGTATCCACAGGATTTTTCACTAATGCTGAAAGAACAGAAAAGAAAGAAATTAGGTACACAAATTAGAAAGGAAGAGGCAAAATGGCCATTGTTTAAGACACCAGTATTTCTACCTAGGACATCTAAGAGAATTGACTGAAAAAGTATGAGATCCACAAAGTTTAGTAACATGTAGTTACAGAACAAACTTCCCTCAGAAAAGTAACTTTCTTATATATCCATAAAAACCTAATAATATCAGGGAAAGATTCTGCTTATCACAATAGTAACGACAACAATATAATATGCCCTTAGGAGTAATTAATGTGAAATGTGCCTCTGATATAAAACTGGTTTAAAGAACATAAAGGAAACTCCAATTTTTGTTTCCTTGTTCTGTTCACAGAGCCACCTTCCTCTTGGATGGGAGAATTCACCATCATAAGGATGTCATTTATCCCCTTATTAGTCTATACCTTGAACAGGAACTGTATAGAAATGAAGTGTTTGGAACTGTATAAAAATGATTCTAAAATTTATCGGGAAGACTATATAGGCAAGAGTAGTCAAGACAATTTGGGGAAAGGTGTCAATAAAAGGGCTCATCCTATTGAATATTAAAAGTATACTAAGCTAAAGTCATTAACATACTGTGATACCGATGGTAATAAGAATGAGAGGAAAAGTCAGTGGAACAATTAAAAGGCCAGAAACATATCCAAGTCCAGCTGTGAGAATTTAGTATTTAAGGAAGGAAATATTTCCAAATCTGGAGGCTCACTCTTTGCAGAAGCTTGGCTGGAAAAGAAGCTGGAGACCCGACATAGCTAAACAGAGTCAGGGTAGGGGGAAGGCTGGCCGGCTGGCTTAGGGCTGTTTATTTGGTGAGAAGAATGCAATACAGAGCAGAAAGCGGAAGATGCAGGAAACCAAGAGGATCACTGATGAATGAAGAATGAGGAGCTAGGTGGGAGGGCGTGGGGTCCAAGGCCCCGGGGAGGAGCAGGTCCCCTCTGCAGTGGGAGAGGGAGTGCAGATGGCTAAGGTGCGGACAAGGCTGGATAAGTGTGCTGCGCAGGGGCAGGGAAGAGCTGGAGGGGTCGGCGCCTAACAGCTCTGTCTTCCCTGTGGTAGAGCAAACAAGGCCATCTGCCGAGAGACGGAGCAGTGAGGAACATGCTGAATCCTGAGGAGAAAAACACCCGAGTCGCCCTGAGACTTGAAACCACACTGGATGGCAGCTTTATTCCCTCCTCACCCAGCCCTCTCATGCCTCCACCTGAGGACGAGCCCAGCTTCAGACTTTTTAAGTTCTCTCCAAGTTACATGTGTGACAACGGCGTAAAAGATATCAACCTGCATTGAACAGAACCCAAGAATACGAATCTATTCTATGTCCGTCATTGCAATAATCTTCTGTAGAAGCCGAGGGAATGACATTAAACATCAACTCGTTGAAGGAGTTTCTGGGGGTTTGGGGTTGGTTTAGTTTGGTTTTTGAGACAGGGTCTTGCTCTGTCGCCCAGGCTGGAGAGTAGTGGTGCTATCTAGGCTTACTGCAGCCTCCACCAGGGCTCAAGCCATTCTCGCACCTCAGCCTCCCGAGCAGCTGGGACCACAGTCGCCCACCACCACCCCTGGCCAGGAGTTTCTAAAACACGCTTCAGGTGCTATCTTGTTCTCTCCTGTATTGCAGGAGAGTTGCAAGCATTCATTCTGTAGATATCATTACTGTAGCGAACGAATCCTAACTTCTGTCCCTGTCCGTGCTATGCAAACCTTTTCCCAGATGCTCCACAAAATCTGTCTTCACCAGGCCCAGCCAGCTCACCTGCCATGTAAGCGGCCACTCAATTCCCCGTTAGTGGCCATCCGGAAAGAACCCGGTCTTGGAGATGTGCGGCCCTCAGAACTTCTTTCTCATGGCTTGTGCGCCACCTGGTGGTGACTGACTGCAATGTCTCATGTAGACCCAGCATTAGGCAACAGGGAGGGGAGAAGAAACTTCACCGCCCTGGCCTGGGCTGATGGTAAGGGGCTAAACCTTGTGTTCCTTCTTGGAATTTCTTTATTTTTTTTAATTGAGGCAGGGTCTCACTGCGTTGGCCAGGCTTGTCTTGAGTTCCTAGGCTCAGGCGATCCCCTTGCCTTGGCCTCCTAAAGTGTTGGGATTACAGACATGAGCCACCACACCTAGCCGCTTCTTGGAACTTCAAATAGACAGGAGGTTCTCTCCTTCTCATGTTCATCTGTAACTTAGATTTTAAGGCAAAGAGTGCTGCACAATCCCTGAACTCAGTTCCTTTGGGGATACGGGGTGGTGTTCCTACTGCATTGTTAGATTGTAAAATTGTAAGAGGCATCATCAATTAAAAAGGAGCAGTTGAGGGCAGGGGGTGACTATTACATTAAATAAACACTTCAATTTTAAGACACGCCCGGATTTCAGAAATGTTAAAACATATGAATAAATGGGTATTAGAATATGGCTTTCGTCTGCAAAATCTGGATAGGAGTGCAGTGTCTACTACATGTTTATTTCAGCATCAATGATTCTATATTATAGCTAGCTCTGGTGGGCAACTATTTCAAAAATCGCTACCCAGAGGAGTCCTCCTGCCAGCCATCCTGCTGAAAAAAAACAGAAGGACCAAGAGAGAAACTGCAAGAATAGGCTGGGTGTGGTGCCTCACACTTGCAATCCCAACACTTCGAGAGGCTGAAGTGGGAGGATCACCTGAGCCCAGGAATTCAAGACCAGCTTGGACAACACAGCAAGATCTCATCTCTACAAATAATAATAATAATAAATTAGCCAGGCATGGTGGTGCACACCTGTAGTCTCAGCTACTCAGGAAGTGGTGGAATCGCTTGAGTCCAGGAGGTCAAGTTTGCAGTGAGCCATTATCGTGCCACTGCACTTCAGGCTGAGAAACAAAACGAGACCCCCATCTCAAAAAAGCTGTAAAAATAACTTGACCTTCCATTAATGGAGTTGTGCAGAGCCGACAGTTGGCAGTTCATTTGCTAGTGACCAAGATTGTAGACTGAGAATGGGCTACCAACTCCAGCCTGCAGTTTGCTGAGCGGGAACCCACGAGCCAAGAATGAATGCCCCTCCCCACCCCTCCCCTGCCACAGGCACAGGTTCAGGCATGTGCTTAAGAAAGGAGGAAATGTTATTATAATAACAAACTTCTCTTCTTACAGAGTAGGACTGCCCAGAAAAATGTCTTGACATGAGTTCAGGGTGGAGGGTGACACCCGGAGGACTCACACAAGCAGTGAAAGATGACTGATAAACTTCTAGTCGTGGGAAGAGAGGAATCTGGGTTGCTGGACAGGGGTGGAAAAAAAATAAGGAGGAGTCCACAGGTGGTGGAAGGCTGTGTGAGGCGTGATGTGACCCTGCCCAAGACTCCCAAGTCTTTAACACACACACATACACACATATTTACATGGTTTTTTTTGGTGGAAATCTAAGAGAAGAGGCTTAATTACCTGTGTCAAGCAGGCAGATAGACCTCACTGAGAGGAGACAGCCATGAGAATGTGAATCCTGGGGACCCAATGAGATCACCCAGAAGGACTTGGAACTTCTACTGGCATGGATTTAGTGTGGGGATGATTCATATTCATATTAATTTATTTACTCTTGAGAGCCAGAGAATCTCTGGATCACACATGGGTAATATATAGCATGGGCTTTTGCAAACTCTCATCCCCCTTTGACTTGACACCTTTAAGCCAAAACTGACCTGCCCATGGATCAAGCACTCAACAGCACTGCTGACACTAATTGACAGATATGGCTGGGACCTTCCTCCCTGCTTTCATCCTATTCCAGTTCCTCCTGTCTGTTGGCCTTCAGTTTGATCTCCTTGTTCCAAACACATTCCTGCCTCTTTGATCTAGTGTGGTATTTTCTCCAGCTCTGACTCCAGCAGTCCCCTATACCAACTGAAGCTCAACCCTCTGATCCATTCTCTAAAGGCCTAGTGTAGCTGAAACCACCTTACCCTGAGGGGGCTCTAACTCCCAAAGCCCCCATGAAGTGGAGCAGGGAGTTGTGATCCTAGAAAGTGCTATTCTATCAATCATACCAAAGAGCCTCACCATGGGCTCTGGTGACCACCTCCCTCATAATCCCCTGTTGGTTAGTGAGAATTATTAACATGCAGACTCTTGACCTCCTGAATCAGAATCTCTGAGTGTGGTGTCCAAGGACCTGAATTGTTAACAAGCTCCCAAGGTGAGACTTGCGCACACTAAAGTTTGACAACCACTACCCTAAACAAGCATGGTATTTTTTAGTGTTGACACTTGCACAGTGAGGTACGGGATGCTCTTGGTCAATTTAACACTCTGATAAAATAGATTCCAATTACACCATGAAACCATTAAAAATGACAAAAGAATATTTAATGACACGAAAAGGTATTTATAACAAATAGTTATGTTAAAATAATCAAGTCTTATCCCACTTTAGAGTAAAATATGAATGTTTATATGCACATAGAACACAAGTCAGGAAAAACATACCCTGGAAAATTAACCTGCATAATAAAATTGTGGGTGCTTTATTTTTTTCTACCTACATTTTCTACATTTTTGCAACATGTACACAAGTACATGTGCATCTTGTAATGTCCATGGGAGCGAGACTTTGTTTTACTGCTGTTGTTGTTGTTGTTGTTTTCCATTTACTGCAGCACTTTGTTTTTCCTTATATTACAAGGTGTTGCTGAGGCTTCATGATCTCACATAACAGTAAAAACCAAAATCTGTTCTCATGTTTAGTTGTGCAACAGGAAGAACTGCATCACAGAATAATTTTGCGAGAACCTGAATCATCCCATTTGGCTAAAAAGGTATGATATTATTCTTCATCTCTCATAATGTTTATGCACCAAAATTTACTTGATACAGTTTATAAGTGGACTAATGCTAAAGACAGGTGTGTGTAACAGGGTGATTAGAAAAAAATAGATGACATAAAAGCATTCACTGGATGGGCCATTTTAATTAATATTTGTAAATCCACAAATGAAATATTTCACAATTATGGAACAAAGAAGGTGGTCATCATCTCTTTAACAAAGTAACAAGCCATCAAAGTTTTTTAAAGTATTGCATTTGAACAATGCAGATGCAAGAAGAACCAGAAGCAATGCTGAGCTAGAACCTATTACAGATGTATTTGAAATCTGGAGTCAGCTATTTACAAAATGGATATATGCCAGGTTCATGCATGACAGCTGATGAGCAGTTAACTACATCAAAATACACACACACACACACACACACACAAAATAAGCAAATATGTGTGTAGCTTCAAATCTAGGAAAATATGGAGTAAAAATTTGGGTTTGCTATATCTAAATTCTTATTATTTCTTTTTTTATTTTCTTTCTTTCTTTCATTTTTTTTTTTCTTTTTTTTTTTGAGACGGAGTCTTGCTCTGTCTCCCAAGCTAGAATGCAGTGGCGTGACCTCAGCTCACTGCAACCTCCACCTTCCAAGTTCAAGCGATTCTCCTGCCTCTGCCTCCCAAGTAGCTGGGATTACAGACATGTACCACCATGCCTACCTAATTTTTGTATTTTTAGTAGAGCTGGGATTTCACCATGTTGGCCAGGCTGGTCTTGAACTCCTGACCTCAAGTGATATACCCACTTCAGCATCCCAAAGTGCTGGGATTACAGGCGTGAGCCACCGCACCCAGCCTATTATTTCTAATACAGTTTGTTTGTTTTTTTTTTACTATTCTTACTTCCACAAGTTATTTATAAGATGAATCAAAAGATAGATGATAGATAAATAGACAGATACGGATAGATAATAAAAGCATCCATTGGACCTAAATGGTAAAAGGTGATTATTTTTCCTGGTATTCTGAGGGTTAAGGCCTCACATGATTCCTGTAACTCTACAAGTTACTTATTAGTTGAGTAAACCTGAAAGAGATTAAGAATTCGGTGGCCTTTGTGAGGCACTGCCCCACCCTGCCCACCAGGCTCTGCCACTCCATGGCAACTCCAGCCAGCTCCTCCCTCTCCCTGCCCCCAGCTGGTGAAGTCACCAGAACTGCCACCCTCGGGCATTGTGGGGCAATGAAGGTGGGTGGAGGGAATGAGGCACCACAACAGTATTTCCCTCCAGCAGCTTCTGGGACTGGGTTTTCTGGCATTTCTATCTCCCCCAAATATCTGTAACAGGCGGTGTTCATATCTCTAAATCAGAGTTCTGGCTGCTGAGGTAGCAGGACTGAGACTGGGACTGGACCCTGACTGAGACCCAGGAGCCAGCAGCTTCTAGCCACTCCACTCACAGGCACAGCCCAGGGACCCACCCCCACGCCCTCCTGCAAGATAAAGGAAGCAGCAACTCAGACATCAGGGTGGGTGAGTCACTTCCTGGGCCGTGGCTCAGGGCCTCCACTCTGCTCCAGGCCTAAAACCCCCTTTCCGCTCAGATCACAAAAACCACTCGTTTCCTGTCCACAGCTAGATTTCTTTACTGGCCAGCCTGGCTTGGAGGGAGGTGCAGAGCAGCCAGCCTTAAAGAGGGTATGTCAGGACTCCTCCCTACTCCCACACATGCGACCAGATCCCGAGGCTGCAGGCAGAGTATGCCTTTCTGCTTGCCCAGCGCCCTCTCAGGCCCAGCAGCACACACTGTGATCTTCAACCTACTTTATTTGTTTCAAGTTTGCCGTTTAAAAGGCAACTTGCTCTAGAAGGGCATTTGCTTTCCTCTCTTCCTCTAGACAGCATCCACCAAAACACAAGGAGAGGCCCTGAAAAGTAACTGGAAAGTCACAGACCGTTCTGGCAAGCGGAGTTGATGAGAAACAGGTAATTCCTGCTCATGGGGCTGACTGGTTTTGTGCTTTGGCTCCCAATCAAGAGGTGACTAAACACAGAGGGGAATTTTACCAGGCCCCAGAGACTCGGATTGGAACGAGAGAGCTCCATGGGCTCAGCTGGGAAATGAGGCACAAGGAGCCAGCCCCAGAAGAGACCCCTCCAAAGGCAACAGCTCCAGAACCGCCTCTTGCCACAACATTCAATGCCCTGGCTTTGATGTTCTGTGTCTCTTGCTGACTCACAAACTTGGGAGGTAACTTGCTTTCCCTATCAAAAATTACTAACCCTTGAGGGGCAATTTCACAATAGCTGTCAACATTTTCAATGTTCATAATCTGGACTCCACTGATTCTGCCTACTTTCCGGGGTTTTTCCTCAGATATGCCCAGACATACACAGGATTTCTGGAACACTGATTAGGGAAAAAATGATACCATCTAATTGTCTTTCATCAAGAACCCACTATTTGGCTGGGTGCAGTGGCTCACACCTGTAATCCCAGCACTTTAAGAGGCCAAGGCAGGCGGATCACTTGAGCTCAGGAATTTAAGACCACCCTGGGCAACATGGGGAAACCCTGTCTCTACTAAAAATACAAAAAATTAGCCAGGTGTTATGGCACATACCTATGATCTCAGCTACTCGTAGGCTGAGATGGGAGGATCACTTGAGCCTAGGAGGCAAAGGTTGCAGTGACCCGAGATCGTGCCACTGCACTCCAGCCTAGGTGACAGAGTGAGACCCCACCTCAAAAAAAAAAAAAAAACCACTATTAGATATTTGATATTCCATCTGTATTATAGAATACTCTGTAGTCGTTAAGAAGGTAGAGGCTGGGCACAGTGGCTTGCGCCTGTAATCCCAGCACTTTGGGAGGCTGAGGCAGACGGATCACAAGGCCAGGAGATTGAGACCATCCTGGCCAACATGGTGAAACTCTGTCTCTATTAAAAATACAAAGAAAATAAGCTGGGCGTGGTGACACACGCCTGTAGTCCAAGCTACTCAGCAGGCTGAGGCAGAAGAATCACTTGAACCCAGGAGATGGAGGTTGCAGTGAGCCGAGATCATGCCACTACACTCCAGCGCGATACTCCAGAGCGATACTCCGTCTCAGAAAAAAAAAAAAAAGAAGAAGAAGAAGGTAGAAAGATATGCACTGGTGTACAGATCACTAAGTGAAAACAAAGCAAGTGGCAGATGAATGTATACAGTGTGACTCCATACTGTATACATACTCAAACAAAACAACAGTCTTTTAACAACAGAGACACTTTCTGAGAAATCTTGCCATTGTGCAAACATCATAGAAACCTAAATGGTATAGCCTACTGCACACCCAGGCTATATAGTATAGACTGTGGCTCCTAGGCTCCAAACCTGTGCAGCATGTGACTGTACTGAATACTGTAGGCAATTATAACACAACGGTAGGTATTTGTGTATCTAAACATAGAAAGGTACAGTAAAAATATGGTATAAAAGATTAAAAATGCTATACCTGGCATCACATGGCATCAGCTGGACTAGCTCCCCTGAGGCTGGAGTATCCACTTTCAAGATAGCTCACTCATGTGGCTGTCACTTTGGTGCTGGCTCTTGATTCCCTTCTACTTGAGCTTCCTCACAGCATGGTGGATGGGTTCCATGAGTGAAGTGTCCCAAGGGAGAACCAGGGAGACACCATCTCACCTTTTAACATCAAGTCTGAGAAACCGTGTAGCGTTATTTCTGAAACAGTCACAAGCCTACCTAGGTTCAAGGGGGAAAAATATAGAACCTACCTTTTGATGGAAAGAGTGTGAAGGTCACTTTGTAAGAGCATGTGGGAGGCAGATATTGTTTTGCCCATTTGGGGAAAATACAATCTACCAAGCTCCCACCCCAAACAATTCATCTTAGCTAATTAAGGTAATTTCATCCCTTTGGCCAACAATTGGTTCAGGGCTAAGCAGGACTGAACAGTTTTGGGCAGTGAGACTCAAAAGAAGCTTGCTCAGGGTTTTTGAGAAAAAGAAGTTTCTCCCACTTGAACAAGGAAATACTTGCTCCTTATGTGCCACCTGCTTCTGGTGGCCATCCCATGATTACAAGGAAAATGTGGATCACAGGATAAAAAGACTGAAGAGGCTTGTCCCTGATGACATCACTAAGATGCTGAATCAATCAGCCCTGGAGACTGCTCTGCCCTGGGACCTACTTTTATGGAGAAAATAAATAATAATTTTATGAATACTGAACCTTATTTGAGTTAAGTTTCTATCCCTTTCATCCAAAATCTCCTTAACTTACCCAGTTTCTTCCTAACATTCTTAACATTGCTGAGCTAACCTGCCCATCCTCAGGCCTTCCAAGAGCAGGAGGTGAGGTATGGGAGCCAGGGAAAGGTGAAACTAGAGGAAGTCTTAACACACAAAAATGATAAACCATCTAAAAAGACCACGAGAACCTTTGAATTCTTCATTTGTCACATAAAAGTCCTCATGCCTAGGACTAACCCATCATGTCCTTGCCCTACACCCAAAGTATGAATAAGAAGAAGGTCGTTGAATGCCCTCTAGAAGGTGGGTGGTGCCACTTACAAAAGGTAGGAGGGAGATGCTGGAGCCTGTCATTAAGGAGCTGACAGTCTAACAGAAAAAAAAAAAAAAAGGCTATAATTCAAGATTCACTGTATTACACATCACAAGAAAAGTGCAGATACAGTGCTATATATCAATGAAGGATATCAATGAAGAGACAGACTTTTAAGTTGGAAGAGATGACTGAAACCCCACAAGAAGGTGCTTTTTGAGTTGAGTCTTCATATAGCTAGAATTTGGATATAAGAAGATGGGGAGAACACTCCAGATGGAAGGAAGGAATCACAAGAATAAAAACCAATATATGGGAAACTATGAGATTCCTAAAGGCTGGAAGATATTCAAAATGGGACCCAGCACTGGCCAATTAGAACAGTGACCAGTCTGCAGGGCTGAAGAAAGTCCTAGAGGCCCTCTGTCAAGCCATGCATTAACCCTTATGTTACTTGATTATGGGAATTGGGTGGACCAGGAGAGGGACTGGGGTGGCTGGGGCTTCAGGCGGGTGGCATTCAGGGGTTCAAGCAAGAGGCTATTTAGCAAGTGATAGAGAAGTATTTCAATATTTTAACAACCAGTGTGTGGCACCAGTTCTTACTAGTGAGAACCAGCTAAAAAATCAACCCTGCTTACAGGAAACAGTGAAAAGTTCCACTTCACTAGAGTTCACAGTGAGTGAAGGGAAATAATGAAAAAATAGCTGGAATTAGGCCACAAAGGAGTTTGAATTCCAAGATGAAGAATTTGGACAAAACAATTAAGCAATACAGATCCACTGAGAATATTTTGATGACACATTCAGATCACAATGGATTGAACATGGATCTGACATAGTGTGGCTTCCTCAGAGTAGAAATTTAGCATATATGTGACAATTTGCTGTGGGTCATTGTGAAAAAGAAAATTTCTCAGTTCTCCGTAACTACAGTGAAGACCTAAAAAAAAACTATAAGGGAATACTTTAATGACTTCCAACCATCAGCATGAAAGATGTCTAAAAGAAAATGAAGAGAAATATAAATGTGTGCCAACAATAGCAGAAAGCAAATGGTTAACTCCCGCCAGCAATCACAGGGACTCGGCTGCTCCAAGATGCCATCCCACAGAATACCTGAGAGAGCTGAGGGCCAGGAATTAGAGCAGAGGCAACAGGAAGTGACAGGAAGTGACAGGAAGTGACAGGCGCTTGAAGGGATAACAATAATGACCTTCCACATTTGCAAAATGCAATTTACAAGGCACGCTTTCTTTTAATCCACACGGCAATACTGTGAGTAGTAATTAACATTTGTATAACATTACACCATTGAAAGAACCCTTTTATATTCATTATTCCCTTAATTCTCCCCATCTTACACCTGAGAAAACTGAAGCCATTAGAAAACAGCTTATCTACTAGGGGAGAAAACTGGAACTCAAACTCAGGCCTTTAGATTCCTTGTCCAGCATTTCTATTTACGCTAGTGTGGCCTCAGGGACTCTGGGGTTATTTCTTAATCTTACAAATGTGGCCTCAGTGCTCCAGGCAGCAGCTGTAGGTTGTAAGAGAAACCTAAGTATCTCCCCTTATAAGTTCTCCAAGGGGTAAACCTTCTATCCCAGGACCTAAATAGAAAGAGGCTCACCCTAGAGACCGGGTGCACACCTCCTAGTGCAGAGGGCTCAAGCAGTTTCTGGAAGGATCCCATCCCATCCCTGTTTTGTTCATCAAATTAGATCTGGGAATCCTTAAAGGCAAGAATCATGACTTTTTGAAATATTCATATCTTCAGACCAGGATGTGGTACTTAACAAATACTTGTTGAATAAAAATAAATATATAAGTGAATATGCATATAATACCCTTGGAAATATCTTGAGATTCCCCCTCTGTCCAGAAAAAGAAAAACAATACAAAGAGCCAAACAATTCTTGAAGCAACAAGTTATTTAATATTAAGTCATAGGTTTTTATTTTGTTTTGTTTTTTCAGACAGGGTTTCCCTCTGTTGCCCAGGTGCAGTGGCACAATCAAAGCTCACTGCAGCCTCAACCTCCATTGCTCAAGTGATCCTCCCACCTCAGCCTCCCGAGGAGCCGAGACTGCAGGCACACTCCACCACATCTGGCTGATTTTTTTAATTTTTGTAGAGAAGAGGTCTCGCCACGTTGCCCAGACTGGTCTTGAACTACTGGGCTCAAGCTATCTGTCCACCTCGGCCTCCCAAAGTGCAGGGATTATAGGCATGAGCCACCACACCCAGTCCCTCACAGCTTGTTAACTTCCTTCATGTCCACTCCACTTAAACTGGAATCAGTTTAGCACTCATCATGCTTAGATTTTGTCATCATTTATAAGGGCTCTGCCTACAACATGTTAAACTCACTGAAAAATTAGACTATACCAATAACTTCTTACATCCCAGCTCTCTCCATCCCTCTTTTCCACTTACCTTGCTCCTTGATTTTGTGGAGGCTTCCCACTGCCCACCTTCTGTGTCCTTGCTCCTTCCTTCTTTGTCTAGCATGCAGTGCCAATCAAGTGAATTCCTTTCTCACCCATGCCCTCAACTGCTTCACCCCTTTATCCTTTGTTTACACCCATATGCACACCCCTAACCCTAAATTCATTCCACAGCCGGTTCTCTTGGACCTGATGACTAAACTTCGAAGCACACCTGGAAGAAGCCATACAGCCACACAATCACACAACCGTGTGGACTGAAGTCACCACAAAATGATAGGTCCCTAAGCTTTCACACCACTCAGCCATCCTGGGTCAGCTCCTCTTTCCATTTCCTCTGAGACCACAGGACCTCCTCAAGTCCCCTACCCAATGCGTATGCCCTCCGTGCCCCCTACCCAATGCCTATGCTCACAGATGCCTTACTTCCTGCCTCATAGCATCAAAAAGGGCATGGGAAAGGACACCCCTGTGCAGCCCAAACCTACAAGCTATCTACAGCCTCCCTCCCACTCTTCTCCTTCTCCACCTCTGTGAAGTAATTCCAGTCACCCATGGCTCCTCTGGGGTCTTGCTTCATTGTTCACATTCTTTCAATCTGGAATCTCTGACTTCTCATTCTGATAACTCCTTCTCCACAGCTTGTAAACCCATATATTTTAAATCTACCCTTAATCCTAGATCCCCTCTGGCTGTCACTTTCTCCTTTTCTTCATATTCAATTTGATCAAATGAGTAATCCATACCCCCATCTCTACTCTTCATCTCTGTTCCTCAGTCCACTGCCATCTGTTTTTCTTCCTACCACCACACTAAAACTGCTCTGGCAATGGTCTCCAAGGATATGATTGCCAATCAGGTAGACACATCTCAGCCTCCACCATACTCTGCCTCGCTGAAGTCTTTCACCTTGTTGACCACTCCCTGTATCTTGGAAGTCTCTCTTCATGGGCTTTGATGACACCAGAGAAGCCTCCTCCTGCTTCCCTGATCATCTCTCTTCTTTCTTCTATGTTGGATCATCTTCCTCCACTTGCTCTATAAATATTGTTTATTCACCTAGGTTGAGCTGGTCGAGCAGCATCTGAACAGAGACTTCATCTGTCTGGTTAACCACTACAGCCTCCATGCTTAGATAGCTCTGCACACATGAAGATTCTTCTTATATATCTGCTGAATGAATGAGCGAATGTTGGAAATACTGGAGTGAACAGTGCACCATCTCTGCCCTCAAGCAGCTTGCAATCCAGTGAGGAAGATGATTAAGTAAACATAAAATGACAGTAGAGTATGATAGGATTATGGTACAAGGAGCTATGAGAGAACATAAGATAGATACTGGACATGCTTAATTCCTCCAGCATCAAATTGTCCCACTTAGACTCAATTTGATCAATATCGAACCATCATCTTCCCTTAAGCCCCCGAAAATGTTATTCAGTTTATGTTCTCTATCTTGGGGATGGTACTGCTACCACAGGGCTATCAAGCTAGAGTCCTAGGATTCACCCTTGATGCCTCCTTCCTCTAATGCTCCACAGCTGAACAGTGGCCAAGTTAGGTTGGTTTTGCCTTCTCAGTATTTGGTAATTCCCTCTCCCCATCTCCATGGCCATCTCACCTTGGTTATTGCAACAATATTGTAATATTCTTTACCTCTAGTCTTTCTTCTTTCTAGAACATGTTTTCTACACTTCCAAAAGTGAAGGGGATCACGTCACTGTCCTGCTTAAAAATCTTCAGTGTTCCTTGATACATAACCCTAAGGTTACAATCCAAACTTCCAAGTATATCTCCTAATGAGCTGACCCTTGTCTCTCCCATCTCACATCCCACAGCTTCTGCCTCACATTTACCATCACCCCATACCCTAAAGTCTGGTTCTACTGAACCACCTGCAAGTACTGAGAACACGAACAATGTTTCATCCCGAACCTTAATTCTGCACAAGCCACTATGTAAAACTTCCTCTGAAGACACTGCTGTAAGTCCTAAGCATTAAACGTGAATTAACTCTTAATCCTCACAACAACTACTATTCTCTCCACTTTACAGATGAGGAAACTGAGACACAGAGCCAACAAATAACTTGCTAGATTTCATATAGCTAATATGTTGTGACACTGGGATTTGAACCCCAGTCTTGTGGCAGAGTCTGTGGCTGTAAATACTGTGCTATCTTACCTGAGTTCACCTTTTTTCACTACCATGTTCATCCACCTGGTGAATTCTTATTTATCTTTGAATACCCACCTCAAGCAGCACTTTTCCAGGATACTTTCCCTCCTCTCCCAGAGTTAACCTCTCATTTCTTTCCTGGCATTGTCATTGTGTCTTGGTCACACCCGTTACTGCATTTGCCACACTCTACTGTGTCCATTTCAGAATCAACCCAACGCTACACAGAGATCAGACTGCACATAAGAATTACCTTGAGCCATGGAAGTTTGTACATTTATTTCCTGAGAAGCTCTTTTACCCATCTGTATCTCATTTTTGTCTCTTGCTGTCAGTTTACCAGCTCTCACTCATCCTCAGCTCCTTGCTGGCTCCAGCCCTTCAGTTTGATTCATTGTTTGCCTACTTTGCCAAATCTACCTTGCCTGCTACCTTTCCTGAACTCTCCCTCCTTTGACTGATAACCTAGAAATGAACCACTTTCAGCGTGACCCTGGGGAGCAGCTGTCAGGCAGGCAGCCCTAACTGGGTGGGGCTGATCCCCCAACCTGGCTCTGAACAAGTCATACTTATTTGGTTTAGCTTTTTCCTTTGGTTTCATTCAAGTTACTTCATGGGGCTAAAGAGTTATTGAAAGAATAAATGTCGTAGAGAAAATAAGAAAAACTAACAACTAGGTTTAGGAAGAACAAAAACGCTAACGAAGTCAGACTGCAGGCTCTTCACTCCCAGTGGTTCACCATTTTCACAACTCAGCGAACACCCAAGTAGCCTTTTCTTTAATTTACAATTAGCAATTGGCTTACATTCCCCTCTGTCTATTTCTTCCAAATTTCATAGCTTCCACTTACTCATGATGTCTTCCCCATAAGTTTTATTTGCCATGACTTCATGGTTCTGTCTGTGCGAATGTTCAGCTTCAGCTCTTCTAAATGCCTAATTCCCTATGTGCTTCTAATTTCAGCTTCCCAAGAACAAGAAGCTTTTTGGCCCTAGTTCATTTTTCCATGTTATGTCATGAGACATCCACTACCAGCCATCCTATAGATTGGCAGTGCTGGTGTCCAGAGCTAACCTCAACCCAATCCACTCTAACAGGGTCACAGTGTGTCAAATCATGCAAAACTTGGCCACCTGGGCTGCCCCTTGAGCAGAGGTTCTAAGTGAGGCATTTTCTCTTAAAAAGAACTATAGTGGCCGGGCGCAGTGGCTCTCGCCTGTAATCCCAGCACTTTGGGAGGCCGAGGCAGGCAGATCACGAGGTCAGGAGTTCCACACCAGCATGACCAACATGGTGAAACCCTGTCTCTACTAAAAATACACAAAAAATTAGCAGGGTGTGGTGGCACGCACTGTAATTCCTGCTACTCAGGAGGCTGAGGCAGGAGAATCACTTGAACCTGGGAGGCAGAGGTTGCAGTGAGCTGAGATCACGCCATTGCACTCCAGCCGCCTAGGCAACAAGAGCGAAACAACGTCTCAAAAAAGAAAAAAAAGAAAAGAACTGTGGTGTGTAAGGCCCCATGCTTGAGTTATGGAGTAATTTAGACAAATGATTCCTTAATATGTTGGGATCATAAATTTTTCTGAGAATCAGATGAAAGATATGGACTCTTCGCCAGAAAAATTTCTCTTATGCATAAAATTTACATGTAACTTTAAGGTATTAAGGAACCCCAGCAGCCGTTCATGTAACACCCCCCACCACCAAAGGTTTGAAGTCTATTACCTGGCACTTGATAAGAATTGTGAGTCAAAAAGGCATTTAGACTCAGTGGCTCCAATGCTTTCAAGCAGGGAAAATGGTAGAGTGATAGTACCCTTAGCAGAGAAGAAGAGAGAAACAGGTTTGGGGAAAATTAGTTATTCTTGAATTACTGAGTCTGAAGTGCAGGTGGGACTCTCAAGTGGATTCATAAACAAGTAACTGAAAATGTGGGTCTGGAGTAGCTGAGAACTGAGATGGAGATTTGTCTCACGTGCTCAGGGCACCTGTGAGAGCAGGTGCAGGGAAGCAGTTCACACAATGCCTACAGCCCATTATCTTTCATTCGCATCTACTCTGCAGTTTTTGGAGACCTTTCTAAGCCCTCACTTTACTTGACAGTCCTAACAATCTTATGAAACAGGAAAAGCCTATCTCAAGACCTATTACAAATAAGGAAATGGATGCTCAAAGGAGTGACAAGTCTGGTCAAAAGTATTGCAATGAAGTAACACAAGACTGGAACCCAAGGCTTCTGATTCTTAATACAACTCCCAATTTCGTTGCAAACTGCGCACAGATAGATGCCTTACTAGCACGGGTCAATTTTTAAGTGCAGTAGTTTGGTTTTCGGATTTTGTCTTTGTGGCTGTCCTCAGTTTACAGAAAAGTTTGAGAGAGAGGGGTGGCAATTGTCCCTTGACAATAATCCCCAATAATCCCGTGGCAATTGATTTGGCAATACTCGCCACTGTTTACTGTTAAATATCTTCCCTGTGGAGCAATAGACAGCCCCAACTCCTAGGAACTTGTCTACAATTCTGACCCACACTCTGTCCTAACACGCTTGGTTTTGTTTTTTGTTTGTTTGTTTGTTTTTGAGATGGAATCTTGCTCTGTCGCCCAGGCTGGAGTGCAGTGGCGCGATCTCGGCTCACTGCAAGCTCTGCCTCCCGGGTTCACGCCATTCTCCGACCTCAGCTTCCCGAGTAGCTGGAACTACAGGCGCCCGCCACCACGCCCAGCTAATTTTTTGTATTTTTAGCAGAGACGAGGTTTCACCCTGTTAGCCAGGATGGTCTCGATCTCCTGACCTCGTGATCCACCCGCCTCGGCCTCCCAAAGTGCTGGGATTACAGGCCTGAGCCACCGCGCCCGGCCCACTGTTGTTTTCAAAAGAGACCTTTTCTGCCTATCTGACCTAAATGCCCAGAATGAGCTCATACATGGGAAAGACTCACGGACATGGACAGACTTCCCGAAGACTACTGTGCAAAACTTGTAATTCTGAAAAGTCAAAAATCTTCAGGATTCACAGGACGGGGTGGAGGGGGCCGGTGGGAAAGAGGAGGGAAAAGAGGGAAAGGAGGGAGAGTGAGACTGCTTAAATCGCTGGAGAGGACGGTGGGTTTATTTGAGTCTTAAAGCTCTGTTCTGTGGTTAGCGTAGGCCGCGGTCCCAGGCCCAGCCCGGGAGGCGGGGAGGGGCGGGGCGGGCGCGTAGGCTGTCGGAGTAAGGCTTGGGCAAGGCTGGGCCGGAAGGGCGTGGGTCGAGGAGAGGCTCCAGACCCGCACGCCGCGCGCACAGAGCTCTTAGCGCTGCTCCCAGCCACAGCCTCCCGCGTCTCGCTCAGCTCCAACATGGTAAGCCTCACTTTTCTTCTTCTTCTTACATGAAAAGAAAAAGAAAAGAAAAAAAAAATCCACATACTTCCCAGCAGACTTTATCTTTGACTTATGTGTGGACGTGGCAGGAAACAGCAGGAAAAATCAGCCTCGTGGGAGGGAACTGGGGAAGAAGGGATGGAAGGAAGAAGCCCTAAAATCATCCCTGTGGTGGCCGCCTAGGGTAGCAGCTGAGGTTCTTTAGCCTTCCCAGTCACGACAAGGCCCAGGGCTGGGGAAGAGGAAGTGCTGGCCGCTCACCGCGCGGGGGCGGGGACCCGTCGTGGGTCAGTGCCTGCAGCCCCCCGCCCATGGTCTCCTGGGAGCCCAGAGACTCCTAGGAGCAAGTTGAAGGCAGGAGGCTGGAAAGCTGCGAGGGGTCACTAGTAATTTATGTAGACCAGAAAAGGGACATTTTAGAACTTGGTCGTCTAGCCCCAGGGAAAATCAAAGTTTCAGTAAGCACCCGGCAGACGGCCAAGACCCAGCGGGACTGAAACTTTAGCCCGTCGCCGCCGGCAGCGCCGCGGCCAAGAATGTGGGAGGAACCCGGTCCCAGCTGAACCCTCTCCTCCTTCCTCTTCCTTTTACCCCACCATCTTTTTAGGCACTCACTCCGTAACTTATTTTTCTCTTCTTATCTCCTTTCATCTCCCGGTTGAACTCATATTTTCCGTAATTCCACCGCCAAAATCTCTCTTTCTTTACCTCTCTTTAGTGGAGAGTCAGCAAACTCTGGCCCGCGGGCCAAGTCGGGTTTTCTGTTCTGCCTACAAGCTAAGAATGAAGTTTCCGTTTGTAAATGATTGAAAGAAATCAAAAGAAGAAAAATACTTTCTGACATGTGAAAATTATTGGAAATCAAACTTCAGAGTCCATAAATGAAGTATTGGAACAGAGCCACGCCCATTCCCTTCCATACTGTCTGGGGTTGCAGTCCTGCTACAGCAGGGACAGAAAGCTCCGGAGGGTGTTGGTTAAGAATGAGAAGACGGTAGTTGAGGTTTTTTACATTGCTACTTCTTTTTCATCGTATTTTTTTTTCTGTCCTCAAATGTTGAGCGCTTAGCATGCCGGGCGCGGTGGCTCACGCTTGTAATCCCAGCACTCTGGGAGGCCGAGGCGGGCGGATCACGAGGTCAGGAGATCGAGACCACGGTGAAACTCCGTCTCTACTAAAAATACAAAAAATTAGCCGGGCGTGGTGGCGGGCGCCTGTAGTCCCAGCTACTCTGAGAGGCTGAGGCAAGAGAATGGCGTGAACCCGGGAGGCGGAGCTTGCAGTGAGCCGAGATTGCGCCACTGCACTCCAGCCTGGGCGACAGAGCGAGACTCCGTCTCAAAAAAAAAAAAAAAATTATTTCACAGTATCCGTTTATCATAATGTTTGCTCCTTGCTATCGCCATCCCCACCAAATAAGACTCCAAGAGTGCCATGAGGTGTGGAGAGCGCCGGTTCTCCTCTCCTTCAGCCACTGCTCCACCCTGGGCAGAGATTTCCGCTATCTGGGCGTCCTCAGGACCCATCTCCAAAGTGCCCTGGAGCTCTACAAATTACGCCATTCCATTTTAGTAATTTGATAATTGTGTCTCTTTCGCTTTGGAGAATTACCTCTGGGAGGAAATGCAAAGAGGTTTTAATTTTCTCCTTGTGGCTGATAGCAACAGCAACAGTTTTCAAAAGAAAATAATCTCTAAATTACATCAAGACTGATGTTAAGGAGAGAAAAATGTGAAGCAAAAAGGCACTGTGAAACTGGAAAAGCAAAACTGTCTGCATTCTGGAAGGAAAAGGGGCAGGGGGAGAATCTGTAGTTCCAGAGAAAGGTGACAAAGCCCATGCTCCTCAGCCTGGTGTGGCCTCCCAGCCACCCTCCTTCCTGTCATCTGATACCTTAGTAAGACAGGGAGATTTTAGGCCTGATATGAAGGGCATGTTGTAACAGACCAAACACATCTGTTTCTAGGCTGTGGTATTTTGTTTCTCCCCTAAAGGCCCCTGAACCTACCAACACTTTTCTTTTTTCTTAATGAAAAGTAAAACTTAGGGCAAAACAAAAACAATCATCCTCCAACAATGCGATTCTTGGGGAAAAGTCGACCTCTCTTAGGGTTCAGGGGTTCTAACGCTGTAAGATGCATTGGGAGGCAGGACTCAGCTAGGATCTCTGTAGCATAAAGGCAGTACAGGAAGGAGGAATCAACCTGCAGCTGTGTAGCTAAGGGCTCAGATCAGTTCTTAGCACGTGTTGATTACGGAATGAGAAATCCTCTAGCTCTGGGCTCCAGGAAGTCCATCCTAAGAACAAACGAAAGGCTAAATGCTAAGTTGCAAATGTCACCATCCAAACAGAAATCATTGTTAACGCTGGGAGGTGAAGTCTCAGAGGAAGGGTGTGGCCAGGCCGGTTTCCCAGAAAGTCTGTAATTGCGCCTTCTATCCACCAGAGAGAGACCAACAGCTCCTCACTTTTGAAGGGGACTTGGGGAACCGGATGACTGGGCCCTATAGAATTTCCTTGAAAAATTCTGCTGTGAGGAAAGAGCCCAGTACAGGATTTAAATCTCTTACATTGTAGATGCTGTGTAAGCAGCAACCTGAGAGCTTCCTGGTTTGGAGTGACCTCCAGAGAAGCTCCACCTTCTCTGTCACTATTTCCCACCAGGAAGTGGAAGCCTGCAAGGCTAAGGACTGCAGAAAGGGACTGGGAGGCCCAGATTCCAGGGTTGCTCTGCCATATCTATTCCCTTCTCCTGTCCGTTTCCTCACATCTAAGATTAATGGTTCCTAACTCTTAAATATGAAAGCCATTTTCAAATATCTAAAAAGTTCTATCTCCCACTGCATACACAATGATAGCTATGCTTTTAGTTTTCTCTAAGGAAATGTGTGAGTCCCAAGAATTAGGTATTGCTTTAAAAAGAACTGACATTTCATTAATCACAAAAGCCTCCATACACTCTTGGAAAATGGGAAATTATTAACCTATAGACAATGTTTGGTGTGCATATGGATTTGTGGATACAGAGTTACACATGTATTTATCCACACATTTAAAAAATATGAGTAAACCTTGTCACCCTCACTCTCATCTAGGCATTCTACTGCTTTTAAACATGCCAGCAATGCTCCACATTTACCTTCCATATATTTCACCTGGAATAAACATGTGGCGAGGGGTAGGACGGAAGGTCACAGAGTGTGACTTTTTGTGGTTGTCTTGAACCCCTCAGCCCCTTGAAAAGATGACTCAGTCTTTTAGGAAACTGCTTTGACCTGAAATAAGATTCCCTAGAGTTTTCTCCAGTATCCAGCCCTTGACATCTTCCCTTGTCTGAGCCCTGCATTTTTTTTTCTCCAAAGGCAAAAATCTCCAGCCCTACAGAGACTGAGCGGTGCATCGAGTCCCTGATTGCTGTTTTCCAGAAGTATGCTGGAAAGGATGGTTATAACTACACTCTCTCCAAGACAGAGTTCCTAAGCTTCATGAATACAGAACTGGCCGCCTTCACAAAGGTACTGGTCCTTGTCTCCCCCACTTCCCCAAACTACCCACAACATGAAACAAGACCCTGGCAGAATGGCCAGGAATGAAGGACCAGCAGCTGACACCCCACGCTCTTGCTTCATTTTAACTCACTCTAAGCCAGGAGTTTTTCCATTTAGGAAGAGAGATATATGAAATGGTATGTGACATAATGGAATTGTTTTCAAATTTTATTCTTCTACCCCAAAGGTTCTATGGCAGCCCTGTCCAATAGAACTTTCTGCAGTGGTGGAAATACATTCTATATCTGCTCTATCCAATATGGTAGCCACCAGCCACATGTGCCTACTGAGTGCCTGAAATGTGGCTAGTGTGACTAACAGACTGACTTTCTAAATTAGTTAATGTAAATGTAAATGTAAATAGCCATTTGTAACCAGTGGCGCTAAGTGTGTATCTGTGTTGGCAGCTTGGGCAAGTGGAGGATGAGACTGATTAGGCAGGGCCTGCGGCCTTTTTCCACCTGAACCCGCTGTACTTTTATACAGTTTATCTATTGGAGTTGCATGCAACACTTGAAAGAAGTGTTCCACTGGCTTTACAAAACTGAATAGCCCCTAATGTCATAGAAAGAGCCCTGGACTAGGAATGGGAAAACCTTTGGTTCAAGCCCCAGGTCTGCCCCTTAGGCAGGTCACTTCACCTCTTTTAGTCTGTTTCTGCATCTAGAAAATGGGAATATTAATAATCCCTATCCTGTACCTTATACTCCTGTGAGAATAAAATGTGGCAGCATATTTGAAAGCACCTTAGAAGATGCAATATAAAGGTGTAATTATTATTATCTCTGCAGAACCAGAAGGACCCTGGTGTCCTTGACCGCATGATGAAGAAACTGGACACCAACAGTGATGGTCAGCTAGATTTCTCAGAATTTCTTAATCTGATTGGTGGCCTGGCTATGGCTTGCCATGACTCCTTCCTCAAGGCTGTCCCTTCCCAGAAGCGGACCTGAGGACCCCTTGGGCCTGGCCTTCAAACCCACCCCCTTTCCTTCCAGCCTTTCTGTAATCATCTCCACAGCCCACCCATCCCCTGAGCCCAGCACACTAACCACCTCATGCAGGCCCCACCTGCCAATAGTAATAAAGCAATGTCACTTTTTTAAAACATGAACTGGAGAGTTGGTGAACTTGTGCATGGGAGGGTGGGAAGTGGGAGGAATATAAATTAGATGGATAGAAGCTGCATAGTAAATAAGAAAAAATGCATCTTGGGTGTACACATAATCATGACTAATAGTACAGCCAGATTCATCTCTAAATTATTGACTGATGGAGAGTTGTCACTTATTGTTATTGTTTACTCACTGCTAACCCTGTTGGCACTGTCATAGATCCTGAGAATACAACCAGCAAGACAGACAAGGTCATGCCTTCACTGAGTATAACTTCTCGTTGGGGAAGAGAACAATGACTAAATAAACAAAGGACTATCAGAGTATGATAAATCCTAGGAAGGACAGATTACAATTATGTTACAGATTCATGGGGACTGTGAGGGCACTATTCTGAGGACATGGCATTCATGCTGAGATATGAAGAACTAGAAAGAGCAAACATTTGAAAAGAAGTAGAAGGCATTTCAAGAGAAGGAATGGGAAGGGCAGAGGTCCTCCAAAGATAAGAAGGATCTGGGATGTTTGTGGAATAGAAAGGAGGCTCATGTTGCCAAGGTCTTCATGTTTGGCTTAAGCTAGTGTTAACACTAGTTTTAATTTTCTAAGCCCTCTGATAAAGCAGCAGGGAAAGAGAGCCTAGAAAGAAGGTAAGAAGACTGATCCAGGGTTAAAGATGACAGATTTAGAGGAGAGAGAAAGACAGGTTTCCACAACATGCAATTATTCCTAAGAAGCACAGCGAAAAAGTGATGTGTTTCCAGAAAACCTCTGATTCCTTATCCATTTGAGTTTTAACTAATTAGCAAAAATCTCTCTAGATTATGGTTTATTCCTTCATAAATTCAGTGAGATGGATTAGACCACATCTGAGGTCATTTTTGGCTCTGACATTCCAAAATGAAGGCCGGCACCTCAGGGTGAGCCACTGCCTCAGCCGTTTACGGTTGTCTCAGCTATACCTGTAGCAACTGCAATTATCTTCAGTACATTTGAATCATCGAGTCTTTGAAAAGAATTCAATTTGACTTTCATAAAGATAAAAACTATCTCTTCACATGCATATTTTATTGGTTTATGGGATATTTAATTAAATTATACCTTACAAGAAAAATGGGCCAGGCGCAGTAGCTCACGCCTGTAATCCAAGCACTTTGGGAGGCTGAGGCAGGCAGATCATGAGGTCAAGAGATCGAAACCATCCTGGCCAACTTGGTGAAACCCTGTCTCTACTAAAAATACAAAAATTAGGCCAGGCGCAGTGGCTCACGCCTGTAATCCCAGCACTTTGGGAGGCCGAGGCGGGCGGATCACGAGGTCAGGATATCCAGACCATCCTGGCTAACACAGTGAAACCCTGTCTCTACTAAAAAATAAAAAAAAAAATTAGCCGGGCGCAGTGGCAGGCACCTGTAGTCCCAGCTATTTGGGAGGCCGAGGCAGGAAAATGGCGTGAACCCGGGAGGCGGAGCTTGCAGTGAGCCGAGATCGCGCCACTGCACTCCAGCCTGGGCGACAGAGCCAGACTCTGTCTCAAAAAAAAAAAAAGAAAAATACAAAAATTAGCCAGGCGTGGTGGCAGGCGCCTGTAATCCCAGCTACTTGGGAGGCTGAAGCAGGAGAATCACTTGAACCTGGGAGGTGGAGGTTGCAATGAGCCAAGATGGCATGCCACTGCACTCCAGCCTAGCAACAGAGCAAGCTCCGTTCCAAAAAAAAAAAAAAGAAAAGAAAAAGAAAAAAATATAAACAGGTTTGGGACCGATCACAAATACACTCTTAGTGAATACATGATCCCACTGTTGGGTTAGTGCGCAAGTGTGTGGGCTATTAGAATTATCCATAGGCCTTGGACATTCATGGTTCTATGGCCACAAGTCAACATTTTTTTTAAGAGAGAGAGAATGGTGAGATGATAAAACGGGTCAGTTAAGAATCTGAAATAAGGCAATGAAGCGAGAAGGGAGGGGAAGAGTATGTAAGAGGTAAAACCCAAGAAATGATGATTATCTGAATATTGTGGTGAGAAAGAGAAGCCTAGGATTATTCCCAGCTTCCCAGTATGGACAATTGGTTGGATGATGATATAATTCACTGAAAGCAGGAATGAAGCAAGGGGGTTAAGCTTTAGGAGCAAAATGTAAAGTCTGGTTTAAAACACATTATATTTGGCCAGGCGCGGTGGCTCACATCTGTAATCCCAGCACTTTGGAGGCCAAGGTGGGAGGATCACTTGAAGTCAGGAGTTAGAAACCAGCCTAGCCGATATGGTGAAACCCTGTCTCTACAAAAAATACAAAAATGAGTCACGCGTGGTGGCGCATGTCTGTAATCTCAGCTACTTGGGAGGCTGAGGCAGGAGAATCGCTTGAACCCAGGAATCAGAGGTTGCAGCGAGCCAAGATCATGCCATTGCACTCCAGCCTGGGCATCGCAGTGAGACTCTGTCTGAAATAAGTAAATAAATAAAGAAAGAAAGAAACAAACAAACCATGTTGTATTTGAGATGTGTTCCTTGTGTGTGCCTGTTCCTTGTTTTTGCAGCATCCAACTCCCCTTCTTCCTGAATCAAGCCCTGCTCTGCACTCCCCATCTCTTGGTGTTCTTAGTTTGGGTAGGGTTCTTCCCCAGTTCTAAGAGTCAAGGACACACCTGTGCTGAAGCTAATGAGTGCCCTGCATTCCTTTGGACACAGTGATTGGCCTAGGGTGGTCAATGTAATCTAAGCTGGTCAAAATAAAGGGAATCTCAGTACCTTTGCTGAAAATTCTGGGATAAAGGCAATTGCTTATTCCTCCTTCTCGGTGGATTCTAACCTGAGAGTTTGTAGTCTTAGACACGCCAATAGCCATCTCAAGACAACAGGGAAGGGATCTGAGAGTGGAGCCAACATTGGAGTAACAGAGCCAAGAAATTTTAACAAGATACCAGCTCCTAGTGCTATGCTAAGACCCTTGACCCACAGAAACTGAGACAGTGAAATTGTGTTGAGTAATTAAGTTTGCGGTAATTTGTTACACAATAATAGATAGCTAACACACAGTTGTAATTCTTAAAATACATTTCTGCTGATTCCCTAACAATTCGTGTATGAATGTTATATTCCTTTACATTTTTAATCATCTTAAACTTATACTCTTCCTTAAAGGATTATCTGCTCTCTGCTACCAAAAAAGTGAAACAAAAGACTCCTCAACACTTCCACACCCTCCAGTTGCTGCCTTAGATATTTCCGTTTGGTCAAAATTATTGTGTTTTTGTATGTGTCTACACCAAAGGCTTCTATTTCCTTTATTACCACTCAGTCCTGAACCCCTTGAGTTCTAACACTTGCCCTCAGCATTCTACTGAATCTTCTCCCCTACTAGTCACTGGCCCAGCAGCCTTTGTTCATCCTTCCTGACCATTGCATCATGCAATGGATATTTGAGTCTCTATAATGTTCCAGACACCGTGCCAGGGCAAAGCGAAAAGAATACGAACATCAGGAAACTGCCGCAGTATCCAGATCGGAGGTGGTGGTGGCCTGGACAGTGGGTGGTTGGGGATGGATTCAAGGGATATTTGGGTGGAGCATCAAATGGGCTTGGGGATTTGGTTGGATGTGAGGCATGAGAGAAAAAAGTCTGATGTCCAAGGGCAGGAGGAATGGAAGGAAGCATCCAGCATGGAGAAAGATGAAAGCCAGAAGACTCAGCAAGCCAGCTTCTTCCGCCTGCTTCATTCTAGCCATGCTGGCAGCCGATTGGATGATGCCAACCAACATTGAGGGTGGGTCTTCCTCTCCCAGTCTACTGACTCAAATGTGAACGTCCTCTGGCAACATCCTCATGGTCACACCCAGAAACAGTACTTTACCAGCTATCTTGGCATCCTTCAATCCAATCAAGTTGACACCTAATATTAACCATCACACCACCCCATCTCCCTAATGTGGGCACATTCCCAGGCCCTCATCTCTGTCTTTCTCTCTCTCTCTCTCTCTCTCTCTGCTTCTCAAGCTAGATCTTCTCTCCAAACTCAAATTGTGAATGCCCACTAGGCATTACCAACAGGACCAACACAACATGCCCTCACTAGGCTCATTATCTCCTCCCCAAACCAACCCTTCCTGCTGGTGTCTCTCTCTACCACTCACTTTGCTTATAGGAAGTACTCCATAGGGGTTTGTTGATCTGAATCTTGAGTTAGAAGCTTGGTACCAATTAGATCTTACTTATCAAAACTTGAGGGCCCAAGCAAGTAAAGGCTTTCTGGTTAGTTCCCTTTAGCCTGGTGTCTTAAAGCCATGGCCAGTGATTTCTTTTTTTTTTTTTTTTTCAAGATGGAGTCTCGCTCTGTCACCCAGGCTGGAGTGCAGCGGTATAATCTCAGCTCACTGCAACCTCTGCCTCCCAGGTTCAAGCGTTTTTCCTGCCTCAGCCTCCCGAGTAGCTGGGATTACAGGAATGCGCCACCATGCCTGACTAATTTTTGTATTCTTAATAGAGACAGGGTTTCACCTTGTTGCCCAGGCTGGTCTCGAACTCTTAACCTCGTGATCTGCCCTTCTTGGCCTCCCAAAGTGCTGGAATTACAGGCATGAGCCACCGCTCCTGGCCCGATTTCTTGGTAAAGTAGCAAATAGACCAGTAGGGTGCCTGATATTTTTCCATCTCTTCCCTAGCTCACTGTTTCTGGAGCATAGTGACATTTAAAAATATATATATATAGAGAGAGAGAGTGCACCTGCTAAAGGAATAATATGGAGACTTAATGAATACTGATTTTTTCCTTCTTGTGCTGCTAATGAAGTAAGGAACACATCTGAAAGGTAGCTACAATTGTACTAAAATCCACTGTGAGTGTGATTTATGCAAGAAAGATAATATAGAAAAATTTTGATAAATATACATGTTTTAAGTTAAAGCAAATATTTTAAATATCCTTTTTATAAATATCCACTTTCACCAATTTTTTTAAGTTAGCCAAACGAACTACAGGTCCCTACCCTTTAGAAAAGAGGACCTCTACCATTCTGCAATAAACTCTCTTAAGCTTCCCCCTGTCCAATTGGACCTCTTCCACCCCTTTCTCCACCCTGTGATCAAAGAGAGTTTTTAAAGGCAAATGTTCTGGTATCGCTCCCATGTGTAAAACCAGGCATTGGACCTTCTGAATATACAGGATTCCCTGGAGCACTCAAGAGCCTTTGTGGTCTGCTCCCTGCCCACCTTGCCAACCAAGGCTAGAACTGATGTCACAGTGATGTGCCTCTGTGCTTTGACACACGCTCTTCTTGCTGCCCTGAAAGCCCTTGGCCCCCTTTCCACCTGTTTCTACTTGTCCTGTAGAGCAGTGTAAGTATCATCTCCCCAAGAAGGCCTTTCCTAAGACCCCTATCCAAAGCTGATTTTAATGCTCTTATTCTATGCTCCAGAGCACTCCATTCTTGCCTCTATCATAGCACTTGCCACTCTACTTACAGTGTTTTTATTTGTCTGTCTTTTCTGACTTGACTTTGAGCTGAAGAACAGAGACCTAATTAAAGGCATCTTTGTATTGCTAGGATTTAATGTGGTACCTAGCATATAGTAGCAAAAAAATATATTTGTTGAGTGAAAAAAATATATGATACATGAATAAGCGATAAGAGAATGCTATACCAGATGTGGGACATACCATGTGTATCAGTCTGGGTTCCCACAGGAAACACATGCACACTCAAAGGGGTCACTGAAGAGAATTTAATGAACGCACTATTTACGAAGCTGTAAGAGATAAGATAATAACGAGATGGCGAAGGGTAGAGATAAGATAAATAACAAGAGATGGCAAAGCACCAGGACTAGCAAAATTAGGATGCTGTTCCCACCTCTCAGCCTGACTGGCAATGGAAAAATTATTGGAATTCAAGAGCCATAGCCCAGGAAGAGGGGCCACTCACAGATGCTGTGGCCTTAGATGTAGAAATACAGCCACTGTCAAACCACAGCCTGGCAGGAGGGACCCAGGGGAATAAATATTGATTTCTCTCTTTTCCCACCTTCTGATCGCCTGCAAGTGCCTCCTGTTGGCCCATCCTACTGGAAGTCTGAGCTGGGCAGAGAAGCACCAAAAGTGGAGCTGGAGGAGCAAACAGAATATCCAGCACGCTGCAGAAAGCTGAAATTGGTATTCTTCTACCACATGGCTACTCCTGCCACCAAGGGGAACACAGAGTAAAGTGCCAACACTAATTCAGGTATAATTTTGTGTGTGTGTATTTTCTTAAGTTATTGAAAATTTTAAATTTTTTATTATGGTTAAATATACAGAACATAAAATTTAACACTGTTACCATTTTTTAAGTGCACATTTTAGTAGCATTAAGTATATTCACATTGTATAAACATGACCACCAATACCTCCATAACATTTCCATCTTCCCAAACTGAAAGTCTGCATCCATTAAACAATAACTTCCCTTTCTCCCCTCCGCTACCTCCTGGTCACCATCATTCTACTTTCTGTCTCTATTCATCTGAACTACTCTAGGTACCTCCTGTCAGTGGAATTATACAACATTTGTCTTTTTGTGTCTGACTTATTTCACTTAGCATAATGTCTTCAAGATTCATTTATGTTGTTACATATGTTAAAATTTCCTTCCATTTCAGGGCTGAATAATAGTCCACTGCGTATATATTTGTGTGTGTGTGTGTGTGTATGTGTATGTGCACGCACACCACATTTTGTTTCTCCATTCATCTATTGATGGACACTTGGGTTGCTTCCACCTTTTGTTATTGTGCATAGTGCTACGATGAATGCAGGTGTACAAATAATTGTTTAAGTCTCTGGGCATACAACCCTATTATGTTCCCACCAGCAATGCTTACAAGGTTTCCAAAGTCTCCACATACTCACCAACTCTTGCTATTTTCTGCTTTTTAAAATAATAGCCATCCTAATGAATGTGAAATAGTATCTCATTTTGGTTTCCTTTCACATTTTCCTAATGATTCGTAATGTTAAGCATCTTTTCAATGTGCTTATTGGCCATTTGTGTATCTTCTTCGGAAAAATGTCTATTTGATTCTTTTGCCCATTTTGTATTGGGTTGTTTGGTTTTTGTTGAGCCGTAGGAGTTCTTTTTATATTCTTGGTATTAAGCCCTTATTAGATATGTGGTTTGCAAATATTTTCTACCATTCTGTGGGTTGCCTTTTCACTCTATTCATAGTGTCCTTAGACGCACAAAAGTTTTTCGTTTTGATGAAGTCCAATTTATATGTTTTTCTCTTACATTGCTTGTGCCTTTGGTGTCATATCCAAGAAATCATAGCCAAATCCAATGTACATTTTTTTAATGAAGTAAAACAAGAAGAAAAAAATCAAGCAAATATCTATCTCTTTTGATGGAGATTTGGGCCATGGTGGTAGGACTTCTGCCAAGATTTAGTATGGAGCAGATATAGAAAGCCCCTTTCCTACCGCAAATAATGCTGGATAACATAGAGTCTTCCCCTTCCCCTTAAAAAGTTAAAATACTTGGTCAATTAAAAGGCAGAAAGAGAATTATTCAGGTGCCAGAAGCACAAAGGGAACTGATAGCTGTCACAGTGCCCCAGAGCAGAGGCCACGTGGCCCAGGCCATTGTGGAGAACTAGAACTGAACTCTTAGTGAAAAGAGAGAGCTGCTAAAGAGCTGCCCTGTCACTGACGGAGACTGGAAAGCTCAGTCCACCACCTCTCAAGACACAGAATGAGCCCTGGGGTGAGGCAAAGTCATCTGAGAGAAATCAGAGCACTGCACCTGTGTTCCCAGAAGGCATGGGATTCAAACACATGCTATTAAAGAAATAAACCAAAAACTACCCCAGAGTTGTGAGTGCCATAAAACCCTAGAAATATGCAAAACCACCTCGTGGAGATGCCTCCAGACATTTGGAGGATGTCCACAGGAGATAATAAATACACTTAGAATAGGCTCACAGGCACACGAGGGATGACAAGTACACACAACAGACTTGAGACTTCGCACTGAGTAACAAGAGAGAGCGCAATCTGGAAGGACGTTAGCATGAGTGTGTTTAAAATGGTCAAATAAATAAAGCAATAGATCTATATATATAAAGAACCAAGTGTATAATTGAAATATACAGCCATGCAAATAAACCCTGAAGCTGGGCATTCCACCACCAATTTGTGACCCAGCTCCAGCTATAGGGGAGAGGATCCCTCCCTGCCCCACTGCACCTCAGGAAGACCTCGTTGACTCACTGCACCCACCCACCTTACAATGACCCTATTGTACCATCCAGCAACCTGGTGAGAGATGTGTTGGGAATTCAGGCAGAGAGACTGAGAGGACCACACCTGTGCAGCAACCATGATAATTCATGCTTTGTTTCTTGGCCCTCCCTAATCTCCTAAATCTCTCCCAGTCACCACCAAGAAAGAAGACTGGGAGGGAGAGGCAAGTCTGCACTGGCTGCAAACTGGATTCTGCGTGATTTGAGCTGCCTGTAAGGTTAGACAGTGGGGGCAGAGAGAAGCAGCAGTAGTCCTGGTTCCCGGCCCCACCTCTCTCCACCGAGAGAAACGTTTCTGTTACCAGATTCATATTTTACCCTCGCAATGACTTACTGTCAACATTATCATTAAACATGATCCGCAGAGTCACTAGGGATTCTGGTAGGAATGCAAGCAAAGACGATGACTCAGGAACGTTGCAAGTCCAGTCCGTAAAGAGACTAACTTCTGGCAAGGGAAGAAACACAAATCTGAAAGTTGGGAAAAGTGTAAATATCACATAGGAAGCAAAGGTTGCTTCGCAAATGCTAGCTTAGCTCACCGTTCTCCTCATTTCCTCACTACTAAGCATCCTTGGCTCCCTGCAGCAAGGCTGCTTTCTCCTCCCCATTGCTGAAATTGCTTTCCCCACAATCAAACAAGTCCTTACCTACCATATAGCCAAATCCAGCAGGCTATTTTCAGCCTTCATTGTCCTTGATGCTTAGCACTGGTAGATGTGGTTGACGGCCCCACCCTCTTGATGCCTGCAGAGGTGGGCTCCATGCGGCAATGAACTGAGGATTGCTCACAATGGAGCCCCTAGCCCAGAGCAGGGCCTGGCACCTAATAGGCACCCTATGAATGCTCAGTGAAAGAAGGCATCCACTGCAAGGTCCTGGGGAACAAAGAATTCCAATGTGGCCCGTACATTTTAAGTCCTAGAGGATCCTAGATGTAAAAGGCCTTCAAAAGTGGCCACTCTTTTAAACCATTATACTGGCAGCTGAGCCATGTTTCCCCATCATGGACACATCTAGAGGGCACTGCCTAAAACCATACACATCTCCCCACCCAGGACAGTACAGGGGCCTTAGCCTGGGGCATATGGGTGGGCAGAAGGGGGTGAACAATGAAAGCTGAAGAAAAGAAAGCAGGTGGAAGGGGGCAGCAGGGTGGGAACATAGAGAGAAAACAAAGCGGGGCAGGGAACGGGGGGCAGATGGGAGAAGATAGAGAGAGATACAGATCTAGCCACTGAGGAAAAGGTCAGAAGAGAACATTGTCCTCTACTGAAGTAAAATAACTTCCACCTGACCATGGCACTGCAGGTCGTGGGCAGCACAAGCTGGTCATGCTGCGATGTTTAGGACCCATAGCATCTTCCCTTCAAATCCAAATCATAATAGAGAGAGGACTCTGTCCTCATTGAGCCGGCAACGCCTTGCAATTTTTACCTTTTGGATCCGGTAACTTTCCATGTCTGCCCACTTTGTGGGAGGTGGCCCTTGGTGCACCAAACCAGGAGGAATCAGTGTTAGAGTTATGGAGACTACAATGAAAGCCCTGGACCCCGGGAGTGAGCAGCACCTCCAGGGTATGGGCCAAGAACTCGCAGCACTGAGGCTCCAGACACTCAGGAGAATGGTAAGGGTCAATCTCTTGGTGAGTAGCTAGGTCCCTGCAACCTTCACCTAGGTCTAAATGGGCATAGGGGTAGCTTTTCTATGGACACGCCCTAGCCAGGTGTCCCAGGTACCGGCTGCATCCTAGGTAATCCATTGCAGATCATAGGATTGCACGAATACTAATGCTAGTCTCTTTAGTGTTTTTAGATGTGGCTTTTATTTCCCAATAGGCTGGCTTTTGGTTGCAGAAATCTCATAGGAAACAGAGACCACATGGTAAGGAGGGAAAGGCAGCAGCAGAATGGGTGCACCTGGGGTCCCACAAACCTTCGGCTCTGAACCTTCAGCTAGGTCTAAATGGGGCAATTGGGTGGTTTTCTTTGGATCTGTCCTGGCCTGGCCTCGCTGCTGCCTCCAGCTCCTGGGACCATGGGAATCCTGTGCACCACCCCCAGGGGCCACAAGAAAACAGCATGGTCCTTCCCCATGGAACTCCCCTGTAGAGAAGTGGGGCACCTGGAATATTCAAGTTTCCGGGAGACTAGGGGCCAGTTGTTAGCCAGGGGAAACTGACGGTTCCTGACTTTTGGTCACCCCATATCCAAGCTTGGCCTAAGGCCCGTGCTGCCCTGGCCTCTGGGATTGGCTATGGAGGTTCCACCCTACAGCTGGAACCATCTTACTTGGTCTCCTCAAAAATAGGTCCTGATCATATAGAAATGCAATTGTGTTTCTCCTACTGATGTAAAGTCTCTCTGAGCAGACTGGACTGCTGATTTTATGTAGAATTTGTGGAAAGTGTGGGATTCAGAGACTGGTGAAGGGCTCAGACATAAGTGAGCTGGTGTTGATTGGTTGGCACTCAAAGCTGCTCATTGGACTGAGTTGCTTTCAACTCACTGACTTTCAGAGTGAGGGGCTAGCACTGACTGAGGGGCTTGCAGAATTGTATTCACCGAGGTGAGTGGCTGCATTAGGAAAAATAAACTCCACTAAAGGTGTCCAATCCTATTCCCTGGAACCTGTGAATGTGTTACTTTACATGTCAAAGAGACTTTGGAGAGGTGATTAAGTTAAGGATGTTGTGACAGGCAGATTATCCTGGAGAGCCCAGTGCCATCACAAGGGTGCATAGAAATGAGAGAGGGAGGAAGGACAGTCCATGTCAGAAGGACACCATGTGACAATAACTTGAGTGTCCATGGCTGCTGTTGAAGGTGGGAGGGCTACCAGCCAAGGAATGTGGACAAATCCCACATGCTGGAAAAGACAATGACACAGTCTCCTTACAGCCTCCAGCAAGGAACGCAAACCTGCCAACAACACATTCACTTTAGTGCGATGAGACTTCTTTTGGACTTCTGATCATCAGAACCCTAAGATCATAAATATGGGTTATTTGAAGAAGTTGTTTGTGGTCATTTATTACAGTAGCAATAAGACACTCATACAGGCCAGGCGCGGTGACTCATGCCTATAATCCCCAGCATTTTGGGAGGCCAAGGCAGGCGGATCACCTGAAGTCGGGAGCTCGAGACCAGCCTGACCAGTATGGAGAAACCCCATCTCTACTAAAAATACAAAAAATTAGCCGGGCATGGTGGTACATGCCTGTAATCCCGGCTACTCGGGAGGCTGAGGCAGGAGAATTGCTTGAACCCGGGAGGCAGAAGTTGCGGTGATCCAAGATTGCGCCACTGCACTCCAGCCTGGTCAACAAGAGCGAAACTCTATCTCAACAACAACAACAACAACAACAACAACAACAAAAGAAACTCATGCAATGGGCAACGGTGAATTAAGATGATTTAAATACTTAAAGCCAGTTCTGGTGGCTATTTGTAACCATGGCTTCAGAATAATCACCCTTTTTCCAGTCACATAAACTTTAAAATTTTTAAATTGTCGTAATAAGTAATTAAGATGACACTGGAGATTGTCCCAACTGTCCCTGTACAAGGAGTCTAAGCCCTTGCCCTCTGCTCAGGGCATCACAATGTCTGGTAGTGTCTGAGGATAGGTTTTGCATGGGTGTATGTTTGGGGGCAGGGTTAGGGGAGCTCTGTCACTGGATTTATCATGTTCCCCACAAGGATGTCTGCAGAGTGTTAGGAAGATGAGTGTCCTTTGTCATATAGGCCATCGTGTTTCTGATGTCTCTTTCCATATATGAGGAATTTCCCATGTTCCAAAACTATTAGGATCACATACTTGCTTTCTCAGCTTCCCTAGGGCCTGAGATGTGGGTAGATTACCAAGGTAAATCAGAAACAGCTACTCCAACTTTTGATGTGAATTGAGAGATTCAAGGAATCAGAACTGGGGAAATTCATTTGGGCCCTTGCAACATAATAATCTCATCTCCAGATCTTTAGTAACAGTGTCCAGGGCTGCAGACAGAGAGAGAAGGGGAGTGAGAAGGAAGGAGAGAGGTGAGAGATGAAAGAGAAGGAGGAATGAGGGGATGGAGAAATGAAGGCAGGGAATGAGGTCCCTAAAGTCACCTAGTGCTGAGTTCACCTCCAGGCACCCGCCTGATTCATTTGAAGAGAGTCACCTTCCACCTCTACCCAATCTCTTCAAGGATCAAGTTACTCCACTCTCCATTCTGAAGATATAAGTTGGCTTTCTCATCAGACCTCCGTCCTCCCAGCCCCCGGTTCTAACCCAGTTCTGAGGTTAGAGAGAGAGAAAAAAAAAAACCCGAAACCTCACTCTTAAATCAAACACCTCATCTTTCTATCATACTTTAGCCAGCAGCTTCTTCTCCTGAATTTTCTTTTCTTGTATTCTGTGTAGCAAGAAAAATAAAAAATGGTCCTTTGGAAACTATGAGAATGTAGAAGGAAGGATGTATACAGAAAACACAGCAACTGGTACTATGAGCAGCAGCCCTGAGAAGCAGCCCCAAAGCTATGTATCTGTATGCATCACACATGCTTATACTTCTGTTTTGTTCATATAAATGGTATACTTTGCATACACTGTTTATGTCTTTTTTCTTTAAAGTTTTGGATTGGCGCAACATACAATCCTAGAATCCCTCTCCATGAGAGTAACCTGGGAGAAAGGTTAGAAACACAAGAAGATACGAAAGATGCATCGTTGTCCTGCCTAAGATACCTGGGCACAAGTGGAAAAGGATCATGACATCACTCCCTCTTCAGGAAGCTGGCTGCAGGTTGGCCAGGTGGGCTGAGTGAGACTGAGATGTGGGTGGGGGTGGAGGGTGGGTTGGAGGGAAAGCCGAAGCCCTCGACGTCATCAAAGGGGTGTGTGTTATGTTGATCAGGCAGCGCAGGGGTTAAGGTTTAGGTGGCCACCTAAAGGCAATGTAATCCCCAGTGTTGTTAAGAAGAATTGTGTAGAATGAGATTTGGGGTGAGGCTTGGAGAGACCTCTGTGGAGAGTCAGGCAAAGTGACCAAGTGTGTACCACTACAGAAGTTTGAAGATGCGCTGTGGCGAAAAGTAACCCCACATTTTCTTGGTAGGGGAGATACTGTGGTCAGTTAAGTGATTTTTCCAGTTTAAGATTTATCTATTACAAATCAGCTTTCTTGACACGTTGGGTTTCCACAACATAGGAAATGCAACTGAAGGATTTATGTTTGGGGGGTTGAATTCTTTCTCTCCCCAAGCAATCACTTTTTTCACATGGTACATACTTCTTTCAATCCACCTTGAAACATCTCATGGATATGATCTGCTCAACTTTTGTTTATTGTGGTTGCTTTCAAGGTTTCTATAACCACTCTCTGCACCCTACTCTAACACACATACACATCTGTGCTACCCTCCTGTGAACACACTTTAGCTCCTGCAGATTCTGTCTCGCTGACTGTTGGCTTGCAAACCTTTGCTAACTGCAGCCAGGTTTTTCACATATCTTGCTTGCCCTCTTCTTCCTCCTGTTCCTCTTCCTTCTCATCTTCTATCCTGGGCTCAGCAGTGCCACTAACTTACAAGCAGTACCTAGTGCTGTTTCTGCTGCTAAATGTATACTCACATTTTTTCTGACAACAGGGAAAGAAAGATCCTCTGAATGGAACACTTTCCCTTTCTGAGGCTTCTTGTGGAGCCACCCAGTGAAGGACCTGGGAGAGGCTCTGGAAATCTTTGGCCCTGCTTCGGGGCCCGGGTTGCAGCCTCAGATCTATCAAACATAGTATCTCTCCCTTGCTACCCAGGGAGAAGTCAACTTGGGCCCAGTGTTACCCATTAGGCCCCACCAGAGCTAACAGAAAGCTGAGACTTCCCACCTGGCTACTTTGATGTTATTGCCCATCCTTCCTGTGGAGGACCTTTGGGAGTGTAACTGTGATTAAGGCTGACATGCTCGTAAAGAAGCACATCTCCCGAAAGACAGGTTTTCACCACAGACCTCACAGGAGCATCTGCTCAGCTCTGGGGACAAAGGGTGATGGGCCTCCTGCACTCCCCTACATAGGGTAAAGCAGAAACTGTTTTTAGAACTGGTAAGGTGCCTTTGAAATGCCAGAATTAAGGGTTTTCTTACTTCATGGTTTCACACAGTACAGAATATATTCTGTATTCTCTAAAAGTTCCTATTCAGCATCTAGATTGACTTTTTCGTACTTTGATATTTTGAGAAATAGGGGTGCTGCAACCTCTATGAAGTAACAGAAATTAGATTTTACTCTCCTACCAGGAACAACAAAGAAAAAAATAGACAAAATACATGAAAAGAATATGTTCAAGATACTGGATATCAGGCACAAAACAGACAGGACCATAAACCCTGAGAGATGGGCACCAATCAGGTGAGCCCTAAATTGCTCTAAATTACTGCCTTGAGAGGGTTTCCAAGTTAGGCACAGGGAGGGGAAAGTGAAGAGGAGCTCCGTGAACCTTTTGAGTTGAGGACACTGAGCTGAGAGTCCAGGGAAGCTACGGTATCATAGAGTTCACAGGGAGAGCACTAGGGTGGAAAGAGCTGCAGAGAGTACATCAGGGGTAACTGCAGAACATGACCAAGCACGCAGCACAGTGCGGGTCCATGTGAGGGAGGCCCTCAGGTTCAGAGGAAAACTCATTTGAAAAGATGAGAGAGAACAGTGCCTGGAACTCATGCAGAGCTAGAATCATGCCTGTTTCCAAAAGGCAGACTGAACAAAAAAGGGCCTCAAAATTCACAAGGCATAGGGTAGAGAATTCAGGAAGGTTTTGTCTCAGTAGTAAGAATGGATTACCCCTGGACGGAGCACTGCTGTAGATCTCTTAACAAATCATAAAAGCAAGACTGGAAATGATCAAACTGTTTGCCAGCAACTTGACTGCATCCCTGAAGAAAACTCAAAATTTATAGGGACCCAAAAATATGCAGAAACCAACAAGGTAAAATTCACAATGTCTGGCATTCTACCAAAATGTTTAGCCATATTAAACAAGGAAATGACCATAATGAGGAGACAAATCAATCATGTTAAACTGACTCAGAGCTGACAAAGGTGTTAGAATTACCAGAGAAGAACATTAAATCAGGTATTATAACTGTATTTCATAAGTCCCAAAAATTAAGGAGACGAAAGATATGAAAAGATCCAAGCTAACATTAAGAAATAAAAACTGGGCCGGGCGTGGTGGCTCACGCCTGTAATCCCAGCACTTTGGGAGGCCGAGGCAGGCAGATCACGAGGTCAGGAGATCGAGACCATCCTGGTTAACACAGTGAAACCCCGTCTCTACTAAAAATACAAAAAATTAGCCGGGCGAGATGGCGGGCACCTGTAGTCCCAGCTACTCGGGAGGCTGAGGCAGGAGAATGGCGTGAACCCCGGGGGGGCGGAGTCTGCAGTGAGCCGAGATCGCGCCACTGCACTCCAGCCTGGGCGACAGTGAGACTCTGTCTCAAAAAAAAAAAAAAAAAGAAATAAAAATTGGGGCTGGGCACAGTGGCTCATGCCTGTAATTCCAGCATTTAAGGAGGCCAAGACAGGAGGACTGCTTGAACCCAGGAGTTAAGACCAGTCTGGGAAACATAGTAAGACACCATATCTACAAAAAAATAAAAAGAAGTAAAAACTGTGATATCTGAGAGTAAATGAACTGCAAGGGATTAACAGCAAACTAGAAAATATAGAAGAAAAAAATTGTAAATGTTACGGCATAGCAAAGAAAAGCAGCCAAAAAAGAATGCTGAGAAAAAAACATAATAAAGGAAAAAGCATCAATGAGCTGTGGAACAATTCAGCCGACCTCAGATACAGGTGACTAGAGTCCATCAAAGTCAAACACAGTGGCAGCAGAAAAACTCTTGGAAGAAACACTAATCTAATACTTACCAAGCCAGGTATGGTGGCACACGCCTGTGATCCCAGCTATTCAAAGGCTGAGGCAGGAGGATCATTTAAGCCCAGGAGTTTGAGACCAGCCTGGGCAACATAGCAAGACCCTGTCTCAAGGGGGAAAAAAAACCCACCTCCAAAGAACAAAAGACTAATCTTATCAAATGTAATAAAACTGTAAATCCACAGATCCAGAAAGCTCATCACATTCAAGCACTAGAAATATGAAGAAATGACACCAAGGCATATCATAAATTGCTCAGTGATAATAAAGAAAATCTTAAAAGCAGCCAGAGAAAAAACACAAGTGATCTACATTGGAACGAAGATAATGTAAGGATGACATCAGATTTTTCACCAGCCACAATGCACACAAGAATACAGTGGAACCACATCTTTAAACACTCCAAGATGGAAATTGTCCACATAGAAATCTATACCCTGCAAAATTAGCTTTCAAAAAACAAAGGTGAAATAAAGACACATTCAAACATATAAAATGTGAAGGAATTTGGGCTGAGCACGGGGTCTCACACCTGTTATCCCAACACTTTGGGAGACCAAGGTGGGGTGATCACCTGAGGTCAAGAGTTCAAGACAGCCTGGCCAACATGGTGAAACCCCATCTCTAATAAAAATACAAAAATTAGCCGAGTGTGGTGGTGTGCACCTGTAATCCCAGCTATTCGGGAGGCTGAGGCATGAGAATGGCTTGAACCTGGGAGGCAGAGACTGCAGTGAGCCAAGATTGCACTACTGCACTCCAATCTGAGCGACAGAGAGAGATTCCATCTCAAAAACAAAACAAAACAAAAAAGTGAAAGAATTTATTACCAGCAGATTTGTGCTCCAAAAAATGTTAAAGGACATCCTTCCTACGGAAGGAAACAAGTATGAGATGGAAATCTGGGTGTCCACAAAAGAATGTCAAGCACTAGAAATGGTAGGTAACACATGAACAAATATACACATTTCTTTTCCTTATTAGTTAAAACTCTTCAAAAGAAAATTGAGGCCATGCCTTGTAGCTCACACCTGTAATCCTAGTACTTTGGAAGGTTGGGGGCAGGTGGATTTCTAGAGGCCAGGAGTTAGAGACCAGCCTGGGCAACATGACAAAACACTGTCTCTACTAAAAACACAAAAATTACTCAGACGAGGGGGTGCCCTCCTGCAATCCCAGCTACTCAGAAGGTTGAGGCACGAGAACACTTGAACCCAGGAGGTGGAGGATGCAGTGAGCCAAGATTGGCCACTGCACCCCAGCCTGGGCAACACAAAAGACACTGTCTCAAAAAAAAAAAAAAAGGAAGAAAACTAAAAAGAAAATTGATTGTATAAACAATAATAGCAATGGATTGTGGAGTTTAACATTTTTTAAATTTTTACTTTTTTATTTCAATAGGTTTTGGGGGAACAGCTGATGTTGGTTACGTGGAGAAGTTCTTTAGTGGTGATTACCAAGATTGTCATGCACCCATCACCTGAGAAATGTACACTGTACCCAGTGTGCAATCTTTCATCCCTCACCCATTTGACACCATTTCCTCAAGTCCCCAAAGTCCATTATATCATTCTTTTGCCTTTGAGTCCTCATAACTTAGCTCCCACTTATAAGTGAGAGCATACGATGTTTGGCTTTCCATTCCTGAGTTACTTTACTTAGAATAAAGGTCTCCAACTCCATCCAGGTTGCTGCAAATGCCTTTATTTCATTCCTTTTTATGGCTGAGTAGTATCCCATGGTATATGTATACACCACATTTTCTTTATCCACTCTTTGATTGATGGACATTTGGCCTGGTTCCATATCTTTTCAATTGTTAATTGTGCTGCTATAAACATGCATGTGCAAGTGTCTTTTCATATAATGACTCCTTTTACTCCGGGTAGATACCCCATAGTGAGATTGCTGGATCCAATGGTAGATTTACTTTTAGTTCTTTAAGGAATCTCCATACTGTTTTCCATCATGGTTGTACTAGGTTACATTCCCACCAGCAGTGTAAAAGTGATCCCTGTTCACCATATCCTTGCCAACATCCCTTATTTTTTAAAATTATGGCCGTGCTTGCAGGAGTAAGGGGGTATTGCATTATGGTTTAGATTTGCATTTTCCTGATATTTCGTGATGTTGAGCATTTTTTCACTTTACTTGGCCATTTGTATATATCTTCTTTTGAGAATTGTCTATTCATGTGCTTGCCCACTTTTTGATGGGATTGTTGGTTTTTTTCTTAATGATTTTTTGGAGTTGCTTGTAGATTCCTAAAATTCATATGCAACCAAAACACAGCCCACATTCCAAAGCAAGACTAAGCAAAAAGAACAAATTTGGAGGTATCACAGTATCTGACTTCAAACTATGCTGTAAGGCCATAGTGGCCAAAACAGCATGGTACTGGCATAAATATAGGCACATAGACTAATGAAACAGAATAGAGAACCCAGAAATAAAGCCAAGTACTTACAGCAACTGATCTTTGACAAAGCAAACAAAAACGTAAAGTGGGGGAAAGACACCCCATTCAACAAATGGTGCTGGGAAAATTGGCAAGTCACATGTGGAAGAGTGAAACTGAATCCTCATCTCTCACCTTATATAAAAATCAACTCGAGATGGGTCAAAGACTTAAGTCTAAAACCTGAAACCATAAAAATTCCGGAAGATAACATCAAAAAACCCTACTAGACATTTGCTTAGGCAAAGACTTCATGACCAAGAACCCCAAAGCAAATGCAACAAAAACAAAGATAAATAGATGAGACTTAATTAAATTAAAAAGCTTCTGCACAGTGAAAGAAATAACCAGCAGAGTAAACAGACAACCCACAGAGTGGCAGAAAATCTTTGCAAACTATGCATCCAATAAAGGACTGTGGAATTTATGACATAAAAATAAAATTCGTGGCCTAGTGCAGTGGCTCATACCTGTAATCCCAGCAATTTGAGAGGCCAAGGCAGGCGGATCGCTTGAAGCCAGGAGTTCAAGACAAGCCTGGCCAACATGGTGAAACTCCATCTCTGCAAAAAAATATAAAAGTTAGCCAGGCATGGTGGCACACACCTCTAATCCCAGCTACTCAGGAGACTGAGGAACAAGAACTCCTTAAACCCAGGAGGCAGAGGTTCCAGTAAGCCAAGATCACTCCACTGCACTCCAGCCTAGGTGACAGAGTGAGACTCTGTCTCAAAAAAAAAAGAAAAAAAGAAAAGAAAAGAAAAATCTTGTAACAATAGCACAATGGCCAGGAAGGGAGATATGGAGATATAATATTCTAAGGCTGTTACTCCATACTTGTTTCTTTGTTTTTTAAAACAAGGTCTTCCTCTGTCTCCCAGCCTGGAGCGTAGTGACCTGAATGTAGCTCACTGCAGCCGTCACCTCTTGGGCTCACGTGATCCTCCCAGCTCAGCCTCCCAAATATCTGGGATTGCAGGCATGCACTACCACACCTGGATAATTTTTTTTTTTTTTTTTTTTTTTTTTTTTTTTGAGACGGAGTCTCGCTCTGTCGCCCAGGCTAGAGTGCAGTAGATACAGGGACCGCCACCAGCCCGGTAATTTTTGTTTTTTAGTAGAGACGGGGTTTCACCATGGTCTCGATCTCCTGACCTCGTGATCCACCCGCCTCGGCCTCCCAAAGTGCTGGGATTACAAGCGTGAGCCACCACGCCCAGCCTACACCTGGATAATTTTTTAAGTATTTTGTAGCAATAGGGTCTCACCATGTTGCCTAGGCTGCTCTTGAACTCCCAGGCTCCAGCAATCCTCCTGTCTCAACTGCCAAAGTGGTGGGATTACAGGTGTGAGCGACGGTGCCCAGCCTTACTCTATACTTGAAGTGGCATAATATCACTACAAGGTAGACAGTGTTAACTAAAAATATATCATATAATCCCTAAAGCAATCACTAAAATGACAAAATGGAGATGGGTAATAATGAGTTGAAATGGAATAATAAAAAATACTAGTCTAAAGCAAAAGATGGCAGAAAAAGAAGGAAGAGAAGGGACAACTTGAAAATTAAGAGCAAGCTAAAACTCAAACCTAGCCCTTTCAATAATTATACTAAATGTGGAGGATCTAAACACACCAATTAAAATGCTGAGATTGTCACACTGGATAAAAACAAGATTAACTATATGCTGCTTACCAGAAATGTACTATAAAAATGAAGTTACAAATATGTAAAAGTAAAAAGATGGAAAAAATATTCTATGCTAAGCATAGTCAAAAGGAAACAGAAGTGGCTATATGATACTAGGTGAAGTAGATTTCAGGACAAACCATATTTCCAGGGATAAAGAGGGTGATTTCATAATAATAAAGGAATTAATTCTCCAGAAGATGTAATTACCACCCCCTATGACAGAACTTGAAAACACATAATGCAAAAACTGATAGAACTGAAGGAGAAATAGATAATTCACCATATTGTCAGAGATTCCAAAGCCCCTCTCTTTTTAATTGATACAACAGATGAACAGAAAATTAACAAGGTTATAGCAGATATCAACAACACCATTAACCAACTTGTCCTAAATAATGTCTGTAGAACACAGCACCCAAAAATAGCATAAGACATATGTTACTCAAGTGCACATGCACCATTGATCAAGACAGACTATATTCTGGGCCACAAAACAAGCCTCAAAAGATTTGAAAGAATTCTAGTCATAAAGATGTGTTCTATGATACCAGTGCAATTTAGTTAGAAATCAATGGAAGAAAGACTTTTGGAAAATTCCTCCAAATATTTGGAAAATGGGTAAAATACTTATAAATTACCCATTGATCAAAGAGTAAATCAACAGGGAAATTAGAAATTTTTTTGAAAAGAATAAAAGTGAAAACACAACAAATCAAAATGGGGAAGGGGGATTTATAGCATTAAAGGTCTACGTTAAAAATGAAAAAAAATGCTTTCAATTCAGTGACTTCAGCTTCTACTTTAAGAAACTAGAAAAGAGCCAATTAATTTTCAACTAAGAAGAAAGTAAAACATAGGTAACAATGGAAATCAATGACATCGTCTTGGGGGTAGAGAGTATGTTGTCATTCCATACTATTAGCATATAAGTTCACAGTAGTTCTTCTCTGTGGTGCCTTCTGTTAACAAAAGGTTGCTGGTTTGAGCTCACACAGGAACAGAACCTACTCATAACCTATCAAAGAGTTTTGAGCAGCTTTTATGTTTCAAGCAGCCACTTCATTCTGCAGCCCTCACGTCCTCCTCATGATTTCCTCCTTTCATCACCCAGGGTGTTCATGAAGCTTCTCCCTGCAAACTTGTTTCTCCAGATCTTTACATGGTGACACTGCTCTCCTTGTGCTCCTTAGAAGGCAAAGGCTACCTTCACTCACCACATCTACCCTCCAGATTCCAGGGGAACTGCCAGGGTCAGAGGCTGAAGGCACAGGCACTGAATCCCTTCCTCAAGCGTGTGACATCAGAAGTCACCTTCTAAGTCACCATTTCCTCTCACTCCAGGTTGTTGCATCTCAATATGCAGTGTTCATCACAGGATCACAGGACACCACAACCCTTTGATTTAGGGCTGTCTTGTCCTTACCTTCTTCTTTTCAATTAAATTTACATACAATAAAATTAACCCATTGTAAATATATGATTCAATTATATGGAGTTTCTCAACCTGTACCACAGTCCACTTTTAGAACACGTCCTTTACCTTCCAAAATTTTCCAGTGCCACTCTAGCAAATCCCACTCCCTCCTCTAGGCTCAGCCAACAATTTTTCTATTTTGTCTATAAATTTATCTTTTTCTAGATATTTCATATAAATGGCATCAAACAATACGCAGTCTTTTGTGACTGACTTGTTTCACTTAGCACAATGTTTTAAGATTCATCCATACTGTAGCAGGTGTCAAATTTTTTTGCTTCTTACTGCTAAATAGAATTCCATTGTACAGATAATACCACGTTTTATTTAACCATCTACCAGTGATGGACATTTGAGTTGGAGCTAGTTTTTGCTATCATGAATAATACTGCCATGAACATTTCCAAAGAAGTTTTCTGTGAACCTATATTTTCATTACTTTTGGATAGATTTCTAGCTGAGGAATAGCTGAATTGTATGGCAAGCTAAGGTTTAACTTTTTAAGATACTGTCGAATTGGGTTCCAAAGTGGTTATATCATTTTACATTCTTCCCAGCAATATATGGGGGTTCCATTTTCTCCACATTCTTAGTAACACTTGGGGTTCTCTGCATTTTTTTAGCATAGCCACATTAGTGGGTGTAAAGTGGTATCTTATTGTTGTTTTAATTTGCATTTCCCATGCAAATCAAAATCACAATGTGATACCACCTTATTTCTGCAAGAATGGTCATAATAAAAATAAAATAGACATTGGTGTGGATGCAGTGAAAAGGGAACACTTCTACACTGCTGGTGGAAGTGTAAACTAGTACAATCACTATGGAAAATGTGTGGAGATTCCTTACAGAACTAAAAGTAGAACTACTATTTGATCCTGCAATTCCACTACTGGGTATCTATCCAGAGGAAAAGAAGTCATTCTATGAAAAAGATACTTGCACACACATGTTTATAGCAGCATAATTCACAATTGCAAAAATGTGGAACCAATCCAAATGCCTATCAATCAACAAGTGGATAAAGAAACTGTGATTATATATATATGTATATTATTATGTATATATATGTATATATATATATATAAATGATGGAATACTACTCAGCCATAAAAAAATGAATTAATGTCATTCGCAGCAACCTGGAGGGGACTGGAGACTATTATTCTAACTGAAGTAACTCAGGAACGGAAAATCAAACATCCTATGTTCTCACTTATAAGTAGGAGCTAAGCTATGAGGATGCAAAGACATAAGAATGAAACAATGGACTTCGAGGACTCGGGGAAAGAGTGTAAAGGTAGTGAGGGAAAAAAAGCTAAAATTTGGGTTCAGTGTATACTGCTCAAGAGATAGGTGCATCAAAATCTCACAAATTGGTGGGGGTCAGAGGCTCACACCTGTAGTCTCAGAACTTTGGGAGGCCGAGGCAAGTGGATCACCTGAGGTCAGGAGTTGAAGACCAGCCTGGCCAACATGGTGAAACTCCGTCTCTACTAAAAATACAAAAATTAATCAGGCATAGGGACGAGTGCCTATAATCCCAGCTACTCGGGAGGCTGAGGCAGGAGAATCGCTTGAATCTAGGAGGCGCAGGTTGCAATAACCCAAGATCACGCCACTGCACTCCAGCCTGGGAAACAGCAAGACTGTCTCAAAATATAATAATAAAAATAGTTTGCTTTTTCCTATTAACAAATGACGTTGAGCACCTTTTCATAGGGTAATCAACCATTTATTTGTCTTTTTTGTAGCAGGTCAGTTCAAGTCTTTTGCTGACTTTTAAAATTGTGGGTTTTTTCGTTTTTTTTTTTTCTTTGGGACAGGGTCTCACATGGACACCCAGGCTGGAGTGCAGTGGCACAATCTCAGTTCACTCCAACCTCCGCCTCCCAGGCTGGTGATCCTCCCACCTCAGCTTCCCTAGTAGCTGAGACTACAGACGACTGCCACCTCGCCTGGCTAACTTTTTGTATTTTTGGAAGAGATAGGGTTTCACCAGGTTGCCCAAGATGGTCTTCAACTCCTGAGCTCAGATGATCCACCCACCACGGCCTCTCAAAGTGCTGGCATTACAGGCATGAGCCACCACACCTAGTCAGTTGTGTTGCTTTATACTGAGTTGAAAAACTTCTTTAGGTATTGTGAATAGAAGTCGTTTTATTAAATATTTAATTGCAAATATTTGCTCCTAGTCTTTGGCTTATCTATTTTTTTTTTAATAGTGTCTTTGGAAGCACAAAATTTTTTAATTGTAACAAAATCCAACTAATTTTTTTCTCTTATTGCTTATGTTTTTTGCGTAGTGTCTTAGGACTCTTTGCTTAACCCAAAGTCACCAAGATTTTCTTCTATGGATTCCTCTCAACATTTTATATTTTAGGTCTATAATTTAGGTGTGTGATCCATTTTGAGTTGATTGCTGTATATGTGTGATTTAGTCCCCAAAGTCCCCTGGGAGAGTTTTGTCCAGATATTGGCAGGGGAACTTGGTGGTAAGTGAAGTTTAAGAGTTATCCTCCCCTAGCCCAGGAAACAGATTTCATACTCCTGCACCTGTTAATGATTGGCTAAGTGCCTTGGGAAAGGAGCGATGAATGGGATGTGTGGGTCCCTTACTCCCAGGTATGTCCCATTCTTTGGGAACTGGGTAAGGGGTTCATATCCAAAATATATATGGAACTCACACAATTCAATAGCCAAAACAACAAATAACCTGATTAATATATGGGCAAAGGATCTGAATAGACAATTTTCCAAAGAACACATACAAAATAGCCAGCAGGTATATGAAAAGGTGCTCAACATCAGTAATCCTCAGGGAAATGCAGATCAAAACCACAATATAACCATCAGGGTGGTTATTATCATAAAAACAAGTAAATTTTAGCAATGGTGTGGAGAAACGGGAACTCTTGTATATTGTTGGTAGGAATGAAAATTGGTTCAGCCATTATGGAAAACACTGTGGAGGATCCTCAAAGCATTACAAACAGAACTACCAAACAACCCAGCAATCCAGCTTCTGGGTATATAATCAAAGGAAATGAAGTCAGTATCTCAAAGAGCTATTTGCACCCCCATTTTTATCACAGCATTCTTCACAGTAGCCAGGACATGAAAACAGCCCAAGTGTCTGCCAATGGTGAATGAAGGTCACCTCAGAACTTACACCCACTAGGAGGGCATGTCGAAAGCAGGCCCACGTAGCCACTTTTACAACTTACTTCTGACCAGAAAGGCACCACCACCTCGACTGCCCAATGGATAACTGCCTGGGAGCAGGGAGACCCCGTGTCCTTGCTCGCTTCCCCATTTACCTAATAAAAATATCCACTTTTTGCTCCAAGGGGAAGTGAAGCATTTAAAGCAGGATGTTTTGTGCTTCTTCCCCCAAGCTACCTTTGGAAATAAATTCACTTTTTTGTAGCAGGCCTCATGCTTAACTGGACTCTACATGCGGTGAGCAACTAACCTGCTTTTGGTTACAGAATGAGTTTTAGAGATCTAATGTTAGCATGAGGGCTATTGTTAATGCTGTACTGTATACTTAAAGTTTGCTAAAAGAGTAGATCATAAGTGTTCTCACTACACTAAAAAAGGAACTATGTGAGAAGGTAAATATGCTAATTAGCCTGACTGTAAACACCCTACTGTAGGGGTAAATGGAAGCCCTGAAGGGAATGGAGCCATTAGTTCATTATGTATATGTATATCAAAGCACCCTGTTGTAGACTTTAATAATATACCATCTTAATAAAAATTTTTAAAAGATTACTTTAAACAAACATTAACAATACCATTAAGAAATATGAACTACATAGCAAAAGATGTGAACCCCTGTACACTGAAGACTACGCAATACTGCTGAGAGCAATACAAGATCTTTGGAGGCCAGGTGTGGTGGCTTATGCCTATAATCCCATCACTTTAGGAGGCCGAGGCAGGTGGATCACTTGAGGTCAGGAGTTCAAGACCAGACTGGCAAATGTGGTGAAACCCCATCTGCACTAAAAATGCAAAGAATTAGCTGGGAGCGGTGGTGGGTGCCTGTAATACCAGCAAGTCAGGAGTCTGAAGCAAGGGAATCATTTGAACCCAGGAGACAGAGGTTACAGTGAGCAGAGATCATGCCATTGCACTGCACTCCAGCCTGGGTGATAGAGTGAGACTCTGTTTCAAATACAAATTTAAAAAAATAAAATAAAAAAGATCTTTGGAATGGGAGTTATTTATTCTTATTTTTCAAGGTTCCTTTTGCTATTTGGGGATACCTGCAATTTCTTCTGAATAAAAAGTTCTGTTTTTTTTTTTTTTTAATTTCTGAAAAAACAGGCCACTGGAATTTGAATAAGATTGCACAGAATCTGTAGGTTGTTTTGAGTTGTATTTCCATCTTAACTATATTAAATCTTCCATCCATGGACACGGGATGTCTTTCCATTTATTTAGTTCTTCTTAAGTCTCTGTAAGAAATGTTGGGTAGTTTTCAGTGTACAAATATTTAACCTTCTTAAATTTATTCCTAGGTACGTTATTCTTATGGGTGCTATTATAAATCAAATAGATTAATTTTCCTTTAAGATTTTTTTCGTTGCTAAAGCAATTGGTTTTTGTCCGTTTACTTTGTATGCTCCAAGTTTGACAAATCAGTTTATTACCTCCAGTAATGTGTGTGTGTGTGTGTGTGTGTGTGTGTGTGTCTGTGTGTGTGTGTGTTATTTGATATTTTCTCTATATAGGATCATGTCATCTGCAAATTGAGATAATTTTTTTCTTTCCAAACCATTTTTGCTCACCTTCATTTTTGAAAAATATTTTCAGTGGGTATAGAAATTCTAGGTTGACTTTTTTTCAGTACTTTAAAGGTATTGCAAACCTCTTGTTTGTAATGTTTCTGTTGAGAAGTCAGATGCCATTCTTAGATTTAGTCCTCAGGATTTAGCATGTTTGTTCCCCTTTTACTCCTCTTAGGATTTTCTCTTCATCACTGGTTTTGATCAATTTGAATATGGTGTTCCTTGGTGCAGTTTTCTTCATGTTTCTTGTCCTTAGGACACATTATGTTTCTGGGATATTTGCAGTTTATGGTTTTTATGAAGCTTAGAAAGCTTCCATCCAGTATGTTTTAAATATTTTTCTAGCCATCTTACCCACTCCATTCCCTTCAGGGATTCCATTTACCCCCATAGTAGGGTGTTTAAACTTCCCACTGATGGGCTTTTTATGTTTTCAATTAATTTTTCTCTGTGCGTTTCATTTGTGTTAGTTTCTACTACTACTTCTTCTAGTTCATTAATCTTTTCTTCTGCAATGTTTAATCCAGGGTATTTTTTTAAACTTCAGACTGTAAATTGTAGTTTTCACTTATGGAATTTGATATTAAAAATATCTCCCACATCTTCACTTAATCAAAATTATAATAACTGCCCTAATGTCCTTGTCTGCTATTTCTAACACGTGAGTCATTTTCAACTGAATTATTTTATTCTTCATTATGTCTCATGTTTTCCTGCCACTTTGCCTGTTTGAGATTCTGGGATTTGATGCCAGACATTTGATGTCAATGCCCAAATGCGTCTAGTGACACAACTTGGACTCAGTGTCTATGCACACCAAAGCTTGTGCAGCAGGAGAGAGAGAAAGAGCAGAGGTGAGCGTGCCACACATGGGGGTAGGGAGTACCCCACTTGTGCTTGGGGCTTTCCTCTGCCTCATTGAAAAAATATGTGTTCCTTTTCTTTTGCATAAGACCTGCCCTATTTCAAGCCCTGTCCCTCCAATGATAGGACAGTCCTCTCTCCAGTCTCATCCCCTCCAATGGATGGACAATTGTTCAAAACAATTCAGGGGAGAAAGCATTGTCTTGTTAACAAATTCTGCTAAAAAAACTGGACATCCATAGGCAAAAATAGAAAAAAATCCACAACAGATGCTTGCAAGGTTGCATAGAAAAAGGAACGCTTTTACACTGTTGGTGGGAGTGTCAGTTAGTTTAACCATTGGGAAAGACAGTGTGGCTGTTCCTCAAAGACCTACAGGCAGAAATACCATTTGACCAGTAATCCCACTACTGATCATATACCCAAAGGAATATAAGTCATTCTGCTATAATGATACATGCTGGCATATGTCCATTGCAAACTATTCAAAATAGCAAAGACATGGAAAGAACCTAAATGCCCATCAATGATAGACTGGATAAAGAAAAAGTGGTACATATACACTATAGAATACTATGCAGCCATAAAAAGGAACAAGATCATGTTCTTTACAGGGACATGGATGGAGTTGGAAGCCATTATCCTCAGCAAACTAACACAGGAACAGAAAAACAACACTGCATGTTCTCACAAGTGGGAGCTGAATGATGAGAACACATGGACACATGGTGGGGAACAACACATAATGGGGCCTGTTGGGAGTCAGGGTTGTGGGGACAGAGAGCATCAGGAAGACTAGCTAATGGATGCTGGGCTTAATAGGTAGGTGATAGGATGATCTGTGCAGCAAACCACCATGGCACACATTTACATGTACATCCTGCACATGTACCTCTGAAATTAAAAGTTGAAGAAAAAAAACAACAAAAATTTAAAAATCCACTTAAATCTCCATACTTGGACTAAAAGTAACTCAAAGTTGATTACAGAACTAAATGTAAACTGCAAAACTAGAAAACTTACAGTAGAATACATGAAAAAATCTTCATGATGTGGAGTTAGGCAAAGTATTATTAGTTATCACATCAACACAAACTATTAAAGAAAACACTGATAAATTCAGCTTCATACAAATTAAAAATTCTTGGTCAGCATCAGACACTGTTAATAGAACAAAAAGATAAGCTACAGATTGGGAGAAAAATGTGAAAATCACACATATCACAAAGGAGTTGTGTGATGGTTAACTGTGTGTGTCACTGTGACTGAGCCCCAGGGTGCCAGGACATCTGGTTCACCTTTATTCTGGGTGTGTGCTGGAGGGTGTTTCTGGATGACATTAACACCAGAATAGGCAGACTAAGTGAAGCAGATTGCCCTCCCTGTGGTGGGTGGGCCTCATCCAATCAACCAAGGAGAAAAGGCCTAATGAGAAGGAAATGCTTTCCTGGATATCCGCCTTTCCATCTTAGGAATTTCCGCCTCCACAATCTCATGTCCAAATTTATATACACACACACATACATGCCATATACATATACATACATGTATATTAATATATATGTACACACACATTACATAGGTTAAGTACGAAGTTTTGTAGTTTTAAAAGTTCAGCTATTCAGTGATAATTGTTGAAGCTGGCCAGTGATTATAGGGGTGCTCTATTACATAATTCTGTCTCCTTTTTTATACCATTGAAGTTCTGCCTTTGAAGAATTCGGATAGGATAATAGCTGAATTTCAAACTAACTCTTAAAACTTAACGAATTAGTGGTTTCCTAATTGAAATTAACGAGTGCAGAGGAACAGAGGTGCCAATCTCGGAAAGGCAGAATTGCTGGGAGAGGGGGAGGCCTGGACAAAGGAATCATCCTGTGGAGATTCGTGGTGAAGAGAACGAATGAAGTAACTGACAGAAATTAGAGGTCCTGGTAGAACAAAATAGAATCCCAGAATGAGAACACACATCATGCCTGTACCCAAAGTGAGACAATATTTCCTAAAATCTCAAGAAAAATCATTTTTGGCAAGTACCTTATATCCAGTGATGTGATCCATGTACCGAGGTAATGGGAGAAGGTGATGAAGCAAGCAAAACTCAGTGAGACCTGATTCCCTCATGAGGATTCTGTTAAGGATGAATTCCTCTGAACAAGTGATGCCTAGGACATGCACTTTTGCATAGCTCGTGAGCATATATTTAATTGTGGATCTAAACCAAAAGCCAAGGTGGAGACAAGGTGGGAAACACAGGCTGTCACTGGTATATGCTTGAGTTGAACTAACACTGTAAGAAATGGCAGGTAAAGAGGTTAGAGAAGAGGAAAAGAATGTATTTGATTGTCATAGTGACAAAAATTTGAAGTTGGAAGATATAATTTAACATTTATAAACCATATATTAGAAGTGTGTCAAGTTAAAAGGGGACTAGTGATGTTAAAATGTCTTTAGCGCACTGTTAAACATAAGCTATACAACCCATCCTAAATAAACAAAAGGCACACACAAACACACAAAGAAAACAAATCACATCGACAAGGAAATACAGTAAATACACTCTACAACATAGGGTAAATATAGACTAAAATATGTAAGAGTTTAGGTATAAACAAGGAAATAAGAATGTTTTTATTAATCCATATTCTTATCCACCAAAACCAAACATAATAGTAAAAGCTTAAAATATTATATGTAAAAAATCCACTAGGCCAGAGTGATAGGCAAAAACCTTTTAATTAAACAGATTTAAAACTTAAACATTCTTTTTTTAACAGCTCTTAATCAATTTATTAAAATAGTGGACTTAAGCATCTGCAATGGTGACTTCCACCTCAACTTCTGGCTCAATACTGATGGAAGTAATCTGCTTAACAATCTCAGAAGGACTCTGCAAGTCAATGAGTTGATTGTGGATTTTCATCTGCAAATGATCCCATGTCTTAGAACCTTCACCACAAGGAGTTTTTCTTGTTGTGATTCTCGCAGTCTTGGTAGGCATTTGAACTGGTCCTTTCACTTTGAGATTCTTTTCCTTTGCTCCTCAGATCAAGTCAGCACACACCTCCTCCAGGGATTTTACATTGCAGCTGATTAGAGTGATTTGAATTCGGTGAATTGCCACCTCCGGCTCCATGGGTGTTTTTCTGGTATCTTCAAAAGCCATGGCTGCTACGCAGCTTCCTTACCGACTTGTTCCTCCGTGAGAGCGAAGAGCGGTGAGCCAGGAACAGGATCGTGATACCTATGACCGCGTCTTCCTCAAAGAGCAAAACTTATATTCTAACATTAATAGACTAAAATTAATTTGGGATGAAAGTTAAAATTTGTGCAGGAAATATACTTTTTATGACAGAATACCAGCAAAAACAAGTATATGCTAATCATTGAGATAGAAAATTTCCAATGTACAAACATAAATATAATAACTGACACAGGCAGGGGTGATTAACTGATGATAAAATGTTCAGAGGAAGATCGTTAGAATACACAATATTGATACTTTTTCAAGCCACTTTCCAAATTAATTATAAATAAGGTGTCTTTACAAACGAAAGCTCTAGACCCCTCCTTAACCAAGTGACCAGTCCTAGTATCATGATAATGGTGATGGACAAACTGGACCTTCTCTGCCTGCAGATGGGCTGACGTAGGAAACTCACAGTAGTGACTCTGCAGTGTTCCCGGCAAAATGTTTAGGCTGAATTTAATCATGAGGACATTTTCAGACAACTTCAGAAAGTAGACCGTTGGTCTAGACAGCTGACCTGTCCTCTACAAACAAGTCCATGTCACCACAACCAATGACAACAACAAAAAGATGAGGAAATACTTTGGGTTTAAAATAACTAAACAAGTGTAGAGCTACATTATCTTTCTACTCTTTTTAAACCCAAATGTCTCTTCTCCTTTTTGTTGTGTGATTCATGGTGACATGGACTGTGTGAAGGAGACAGGTCAGTTGTCCTGCTCAGTGTTCTACATTCTGCAGTTGTCTGGTGATTACCTCCTATGAAACTCAGGCTAAGCATTTTCAGCAAGAACACGGCATTGTTCATACTCTGCACCGGCAGAGTCCTAGGTGACATGCTGTCTCCTGCCAGCAGGTCCTGACTCCTGTTCTCTCTCTACAGGATAGGAATTGAGAGAAGAAGGGTTACGGCCTCTGAATGCTGTTTGTCCATCTGAGATTGGTCTCTTTAGGTACTGATCACAATTGATCGCAGTTGGAGGGGGAAGGATGTGGCTTCTCAAATCAAAGGGGCCTAGTGGGTTAAAATCATCAAGAGCATTTCGTGGTCTTAAGTTTACTCCTCAGCAAAGGATCCTTGTGGTGTTGGGTTTGATCTTGAACTTGTTTTGCTGTTTTATTCTTTTTCATCAAGTGAAAAAACTACTTTGATGACACCCTTTCATCCTTTTCATCCTTTCAGCAGTATTTGGTATCTGTAGGGGAGAGGGAGAAAAACATCAAATGAGCATCTTTGTCTGGTCCTGTCTGGCTGAGTCTGGAGGGACTGCTAAGTGGTGATAACCCAGGGGCAAACTGAGCTCCTGCTAGGAGGACCAGCTGAAGGGTGAGCCTCAGGCTGGTAGAAGTGGCAGGTGCAATCCACAAGTGAGAAGAAAACCCCAGAACTTCCAGTCAGCCTGGGGTGCAGAATGTAGGGACCCCACCTATGCCCTACCAGCAACTGGTAACATCAGTACCTTTCTTCCTGATTAGCTCTGTTTGAAGCAAAGCGACTGCTTTTCACACCTCCCAGTGAGGATGTGCTCGGCATCAACCATGCATGCTCAGAAACAGAGGGCTGCAGAAGGAGAGGACCCTTTGCAGAGAAACCCACCCCCTTACACCTCCATGTCCCAGTATTTTAAAGGAGGAGTGGGAGGGCCATGGAAAGAATCCTGGATGTGAGAAGTAGCAGGGACCTCAGACCACATCCACGTCCAGTTCTGCCTTTCACAACAGAGGATCAGTAATGCCACAGGGCTAAGATTAAACTAAGGCCACATGAGTTGCTATTGACCACCTGGGAACTACAGCCCAGCCTCAGGCCCTTTCAATAGCATTTGGAAGGAGGGAGAAAAAAGACTCCAGTCTGGAGGTCTCAACAGTCATGAGAGGCTGTTGGGTCACCTTGGCTAGGACAGGAGTAAAGTTTTACAAAGAAATATGATTTCATTGCTGCTAGTTTGGTTGGTTACAAATAAAACATGAAAAAAGAGAAATATAATCATAAGTATTCTTTTCAAGGGGCTCAGGAAAGAAAGGAAAAACAAGAGAGTCTACATGGAGTTAGCAAAGAGAGAGTGAGGATTGTAACCCAACTTATTTTCCCAATTCCCTGAAGTTGATTCCACACCTAGTTACACCTTAAGGCATTTTAGCAACATTCTCAATATCTAGACCAACAAAACTCTGAAGGGAGAGGGACTCCCAAGACAGTAGCAGTGGAAACAGAGCAGAGTTCAGAGAGCGAGGAGCAGATGGGAATGGAAGGTCTTGGTAGGGCGGCAGCCCGTGAGACACAGAGGTAAGACCAGTCAGACGTGACAGCAGCTGCTGGAGAGAACAAATAGGGAAGAGAAAAGCAGTGGGAGAATGAGATGTCATCATAGACAGAAATATGGAGCGAGTGCAGCTAACAGCCATACATGTGATTACCTTTGTACCCTAAGCTTGCAGGCCAGGGAATCTGTATGCCAGTCTCCACTTGCTGAACAGCAGTTTCCTTTTGATCATCTTCAGTTTCAGGACACTTGAGGCATGAATGTGGCCAATGACTTGATGCTCATGTGTGTTGTCACCTGAGCCTTCAAGAGCATCACCTTCCAGCTGGGGAGGGTTCTTCATTCCAAGGGAAGGCTCTAAACCCAGCTCTGAAAATGAAACCACATCCAACAGCATTCACTGTCATCCATGATCTTACTGTGACTTTCTCATCCACCCAAGAGGAACATCAGAGAAGGAAAGTGGCCTCGGACAAGAAAGTCCAAGGGGCAAAGGGAAGCCGAGAAAGACATTTTGGTATTTTCTGCATTGTTGATTTTTCATGCATCACCCAGGAATTACAAGATTGCCAGGAGGAAAAGGTGATCCCAATTGACAAACATATTCGAGAAACTTAGGATTAATAAACACAAATAGCTTCCAGGTAGATAAGGCAAAGGCAAGGAAGTCACACTGGATACAGGCTGTGTTTTGGAAGAGAGGAGATTCTAAAAATTAAGCAAAATCAACGTTAAATGAACATATGAAAGAAAAGAATTGGAAGACTAAACGTGGGATATTGATGAAATGATCATACAGATATGTATATTGCATATATCTACATTTCATTAAAAATACATGCCAAATATACATAATGTATATGACAAATGACATAAATGCATATATTTATATATAAAAATCTATTGGAAGAAATTATTACATAGGGATGTGGAAGATGTAGAATTAACATTATAATCACTAACATTATAATCTGGTCCATTGAAACTGGAAAAACATTAAGAAAAATAAGACAAATGAGAGAGAGAAGACGTGGTGAGAAACAAATGTCCTATTAGACAGCAGGGAGAAGTCATCAGGTAAAGGAGAATGAAACAAAAGGCATTCACTCTGTCCTCTTGCCTGGAGCCTGGTTAGTGCTCTGGACTCCTGGGAAAGCCAGCAGGTGAGAGTGTTGGAGCCAGCGGGGTGAGTCCTGACTGGGGGTGTGGGAATCCATGGAGAGGCAAAGAGACATCAATGAGAAATCAGTTTAAATACTCGAAGTTATCAGAGCACGTGTCAGGGACTACGCATCTTCCGACACTCACTGAGCGTCTTCCATGTGTCCTCTCCACGGACAGATGGTGCTCATTACCTCAGGTGACCCTCCCTCCTCCTGAGGATGTGGGTCTCCTTATTCCTCAGCTGAGGGCATTGCCTGACAGATGAGCACCAGGCAGCCTCAGGGGCTCCAGGAGGAGACATTGAGTGGGACGGAGAGTAAGGATGAACACAACCCAGGGTTTTAAGGAAATCTGAGCAGAAGTGGATCCCTGGGAGAAGGAAACTGAGGACATGGCCGTGGACGTGAGTGGAGATGATGAACTAACTGGAGTTTCAGAAAAGACACAGATTTGTACACTTTCCATGAGAAGGTTGCCCTTTTATTCCTTTATTTCAAAACGAGGGGAAGAAACAGAGCAAGAAGCTGGATATGTCAGGAGACTGACTTGTGGGCCCAGGGTTTGCACTATTACTGAATGTGCCTAATAGGTTGTTACTGAAAGTGCTTGATAGGGGAAAGTTGACTTGAAAAGGGATGCTGAAGAGGAAGAAAACTGGCAAAAGAGACTTTCTAAGACAACACAGGAAGAGGGGTCCCTAGAAAGTAGAGATCCTAACAGTTACTCTTCCTCAGATGAAACTGCATGTGAAGTCACTTCCTAAGTGCTAACTTACCAGAAAGATAACAGAATTAGATAACATCTATTCATAGATTTATTGAGCAATTTTTATTGAATTAGCCCTTTGGAAATTATCATAATTAATGTTATCGACAATAATTGAATGTAGATATTATTTTTAGGTCTCTCAGGTGGCAGAACTGAGATGTAAAGACCAACACCACAAACGACTTGGCCGAGGTGAATAATGAGTAAGGGTTAAAACCAGGACCTGAGAGCAGATTTGATCCTAAACCCCAGGCTCTTTCTCGCCTCACTGGGTTGGAACGTTGTGGATTTCTGCTTGACTCAGAGGGAGCACAAAGAGACCCCATTGCCTCCTCCCCCACAGCACCATGATCACCAACACCCGCATTCGAGCTTCCTGGTCCCCTTTCCTGCCCTACCTTGGAAGGGCCATTGGTTTGCAGGATCAGCGCTGGCTGTGAAGCTGCAGGTCGTGGAGGAAATGCCCCGCCTGGCTAAGTCATAGCCACAGTCAAACCCTTGATCTAGTTGCAGTGGCAGACAATTGGGCACCAGGGTTCCTGGCTCCAGCTGTGCCTGTGAAGCCTGCACCTCTCTCAGGTGGTGGCTCAAGTCTCCACTCCAAGACCCATAAGGACAGGCCACCTGGGTGGCAGCTGAAAGGAGAAGGGGCATCAGTAGGAACGCTCTCACTTTTCCCTTTCTTAATCATGCCCAGAACACCAATCCCTGGTGTCCTCACCTCTGAGGTGAGCCACCCAGTGATCCAGGCCACCAAGACAGACATCATGTAAATGGGGTGATGTCACCTTTCCTGTCTGTGCCTGGGGATGCTGAGATGGAAGGTACCCAGGCTGGATGGCCCTGAAGTGAAAACCCCCCACTTCAGCCCAGAAGGCTTTGGATTGGCTAACAAGGCCATGTCAATTATTCTGTTATTATTAATCTCTATCCTGCAGCCTAGAAAGAATGTTCTGGAGAGCCTTCAGAGCATAGGAAATGCTGTTTTTCTCAACACACAGGAGTATAAGAATAGGGGACGACTCAGAGCCTCCAGGCTTTGGGAAGGAACCATAGGAAAGGGTTTTGGGACACTGTAGACCAGCAGTCTCCAAGGTTTTTTGCCCCAGGGCAAAAAATTATCATGGAAGACAATTTTTCCACAGACCAGGAGTGGCGGACGTGAAAACAGGGGGATCATTTTGGGATGAAACTGTTCCACCTCAGATCATCAGGCATTAATTAGATTCTCATAAGGAGCGCACAACCTAGATCTCTTGCATACACAGTTCACAGTACGGTTTGCGCTTCTATGAGAATCTAATGCCACCGCTGATCTGACAGGAGGCGGGGCTCAGGCTGGAATGCTCGCTTGCCAGCCACTCATACCCTGCTGTGTGGCCTGGTGCCTAACAGGCCCAGGACAGGTAACTGACCACAGTCCCGGGGGTTTGGGGCCCCCTGCCATAGACCAAATACTACATGAGGCGAACCTTTTAGAGTTCTGAAACATTTTGAATTTCCATTGCCTATAATTGTTTCACCACCTGCCCACACATATACATCTTACTGCCATATAGTAGGTGTCTGCAGCCATAAGCAATGTTGTAGAGGGACCCAGTCCCTTCACGGACACTTAGGGGCCACAGGTGTTACAGATCAGCATGTGTTCTGTAGGGACATAACACTGAGCACAATCCTCATCTTACCCACTCCTCCAGTGGGGTCCGGGCAGCACCCCCTCATAAAAATTATTGCTATTTCCACAGGGAGAGGAAATCACACTCTCAGAAAGTGAACTAAGGAAAAACTTCCAGTGGCCTCACACCAGTCCAGATGAGTCTCAGAAGAGGGACGGGGCCCGCAGGGCCTGATCCACGTTGCTGCAGGGCTCCTCTCTGTCTTCCTCTCTGCACATCCTCTTTCTCACCAAGGTTTCTCTAAGTTTTCTTTAAAATGCCTTCCATGTATCTGTTCTCCTTCATCTTCCTGAGAGCACACTGTATCAGATTCATCACTGATGCCTGGCTTCATACACGCCCCCAACTGCTATCTCTGATTCTGCCATCTTCACACTAGCAATTGTCTCAGCAATTTTATTGCCAAGAAGTCCTGTTCTTTCCACGTCCCTACTCTGCTTCTGAAAACTCTCCACTGCCTGCTGTGCAACTCTCCCCCCTCGCCCTGCCTTTGTGCTCCTTCTAACTTCTGCCCCACCTTCCTATCCTGCATCACCTCCCAACACTCCCTCATACAGATTCTTCCCTGGAGTCAGGCTGGCCCCTCCCTGGCACAGACCTGCATGGGGTGCCTTCCAGCTTCTAGGTCTTTGCCCCAAGTCTCTCGCCCTGCCTCCTATGGCCTCTTTAGTTGCTAAGGGCACAGTTTACTGATCATTAACCATCACTTAGGACATTCAATGCGACTTCATGGTAGTTCATATTGGACAGATGGGGAAACATCTCAAAACAACAAATCTGGTTGGGGAAGGCTGGTCAAACCCAGGCTTCCCGTTCTTGTTCTCTGCATATGTTATTTAGAATCAATGTCTAGGAATATTTTTCATTCTAACTACTTAATTTCATTAGGTCTTTTCATCTCTCTTTTTCAGAATACTAAGTCTTCTTAAACTTATATTTTGAATATTGTTTGCATTTTCAGGAGAAAACAAAAAACTTGTTCTCTAACTTCTGAAGTTCTGTACATATTATTAGTTGAGCAGGTGGGGAAAAGTCCTCAATAAGTGATCAAGTTATCATTTAGGTTGTATTCTCACTGATTCTACTGTGACTTTCCCTGAAGTGAGAGGATGGGTGGAGCACATCAACTCTAGCACCACTGCTGGGGTCACAGCTGTGAACAGTGCAGACTCTTCACAGGTTATCATCGGAACCCACACACAGATGCCTCCTGGTATAACTGGGACAGTGCATTCATGCATCTCAGCCTGTCTGCATGGATGAATGTGGCCTCTCCTGGCCCATGTTTCATGATGCCCTGTCAGAGCTGGCCCACATCACAGGCATCTCATTTCTGAGACATGTGTCTGAGCATTTCCCTTCCTCCTCATGGGAGCCTGGTTCTGGCTGGGATCTGAGACAGAGCCCAGTAACTTTACAAGGGCTCCAAGACTGCCATGTTGAGAGCAGAAACCCAAGTGATACAGGGTAAGAAGAGACCAGCACCTTTCATTCCCTGGAGCCTTCTGCAGGTTCCCCTGGAGGGACTGGAGGAGCCACTGGTTCTGCTCACAGACAAAGTGCACCAAGGTATTTATCACTGGGTTATGCACGTGAGGGGCTACAGGACTTCTTTGTACCAGACCAGCAAATTTTGTGTTTCAGCTTGAAATTATTTCCAACAAATTTGCTACAAAGGGAAAAGGCTTGAGCATTCATCCTAGCTCAGTCTCTGAGAGATCCCACTGCAGAGAAATGATAGCAACTGCACCATGGAATCAGGCAGACATGGAGCCCATGTTCTCACTGTGACTAGCCGGGGCATCCTGGGCAAGCAAAGAGAACTTGCTGAGCCTCATCATCCTCAGCTGTAACATGGAGATGCCACTGCCCACTTGCGAGTGCCCCATGAGCACTGAATGGGTTATAGCAAGGACAGAGCTTGCTTGGCAAGGGGCAAGGCATACAACAGGTGCAAGGGCGATGTGTATTTTATTTCATTTTATGAATTGCTGTGGGCCGGGTGTGGTGGCCCACACCTGTAATCCCAGCACTTTGGGAGGCCGAGGCGGGCAGATCACCTGAGGTCAAAAGTTCAAGACCAGACTGGCCAACATGATGAAACCCTGTCTCTACTAAAAAAATACAAAAAAATTAGCCAGGCATGGTGGCAGGTGCCTGTAATCCCAGCTATTTGGGAGGCTGAGGCAGGAGAATCACTTGAGCACAGGAGACAGAGGTTGCAGTGACCCGAGATCATGCCACTGCACTCCAGCCTGGGCAACAAGAGTGAAACACCCCTGTCGTGGGGTGGGAGGACGGGGAAGGGATAGCATTAGGAGATATACCTAATGTAAGTGACGAGTTAATGGGTGCAGCACACCAACATGGCACGTGTATACGTATGTAACAAACGCACGTTGTACACATGTACACTAGTTCAAGTATAATAAAAAAAGAAAAAAAGATAAAAAAAAGAGTGAAACCCTGTCTCAAATAAATAAATAAATTGCTGTGATCCTACAAAAGCCTTTGCTTCTTTGAAACTCAAGGAGAAATGAAAAACGGGCTGGGCATGGTGGCTCACGCCTGTAATCCCAGCACTTTGGGAGGCCGAGGTGGGTGGATCACCTGAGGTCGGGAGTTCGAGACCAGCCTGACCAATATGGAGAAACTCTGTCTCTACTAAAAATACAAAATTAGCCGGGCATGGTGGTGCATGCCTATAATCCCAGCTACTCGGGACGCTGAGGCAGGAGAAGCTCTTGAACCCGGGAGGCGGAGGTTGCGGTGAGCGAAGATCATGCCATTGCACTCCAGCCTGGGCAACAAGAGTGAACTCCGTCTCAAAAAAAAAAAAAAGAAAAACAGGAAAGAGGATGCTTCCAGCAGGAAAGGTGCTTACTGATCAAAATAGAATGGAGGAGAAAAGTTTCAGTCACTACTCTCATGACAAAATATTCAGGTGTGGGACACTACAGAGTTACTTGCTCCTTCTACAACAGTTTTGATGGGTAAAACTAACAATCCACATGAAATTCCCAGAATAATGCTACAAAAAAACAGAATGAATGAGAAGAAAAGAAAATTGTTTTTTTTCCTTACACACCCTATGAAACAGCAACCTCAAGGGGCACTTGCTCACAGGAGGGGTTTGCTGGAGATCATGCTAATGGGAACCACTATGCTTTGCTCATCAGTTAGGCCAGCACCTGATCAGGGACACTAGTTGTTGATGGCTTACATAGGAATATAGCACTGAGACGACACATGATTGAGACTACAAACCCACACATGAAAGAAACCACCGGGGCTCTACAGAGGATGCAAGCCATGGCCATGCATGGAGGAAGGGACACTAACTGCCTCAGTGGAGGGAAGCCACCTCAGAGGATGTAGTAGAGAATCTGGCTTAAAACACAGGAATCATGAAACAGCCCTCCAAAATAATGGGGGAAAACTGCCGGCACAGGTGCATGGCCAGAGAAGAGAGAAGGGCGCTGCTTAGGATATATGATGAGAAGGGCACTGCTCAACATAATGTCTGAAAAGAGAGATTCCCTATCTTAAGGAATGAAGTCTGTTATATAAAATTCTCCAGGTGAGCTGTTGTGACCAAGAGTATGCAATGATCCCTCATCGTTCCCCTCTCTGGCCTGTTTGGATACCTACAGCCTGCTCTTGTGAGAAGGGTTCGGGTGACAGAGGAATCACCTGGCACAAGAAAAAGGGGTTCCACCCATTGAATGTCTAAGCTTAAAACTGGATCCAAGAACCAGATTCAGAACACTCTGAATTTGGCCGGGCGCAGTGGCTCACGCCTGTAATCCCAGCACTTTGGGAGGCCGAGGTGGGCGGATCACCTGAGGTTGGGAGTTCGAGACCAGCCTGACTAACATGGAGAAACCTCATCTCTACTAAAAATACAAAATTAGCCGGGCGTGGTGGTGCGTGTCTGTAATCCCAGCTTCTTGGGGGGCTGAGGCAGGAGAATCACTTGAACCCGGGAGGCAGAGGTTGTGGTGAGCCGAGATCGTGCCATTGCACTCCAGCCTGGGCAACAAGAGCAAAACTCCGTCTCAAAAAAAAAAAACATTCTGAATTTACAGGGCCTGGCTGCAGAGATGATCCATCTCACCTGCACAAATTAGAGGAAACAATATATAGAGGCTTCCTGCAAGAACAGTGGAGCTTTGTGACCTTCAGGCTGGAGTATTCACAGGCTACCTCCAGAGCAGAGCAGGCAAGCTGATCCTCCAATGAGGATAATGTGCTGCTATAAGGCTGCTGGCAATCAGACAGGTCATGGGAAAGTGAAGGAGTCAAGTAAACTTCATCCAGAGAGTCCTGTGGGACATCCTGCTCCTCCACCTCTGGCAGCTCTGGGCTCAGCCTGGTGGGTGAAGAACACAGAAGATAAACATCAAAGGGAAGAGAAACCACAGTGCCCAGCTAGTTCTACAGAGCGGCCAACAGGAGGGGCCAGAGGAAGCAAAGGAAAGTCCCCTCCGAGAGAGAACAATCCTTCTCTATCTCCAGCAGGAGAGAGGGAGCAGCAGGTGCTCAATTCCCTGGGTAGACAGTGAGCTGGAAAGGAAGGAGACGGAACGATCCCTGTACCAAAGAGCTATGACACAGCACATGCGACAGGACCTTGTGTCTTCATAGACTGATAGAGTTTTACCGTGACCTAAACATCTCTTGTTCTCAAAATTTTAGCATGATATAAATTATTTGTATTCATATCCCTGCTCCCAAATATTTGCAAATATAAAGGGAAAGAGGCAGACATCAGATGAGCATCTCAAGTTCACTTTAAGCCAAAAAGACTTAAAGTGAAAAGGAAACTGCAGAAAATGTGACTGATTCGTTCAACCAAGTCAACTGAATAAAGACTAGTACAATTTTGAAGGAATTAACAAGAGAAACAAATACAGGTGTAAAATGAAAAGAGGCAACTTTATTAATATTGACCAATAATATTAATATTAACTAATATCCTGCTTAATAATTATTCCACATTGATAATCTTAACATTGCTAATATGGCTATTTCATGGTTGGCTGAATGAATGAACAGGTATGTTCTGTTTTCCCTGCATCTGGCATCTCCAGATGTCAACAATAAGTTAAATGTCCACAATTACTCAAAGTTACCTGGGGCATGGTGAGTCTTGATGTTCTTCCTCTTCTTGATCCTTTTCAATTTCTGCAATAAAGTCAGACAGGGACAGACGCATTAAGATGATTCCCCTATTCATGTAACAATCCACTGTCCAGTCCTAAAACAGGAACATCAGTCTCCTTGGCATGAGAAGAGGACACCGTGACAGATATACTGCATGAGGCCTGAGGGTCTGTCATGATAGAGATTCCTTGGTTTTCATCCCTGAGCCAACGGGTCAAAAATTCCTATTCTCTCCATGGGGAGTGCTCCAGTCTGAAGCACTTCCTACCACCAAATGCCCCCACATCAAGTGCCTTCTCCAACACCACACGGCAAGGAGCTTCATCTCATTTTGAAAAGCAGTCGTAAGTGTTCCCACATTTGAATGCTAAAGACACTTGCAAGAGACAACTTGCCTGCCTTTGCAGATAGAGAGGGAGAAACCCAGGAAGGATAAATCAATCACTCACCGACAGTTACTAAGGACATTGCTGAAGATAAAGCCTGGGAACCTCCATTCTTAGTCCAGAGCTCTTTTCACTCTAACAAGCGCCCTCCTGTCACAGCCTCCTTCTTGTCCTTTAAAACTGGAGAGATGCTGCCTCTTGTTCCAAAGACCACCTTCCATCAAGGAAGGAGGGACATCTGCAATACTATGACTTCCAATCCCATGGGTTTCCCATCTCTGTTCTTACCCAGGAAGTCCTGGTCATGTCATGGCCACATATGTTTAGTGGAAAAAAACACCACCGATAGAACTGTCATTGTGGAGGTATGGAGGTCTGTAGCTTCTCATAAGCCTGGGGTTTTGTGTCATCAGGGCCTGTGGCCACCTTACCTGGGCTGAGTTTGTGGATGAGGTTCTCTGTCAGCCTGCAGCCCTTAGCCAGCTGCTCTCGGATATCCTGCCCCTGGGAGTTGTCAGGCTCATCTGGAGTGAGGAGGGCCTGGAGATGCTGATTCAATGAGCAGGAGGCATCTCTCCCTTCCTGTAATCTCTTCCTTAACCGGGCCAGCTCTCGTGCCTGAGAGTGAACTAGGACTTTATACTGCCTAAGGTGAGACAGTAGAGAAAATTTAATAATGGAAAAGGATGAGTGATCAGTTCTAATACTGCAACAGAGATCTCTGAGACAATGTCCCCAAGGAGACCTCCAAGCAGAAGGTCAGCACATGTTTGGGGAAATGCCTGTGGCCAAGACAAAAAGAAATTTTTTTATAGGCTTCCTCTATATCAGAGAGTGCAACTGAAATATCCTCGACAATGTTGCATTCATATTTCTCTTCTGTAAACAAACGTAGGTCTTTCTAAATCAGTTTCAAAAAGACATCCTTTCAGTTCCTCACTTTGGCCATCGACATTTCCATGTGAAAATACACATAGTGTATTTTGTGGTGACTGGATACAAAGCCATGTACAGAAATGAGGCTAGGTGCAGATGGGGCGAATTGAAAAGACGAAAGAAGAAAAGAATGACAGGGTCGAGAAGGCAACACTGATTGAGTGAAAGAATGAGAAGCCGCAGTCCATCAGGAGGTGATTCTGACTAAGGGTAAGTGGGGTGGTGATGGCACACCATTTTGAGTACACTGAATGCTGCTGGGTGGCTCCCACTCCTTTGGTTAATTTTGCGTTATGCAAGTTTCACCTCAACAGTTACTTGTTTGAAAAAGAGAAAACAAGGCTCTGAGAAACAACTGCAACCCATAACTTATTATTATCCTTGTTCTCTGTTTGATAAATATTTGGGTGTCGTGAGCCTGCCATGGCAATTCCTGCCATTCCCCTGGCCCAGCTTAGCTCTTACTTCTCCCCGCTGAGCCGCTGTACTTCAGAGATTCACACACCTGCCCACCTGCCTGCCCCCACGGGGCCCCCTCACCTGAGCTCCTCAGCTTGCCCGAGCTGCTCTGCAAGCTTCTCGTCCTTGAACTGCAGCTCATCCCTCAGCATAGATTTTATGAGGTCTTTGAATTCTTCATACTCTGAGAAAAGACAGACACGCCTGCCTCAGTGGAAGGTTGGACATGCTGCTGTGGTCACTGCCTACAGGGCAGGAGGCGGGTCCATCCCAAGGACAAAACTGTCCCCAGTACCAGGCTCTAGGCAGGGATTTCCACATCTTTACTCTTCGGTCTCCCGACTTTCTGGCATCTGAACCTCCAAAATTTGGAGATGAAGAAAGAGAAACTCAAGGGCACACCAACTAAGTTGACAAGATGATTCAACCACAACGAAGTAGAGTCCGAATTCACAGCCCCTGAGGTCTGACTCTGAATCCTGGGCCATTTTCCCAAGCCTTGCAGCCTCTGCTGTAAACACGGCACTGGGCCATGAAGTGATTTTCTGTAGAGTCGGTAAGGCCCCTAGGACAATGGGACTGACAGTTTCCCTTTTATTGGGAATTTCAAGCACAACTGTGTCAAAGATTTTAAAAATACATCTGGATAAATTACATAAAATATGAGGCATAAGACCATAAGGCCATGAAGGAAATATGCCCAAATACTAATCAAGTTTTTGTTAAGTTAGAAACAGTAGAATGAAGAACTAATAGTGTTTACTCTGTGCCAACAACTGTTCCAGGAGGTTTACAAGAAATAGGTCATGTAATCCATTGCAGCAATTTACAGAGGTAGGTATTATTATAGTACCCTATGGATGGATGAAGAAGCTGAGGAACAGAGAAGACAAGCAACTTGGGTGGAGCCCAGGACACTGGCCTGGGGTCCCTGCTCTACACACTGCTACCTCCACAAAGTCTTGGGTGCCATCTTTCTTCCTTTTTAGGAACAAGAGCCAATGCCCTAGGAAGCAGGACTTCCCTCTCACAAGGGTACTCCCTGCTTTTGATGCTGTCACTTATAGATACCACAGGTTCTATTAGGAGCAGAGTCCTCTTTAAGCTCCTCAGAGTGGATACTATGTACTAACACCATGTTTCCCCCAGGGTCTCCAGAACAGAGCTTTACCTATTGGGCCTCAACAGAGACTTGAACTGAGTGGGAGTTCATGAGTCCCACATATTTAGACCAACAGACTAGATGCTACTTGTCTGCAGAATCTTTTATGGTACAGAGAGGATTCTAGTAACACAATTTAGCCTCTTGCCGAGAAAACAGGTGGTGCTGTGCCTGTGTCAGAAATCAAGAACTGGGATTTTTAACTCTAATCCCACCCTCACCTGACTGCAAACATGGAAAAGTTGCTAAATACTTTCTGCCTCTGTCTTCCATTTTTAACAAAATGTTAAAATACCCATTTCTATTTTCCTAGAAGCATGGGAAAGATGAAATTATTTTTGATGGAGAGAGCATTTAGTTTCTCAGAGAGAAGACAGGACATCATTCATCACTTTCGTGATGGTGAGCCTATCGAACTTACAGTATTTCTTCTGCCAGTTGGCCAGGAAGTAGGCCACTTGAGTTATAAGAAATTTCTCTTTGATGTTTCTGAACTGCTGTTTGTTCTCTGCTGGTTGGGGGCACAATTTCTCGTTGATTTCTCCAATGTTCATCTCTTGTCTTCTCACTGGATGAAGGGCCGGCAGATACCACCATGCTGATGTTTGTGGCAGAAGAAGTGGAGCCAGGGACTGGGGAGAAGAAACCCAAACACATGATGGGTTAAAAACTGGTGAAATCAAATAGGTTTAATCAGGACTGAGGGATGTCAGTAACTAAAATTCTTAGCTTACTGTTGAGAAAAACATGATCACTTCACAGCACTTTAGAGTCCTTAATCGCAAAAACAAGGTTTGAGACACCTGAGCTCAAAGCTGAAGGCATTGCCTGTAGCTCAGACTGACAAGAGTGAGGGAGGTGGCAGCCAGCGTGCCAGGTAACGGTCTGCAGTTGCAATAACAGAATTAGAAGGTGGGGGTGTCATGGAATCTTAGGAGCCCTGCGTTCCAATTGCCCAGGCTTTGCTGAAACACAGGTGCCCTGGTCACACCTGAGGTCACCACCGATGGGGGCCTTTCCTTCAGCATTCACTCTCAGTATATGTGTACCCTTGTGACAATGCCACAGACCCATCTCTTTCCCAATACATCTAAGCATCTTCCTCATTGTTCATCTCTTGTGTGTATAAAATCATCAAGGCAGAAATAGTTTTCCAACAGGTTATATTTTCTAAATGGTAGTCATGAAGTCAGTCACTCCACCTTCTCTCACGTTAAAATAGAATTTAAGGCTTTTCCACGGTGTAAGATATCAAACTTTTAAACTGCCATGATATCCTGTGGGTCTTCTGCAGTTTTTTCTGTATCCACTAGAAAGTGAATGAATAATTCATTTTTTTAAAATGTTTTCTTTCCTGTCTCAGTATTCTTCTTGCTGCATCCCATTGTTTTGTTGATTTCTTTTTCTTACTGGGGCACCAGCTTGGCTTTTCATTACATTTAAGACCAGTCTGACATTCCTACATCCAAAGCTCTTCCTCTATGTGGGATGATTTGTTTTTTAATGTGACTGAACACTACATTTCATACTTGTCACTTATGGATGTCATTCTGGGCCCACAAGAACTCTTTTCAAGGTATCAAGTGATCAAAATCGTTTATATAGGGAGCTCCTGAAAACACGTGTGACCATCTATCTTGGGAAGTCTTGCAAACCTGATACTATTTTGTTGTTTTCCTTTAGTTTTCCCATATATTGAAAAGAACAGGGCCATAAGCAGTTCTTACGGAATATTGCTTGATAGATATTTTTCTGAGTTGGACTAACACAACTGATGTGTGGTTGCTTTCCACTAACAGAACATGGCAACATCAAGGTCACGGTCTTGGTGTTAGTAGTTGGTATTTGGTGATCCTCAGTGCTGCTGTGCAGTAGAAGGTGAGTTTGACGTGAGAGGAACGAGTAGGGGAGAGTGATCCCCTGAACCACCTCCTCACTTTCTCAGCTTTCATTCCCACCTAGGTTTTGTGAGCCTGGAACTTGAGAGACTGTTCTGTAGCCCGGGTCTCCTCAGTTTGGCTGCTGGACTTGCCTGAGTTGAGGGTGCAGTGGGTGTGACCCTGGGCTGCCCAGCATTCATGTGGAAGTGAAGGAAGAAGGACTGGATCAATCCCATTTGAAAGCATCCCTCTCTACAGCCCCCACCATCCTCCAACTATACTGCATAAGGATACTGCTTTGAGATGTATCAAAGGCTTTAAGTCAATGTATTTCCTGGTGCCTGAGAGACCTGACATTCTGTGGCAGAATGAAAATCTGTCAAGTTTTTTTCATGTTAAATATGATGAAACTGCAGGATCACAAAGTTATGTGGCTTACTTGAGGTCACACAGGGATGAATTTTGAGCACTGCCAATAAAAGCAATCACAACAATTATTCAGTAATTATTCATAGGATCCATAAGTTCAGTAAATATTCATATAATTATTCAGTAATTATTCATTGACCAATTCGTACCAGGCATTTTGCTCAAAACTGTGCACATATTTGGACATCATATCTTCATCATAATCCTTAAGGTAATGCTATTATCCATAAGAATCAGCTAAGAAACCTGAACAAGAGGGATGGCTAATCATGTATTTGGCCATATTTCTACTTTTTGGTTTTTGTGATGCTGGAAGAATGACCAGAATGAGTCACGGGAAGAGTATTCATTTCTGTATTATTTCCCAGGACAGAGGTGTGCCCTACTAGTGTACTGGGACCAAAATTCAGAAGTGTCTGCAACCTTGCTTTAACAGTATGGGAAATAACCTCTATCACCTGGAATTTCCCTGGAACTTTGGAATATGCAAGAGAAGTATGAGACCTGAGTCTTCCTTTTGCTGTATTTAATTCACTCTTCTGTGGAATACCAATGATTCTCACTAAGACTTTTGCCTTTTTATAATCACAATTTATGTTTCATGAGGAAGATTTTACTGTTAGCTCTATTTAGAAAGAATAAATATAAGCTATGGTTTAGGTTTTATGCCCTGGACTTAATATTTTTCTGTTTTCTGTTTTGAGATTAAATTCTCATGTAAATAGAAAAATACTTGTTATTACTTATAAGAGCAAATTAGTTATTGGTTTGAGTTTTTGAAGTCGAAGCACAAACTTTTGATTTTATCTTTGTTTGTCGTCATCAGAGCCGCTCATTGTCTCTTGGTATGACCTGGCCGTGCCCCTGCACTTACCCTTGTCCTGCTGAACCATCTCCATGCACTGTCCAATTCCAACAGTAATTTGAGCTCCTCCCAAGGCTCCCTGAAATAGGCACAGGGATCAGGATGTCAGACACATTCCAGACACAAAGGCAACCCATACTGTAGAGTGAGCAGCCGTTTTCCCCCTTCCCTGAAGTTGGCAGTGGTGTCCTAGGACAGGAAGGAATTATTTCCCTTTTACTAGGGGGTCTGTTCTTCATGTCTCAGTGCCTCTGATCTAGTGAACACAACTGTCCTGAACATCAATGAACTTGCTAAATTTCTGGTTTCTTGCTAGGAGGCTAGAATAGATTTATAAGACTTCCTTACTTACCCATGATTGCTGAAGTCTGAATTCTTAGCAGTATGATTCCTTTTCTTTTGCCCCCACCCCGGTAAATTTTTTGTTTTTTATAGAGAGGGTTTCACTGGTCTCGATCCTGACCTCTGATCCCCCCCCGGCCGCGTGAGCCACCGTGCCCGGCCGATTCCTTTTCTTATAAGGAGCAACTTAAGGAAGATTGGCCCCATTGCCATGCAAAAAGAAGTAAAGTTAATTTCTACTCAAAGCAAACTTGAATTTGAAACTAGGTCTTCCACTGTTTCAAAGCTAGACTGTCACTGCCTCAGGCATGTGTCCTGAAGGGCTTGTGTCTCTGCTCTACTCCGGATAAAGTTATTTATCATTATGGCAAGTTATAATTAATTTGCCATAATATAATTAATTATCAAGATAAAGTTATTTATCACAATGGCAAGGACAAATTTAGAAGACTTATTAAACTTACTTCTTTATTTCCCCAGCTGGCCAGGAAATAGTCAGTAGCTACTGTTATCATTAGTGTCCTCTGAATACCTTGGCTGTGTTAACTGCTTTGACTCAACATGGAGCTGAAGTGTTAGCATACTGTACCTTGAGATGCTGAAACATGGCTGAAGTCCAGGGTCACTGGCCCAGGACAGGTCATCCAGCTGTTGGAGACAACCAGAAGGGGAACCAGGCCATCCACTGAGGTCATCTCATGTGGCATGGGCCACTGGTTCCAATGAACCCACCATCACTACACTTCTCATGACTCACCGGTCAATAGACTGAGAATTCTATGAGAGCTGAGATCATATTTTACTCATCTCTGTGTTCATGGTTCTTAGCTAAGGGCCCAGCACAGAGGGGCCTCTCAGCAGTGTTCATCAATGATTGAGTAAAAGTGATTGCAAACCTCCAATCCTCTCACCTACATTTCTGTCCCAAATGTCTTGTAAGGATGCTCTTTCTCTCAGGATGCTGCAAATACCCTTCCCTGGAAAGGCACCTACTTTACACCATGCATGCCCCAGGATCCTCCCCTGTGGAAGCTCAGAGGAAGACTGGTCTGTCCTGAAAATTTTCTCTTATGGTTCCCCCTGTCATTAGGAGCAATGTCCTTTGACATAACCTCCCATCCTCTGGGCTGCCACAACACCTCAGTTTGGTAGAACTACCATATTTTTTGAAATGATCTGTTTGTGTTCTCCCACTCACTGGCTTGAGTTCCTTTGGAGGGCCATTAAATATCTGAATCCCAAGTGCTTAGCACAATATAAAGAAAATTAAATACCCAATAAATATCTATGAGAAACCTCCCTCAACTGTAAGGACAGAAGAAGATTATTAGTATCATTGCTTCATATACAAGCAAGGGACACTTACTCTGGCACCTGACCTAGGGCAGAGCTGTTTAATGTAAAGAATGGATGTCTCCAAACCTTCTCCCAGCCTGGTTGTTCCCTCTAACCCACACTGACCTGAAGAGCATCCACTGCTGCGGCAGCCCCAAGGTCAAGGCTCCTGGGTCTGGGGCGGGGGCTCATGGTTGCATCCTCCCCCTCTTGAAGTTGCTGCTGCCCCTCACTATAAACCAGCTCTGAGCCAAGAGAGTAAGATTCTCTCTCAGTCCCCACTGCTCAGCTCACACTGCTCCCTGAGAGTCTGGATGATGATGGGCATTGCCCATTTCCCCTGAAGCCTCTGACCCAATTTGTGCTTATTCTCCCCTTCTTTGGTTTTCATTTACCAATGGCTTGTCCTTTGTGGTTATTCTCATCCCCTAAACCTGCTGACTTTCTTTCTTACACCTGTTCCCTCAGTTCTGGGCTTCCAGGGTGTGGACTCAGCTCAGGCTCCTGCAGGAGACACACAGAGGCAGGTCTCAGCTGCAGATCATGGGCAGCGTTAAAAACCATCTCCGTTCCTCAGAGACTCAGAGAAAACACAGCAGGAAGGGACCTCAGAGAGGAACAATAAGCCCCTACCTTACTGACAAGGCAAGTGAAGCCAAGAAAGACTAAGACGCTCCCAGGCTCCCTCACCGCATGGTGGCAGCAGATAGACCACACAAGCCTTGGTCTCAGCCTCCCTGCCCAAAGCACTTAACTCACCCTCCAGGAGCTCACTGCTGCGTTTCAGAAAACTTTGGATCAAAAATAGCAATTTCCACTGTGAGAACAAAAATAGTGAAAGGGCCTTTCCTTGGACAAACCCTTTATCACGATTCTGTAGTCCTAGTATTTATACGCGGTCAGTTGTCATTCCCTGGCTGGTAGATCGGGGCAGGGAGCACATAAGGATTAAATAGTGCTTGACACAATCCTGCTTTCCCGGCCTGGGATCTCAGCCCCTCCATTCTGCTTCAGAAACTTTCCTCTGCTGTAACTGCTGTAACTGCTGGAGAGTCCAGGCCCTCATGTAGGTAATTTCTTGATGAAGATCCCTGTTACTTTCTTCCTCTCTTGAAGGGCAGAGATTGGTTCTGGGACTCTACAGTCCTAGGTTTTCTTCTAAGCCAGCCAGATCAGCTGAAAGCAATCATGACTGAAAGAGGTCAGGTCAGCGAACAGGGTCCCAAAGGAGCAGGGGGTCACAAGGACAGCCCCTCATGGAGATAGTCAGGACCATGACATGGGCAATATCTGACCAATTCTGCTAGGGAGGATGCACCAAGGATTAAGGGGAGGATGCTGCCATAAGGAGAAAGGTGAAGAACCAAAGGAGTTCAAGGAGGAGGAAAATACAATGATTTGAATAAAGATAGAAAGAAATGCAGAGCCCAGAGGCAAAGCCCCGTGTCACACACACACAGAGGGTTAGTTCCAGGCTGTGGATCCTAATCAAGAAATTCCTGCTGGATTTTGCTCCGCCCCATTTCAAAATGGTTTTGGATCGGTGACTTTGTTCCTTCCACTTTCCCTCTTTTTGAACAAGAATCATTGTTATTCTAGAGAATTGCTTGAACCCAGGAGGTGGAGGTTGCAGTGAGCCAGAGTTGCAGCTCACCGCAACTTCTGCCTTCCTGGCTCAAGCAATTCTCTGCCTCAGCCTCCCGAGTAGCTGAGATTACAGGCACCCACCACCATGCTCATCTAATTTTTTGTATTTTTAGTAGAGATGGGGTTTTACCATCTTGGCCAGGCTGGTCTTGAACTCCTGACCTCGTGATCCGCCTGCCTCGGCCTCCCAAAGTGCTGGGATTACAGGTGTGAGCCACCGTGCCTGGCTTCTACTCTTGATTTTATATTTTCACATGCATGTATGCTAATCCTTGTAAGCATAAAAAAGTAAAAAAGCACAGGACTACAGTAAAATGTTATACTCACCTTTATGTGAGTACTGCAAGGGCCGTTCCAGAGCCCTTGCAACCTGAAAAGATAATGAAGGGCATTTCAGGCAAGTGAGGAGTGTCTCGTCAATGTTACCAACCAAATTTCTGAAAGAAAAAAGATGGTAAAATACTTAATTCCTGGCCGGGCACAGTGGCTTACGCCTGTAATCCCAGCACTTTGGAAGGCCGAGGTAGGTGGATCACCTGAGGTTGGGAGTTCAAGACCAGCCGGACCAACATAGAGAAACCCCGTCTCTACTAAAAATACAAAATTAGCAGGTCATGGTGGCGCATACCTGTAATCCCAGCTACTCCGGAGGCTGAAGCAGGAGAATCCCTTGAACTCGGGAGGTGGAGGTTGCGGTGACCCACGATCGTGCCATTGCACTCCAGCCTGGGCAACAAGAGCAAAACTCTGTTTAAAAAAAAAAATACTTCACTCCATATAACATTATCTGTAAATTCATCATCTATATTTCTAATAAAGATTTTTTTTTTAGCTCTTTCACTTGTGCTCACCAGATAAGGTTTGATAGCAACTATCAGTCACCAGCACGAATGAACCAATTCAAGGACAGCAATAAACAGGACGACTATTAAGTTCCCCCAAAGAAAGTCCTTAGAATACAATATCACTTCTAGTTGCCACAAAAGTAAGACAATGGTCCATTACATAAAATTCCAATCTAATAAAAGTTTAAATTTAATGTTGTCTGTTTTCCAAATTTTTATTTTGTTCAGGCTCCGTCATGGTGACCAGGGATTAGAAAATGACCGCAAAGAGGCTCTGGAGAATTTGGGAAGGTAAAAAATGTATTCTAAGAGGGGGCTGAGGTGATGGCTGCAAAATTCTATGTATCTACTTAAATGATTAAATTATACATTTACAATTAGTGACTTTTATTACAAGTAATTTTTTAAATGAAATTTCCGGTTTCTACTCCAACATGTAAAGAGTCAGGAAGTCACCACTTGTCCTCACAACAAGAAAAAAGCTCAACAAACTGAAAATTATCAACCCTTCTTAGAGGGACTAGAGGAGAGGTCACAGGGCAAATTGCCACCCTGAAAACTAAAAAGACAGGCAAATACAGGGAATCAGAGGTTAGCAGGAAGAGAACATGCTGAAGCCAGCAACTGGAAAGAGCACATAAATGATACTGACAGATTTCTAGAAGCTGAGGGTGGCCTGGCTTGAGCATTAAAAACTTGGGGCCCAGACTTAGGGGGATCTCACACTTTTCTAAGTTTTACCACCAGGATCCCAACCAGGTACTCATAGTAAAGATCAGAAAAATCCCCAGAGAACTGATATTGCCAACTTCAGTACTAATTATAAAGCTAAAGTAACCAAAACAGTGTGGAATTGATGAAGAAAGAAAAAACAGACAAATAGGTCACTGGAAAAAATACAGAGCTCAGAAATAGTCCTACATAAATAGTCAACTGACCTTTGAGAAAGGCACAAAGGCAATTTAACAGAGCAAGGATAGTCTTTTCAACAAATGGTGCTAGAATGACTAGACATCCACATGCGAAAAATAAATAAATCTAGGCACAGATTTTACACCTTTCACTAAATGGATCTTACACCCGAATGTAAGGTGCAAAACTGTAAGACTCGGGCCGGGCGCGGCGGCTAACACCTGTAATCCCAGCACTTCGGGAGGCCAAGGCAGGCGGATCACAAGATCAGGAGTTCAAGACTAGCCTGGGCAACATGGTGAAACCCCGTCTCTACTAAAAATACAAAAATTAGCTGGGCATGTTGGCGCACACCTGTAATCCTAGCTACTCAGGAGGGTGAGGCAGGAAAATTGCTTGAACCCGGGAGGCAGAGGTTGCAGTGAGCCAAGATCACACCACTGCACTCCAGCCTAGGTGACAGAGCAAGACTCTGTCTCAAAAAAAAAAAAAACACTGTAAGACTCCTAGACAATAACATAGGGGAAAATCTAGGTGACTTTGGGTTTGGTGATGACTTCTTAGATACAATGCCAAAAGTACAATCCAGGAAACAAAACATTGATAAGTTGAACTTCATTAAAATTAAAAACTGCTTTGTGAAAGACACTGTTAGGAGAATGAATAAACAAGTTATAGTCTGGGAAAAATATTTGCAAAATACAGATTTGATGAAAGACTGGTGTCCAAAATATATAAAGAACTCTTAAAACTCAATAATAAAAAAGCAACCCAATTTAAAAATAGGCAAAAGATCTGGACACTTCACCAGAAAAGATATATGGATGGCAAATAAGCATATGAAAAAGATGCTCAAAATCATTTGTCACTAGGAAATTGCATATTAAAACAATGAGATACCACTATACACCTAATAGAATGGCTAAAATCCAAAGAAGGGACAATACCAAAGGCTGTCAAAGATGCAGAGCAATAGGAACTCTCATTCATTGCTAGTGGAAATGCAAAATGGTAGTCACTTTGGAAAACAGTTTGGCAGGCTTTTTTTTTACAACGCTAAACATAGTATTGCAATATTATCCAGCAATGGCAGTTTTAGCTACTTACCAAAGTAATGTGAAAACATGTTTACTCAAAAAACTCGCATCCAAGTATTTAGAACAGTTTTACTCATACTTGTCAAAAATTGGAAGTAACCAAAATGTCCTTCACTAAGTGAACGGCTAAACAAACTGTGGTATATCTGTACAATAGAATATTATTCAGTGATAAAAAGAAATGAGCTCTCAAGCCATGAAAAAACATGGAGGAACTTTAAATACATACTGCTAGGGAAAAACTAGTCTAAAAACTCTATACACTGTATGATTCCAACACTAGGACATTCCAGGAAAGTCAAAATGGTAGAGATAGTAAAATGATCAGTGATTGCCAAGCATGGAGGAGGGATGAATTGGGTTGAATAGAAGGAGGTTTTCAGCAGTGAAACTATTCTGTGTGATACTGTACTGGGGATTCATGACATTAGGTGATTGTCGAAACCCATAAAACTGTAAAACTCAAAGAATGAACCCTAATATAAACTACGGAGTTTAGTTAATAATAATGTATCAATATTGATTAATCATTGTAAAAATGTATCACACTGATGCACGATACTGATGATAGAGGAAATTGTGTGCTAGGGGACAAGGGAGAATAGGGGAATTCCCTACACTATCTGCTCAATTTATCTGTAAACCTAGAACTACTGGCCGGGCGCGGTGGCTCACGCTTGTAATCCCAGCACTTTGGGAGGCCGAGGCGGGCAGATCACGAGGTCAGGAGATCGAGACCACGGTGAAACCCTGTCTCTACTAAAAATACAAAAAACTGGCCGGGCGTGGTGGCGGGCGCCTGTAGTCCCAGCTACTCGGAGAGGCTGAGGCAGGAGAATGGCGTGAACCCGGGAGGCGGAGCTTGCGGTGAGCCGAGATTGCGCCACTGCACTCCAGCCTGGGTGACAGAGCGAGATTCCGTCTCAAAAAAAAAAAAAAAAAAAAACCTAGAACTACTCTAAAAAATAATGTCTATTAAATTTTATTATAAGTTAGGATGCAACAGCCCCAAATCAAAATTTTGGTGGCATCCTGTTATTATGTGGTTAATACTGGGCGTTGAGGTTCACCAACCTGGAGTCAGATCAGTTGGAGATATCAACGCATATGCCTTCAACCTCTGGCCCTGTGGGTGTCCCTGGAATCCAGAGAGCAGATCAGTTAGCTGGAGACAGCCTCAGTGCTCCAGACAGCACAGGCTTCTGGTAAGGACAGGGAGAAACCATCTCAGGGCAGAACTCGGTGAAGACTAGGAACCCCTGAGACTCAGCAGCTGCCCCATTGATGCCCAGAGATCAAAGGAGAACGAAGCTGGGAAGCGCTGAGGGCTATAGGATGATCTCTCTGCTTAAAGACACAAGCAGCTCCAGAGACTGGTAAATTTTGAGAGAGAATCAGAAGCCAGAAAAAAAAAACGTAGGTTTCATTGCAGAGTGGTCAAGAAAGGAAAGAGGGAAAGGGAAGGAAAGAAAAGGAGGTAGGGAAGAAAGGAAAGGTTAGGGAAGGGAGGAAGGGACAGAAGAAGGGAAAGAAAGGAAAGGAAGGAAGGGAAGAAAGGGAAGGGAGAGAAGGAAAATAAACTTGAGTGAAGGCTAGACACATCGTGGGTGGGCTTAAACCACCAGTATTTTCCATAAACAGCCACATGCTAACCAATAATGTTAAACCATATGCTGTTACCATATGTGGGGAAAAGAAAGAGAGATCAGCCTGTTACTGTGTCTATATAGAAGGAAGTAGACATAAGAGACTCCATTTAGTTCTGTATTTGAGATGCTGTTAATCTGTGACCCTACCCCAACCTTGTCCTTGCAAGAGACATGTGCTGTGGTGACTTAAGGTTAAAAGGATTTTGGGCGGTGCAGAATGTGCTTTGTTAAACAAGTGCCTAAAGGCTGCTTATGGTTAAAGGTCATCACCATTCTCTTAAATCTAGAGAAAAAGAAAAACATTTGTCTCCTGCCCGTCCCTGGGGCGATGGAACATCTCCAGGTAAAACCCTTTGTGTGCTTTATTTACTGAGTAAGGAGAAAACCGCCTTTAGGAATAAGGTGGGGCTTGCTGGAGCAATACTGCTAAAAGGTTTATGGAGATGTTTGCATATACATCTCAAAGCACAGCACCGGTGATGGTAAAGATAATTATGAATAAATACTAAGGGAACTCAGAGGCCGGTGCCGGTGTGGGTCCTCTGTAAGCACAGCACCGGTCCCCTGGGCCCCGCTTTTCTTTCTCTACACCTTGTCTCTGTGTCTTATTCCTTTTCTCAAGTCTTTCGTCCCACCTAACGAGAAGCACCCACAGGTGTGGAGGGGCAGGCCACCCCTTCAACCATACGGTGAGCGGGGGCTCCCCAAGCCCTCTATACTCCTCTGAAACACATTCAAAATCGACTGGAGCCAGAGACATTGCGTTTTGCCTTTGGGCAAGTTTGGACATCCACAGGAATGAGTTGGGGCACTGCGACAGGGAACACCAGGCCACAACTTTCCCTGCAGCTCCTCACTGCCTCAGAAGCTGCCCCGCTGCAGTGGGGGGCCTCAGCCCCTAGGTCTGGAGTCATCCATTTGCCTCTTTTTTTTTTTTAAGATGAGGTCTCACTGTGTCACCCATGCTGGAGTGCAGTGGCACTATCTTGGCTCACTGCAGCCTCAACTTCCCAAGCTCAGGTGATCCTCCCACCTCAGCCTCCCGAGGAGCTGGGACCACAGGCATGTGCCACCATGCCCAGCTAATGCCTCACTTCACAGCATTTCACTGCTTGCACTTGCTTCCAGTACCCCAGGACCCAGTAGGCATGCACCTGGGAAGGACACAAACTGGCCGTGCCCCTATATCTCTGCCCACTTTCGATCCCTACAGAGGTGGGCTCCATGGGGCAGTGACCTGAAATTTGCTTACAATGGGATCCCTATCACAGAGTAGGGTCTGGCACCTTATAGGTGCCCCATGAATGCTCAGTGAAAGAAGGCATCCGCCACAAGGTCCTGGGTAACCAAGAATTATTCAACTGTGGCCTATAAATTTTTAATCCTAGAAGATATCAGAATGAAAGACATGAGGGGCTTTCAAAAGTGTCCAGTCTCTTAAACCATTATACTGGCAGGTGAACCATGTCACTTCAGACTACACCTTAAGTAGCTAGGATATCTAGTTATATCTACACACAGATAGATAGATATTTGGTGATACAGACATATGGCCATATCTATAGCTATGGAGCTATAGTGCTATATATATATCACCAAGTGTTTTTTTTTTTTTTTTTTTTTTTTTTTTGAGACGGAGTCTCGCTCTGTCGCCCAGGCTGGAGTGCAGTGGCGCAGTCTCGGCTCACTGCAAGCTCCACCTCCCGGGTTCATGCCATTCTCCTGCCTCAGCCTCTCCGAGTAGCTGGGACTACAGGCGCCCGCCACCACGCCCGGCTAATTTTTTGTATTTTTAGTAGAGACGGGGTTTCACCATGGTCTCGATCTCCTGACCTCGTGATCCGCCCGCCTCGGCCTCCCAAAGTGCTGGGATTACAAGCGTGAGCCACCGCGCCCGGCCATCACCAAGTGTTTTTACCAAAATATGCACAATGGTTGTCTCTGGATATCCTTTTTTTCTTTATATGTTTCTGTATTTTTCATTTTTCTCTCAGCGGATACTCGGTAACTTTATAATCAGAAATATAAATATATAAGTGTCAAACTTTAAATGTCTCCTCACCATACTCAAAATAAGGCTCAAATGTCTTTACTCAGCATCGGAGGCTCTTAGTGATCTGGCCCTTTGTGGTTTCCATGTCCTGATCTCCTGCAGCTTCCGAACACACACCCCACGCACCTACAAACCTCCAAATCATCTATATTTCTCCAGGGGCTTCTCCCTTACTTCATTTTCCTCATCTTCCTTGATTGGCTCTTATCTGTCAAGATTATCTTTAAGTACCTCTCCTCCAGGAAGCCTCCCTAATACCCCGTAAGGTCCAGATATCTCTGCTTTCTGTTCTGCACTCCAGCAACAATCAGAGTCACCTCGGCCATGATAATAAGAAGTAAGTGTTGCTTTATTTGTCTGCCTGCCCTGTTAGACTGGGATTCCCAAAGGCAGGGACTGTATCTTTATTTCTGTATCCACAGTGTTTAGGTAGTGCCAGGCATACAGTTGGCACTCAGCAAGTACCTAAATAAATACAGACAATCCCTAACCTACAATGGTTCAACTTAATGAAGACTTTTTGACTTTCTGATGTTGCAAAAGCAATACACAACCACAAAGTTTCAGACTTTAAGTATTGGTGATTCTTTTACCAAAAAGTCTCTAGGCTTAATTTTCAATTTACGATACTTTCAACTGATGATGAGTTTACCTGGACATAACCCCATCATAAGCTGTGGAACATCTGTATACAAAAAAATGGATTTGTAAAATATAATGGGTTTCTCAAATAGTCGTTATTATATATATATATTCATATTCATTTTGAATATGAAGAAATATGTGCAGGGAGGTTAAGTGACTTGCCTTAGGTCACAAAGCTAATGAATGAGAGAACCAGAGCTCAAATCGATTGTCTAATCTGCCTTCCACTTCACCACAGCTGCCACCATGAAATAGTAACAGGAAAAAATATGCATGATCATGTGTTGGGTCAAGTTGATGGACAGGTGTCTCATACCAGGAAGCTTTTCTATCAGGAATAGACCTTCACAACAGTCACGGTTAATATATTTACTGTTATGGTTTAAGAACAGATTAAGCTAAAAAGTTTGAATGTGTTTTAAAACATTTTAACTCATTTCTTTGCTGGAATAGATGATAAATTTTAAGTCATGTTTTTCAAAAAAGAGAAACTGAGCATGCTCAGGCTGACGTGGGCTATAGGGACATTTCCGTCATTGCACTCTTCCCTTCCTCAGATGCCTCAGGACCATTCTTCTTATCATCCTGTGTTGATCACTGATTTATGGTTCCTGCCAAAATCCACTGAGAGCATACTCTGCTCAGAACACACAACACACCAAGAGAAATCTCTCCCCAAGGAACCAACAGGCATCAAGGGAGACAAATGAGCAGATAGGCAATTTCCCTACTCTATGATAAGGACCATGAGAGGCTAAGGGAGCAACACCCAACCCCAGTATAGGTGAGGTTGGGGAGGCTTCATGGTGGAAATCACATCTGGCCAAATCCTAGCGGCTGTCTGGTCCTACAATCTCCCCAGCCAGTATGTCTACCTTCTGGCCTCCTTTCACTGCCTTCCATCACCGCTTGTCTCCTCACCTGGAGTGTGAATTCCTCAAACAGAAGGACCACGCCGCCTTCATCTGTGCATTCCCCACAGCACCCAGCCCAGCAGCTACAGCCAAATGACAGACTCCCAATCTAATGCCCTCACCACTAGATGGCTGAGCCTGACTGGGGAAAACTATGCTGGAGCCAGGCATCCTGCCAGAGTTCCAGCCTGACTGCGAGCTGTGCAGGGAGCCACAGAGTGTTGCCCAGGAAAGAGTTATCTATGAACTGACAACTGAGAGAACCAGTGTCTACACACCCTTCCTTGCAGGTCACCACGTCAGGGGCGGGGCAAACAACTTAAGACTAATCACAAAGCAGGTTGTTTTCACCTAAGAAACCCCACTAGCAGTAGGCCAGGCGCGGTGGCTCACGCTTGTAATCCCAGCACTTTGGGAGGCCGAGGCGGGCGGATCACGAGGTCAGGAGATCGAGACCACGGTGAAATCCCCGTCTCTACTAAAAAAATACAAAAAAATTAGCCGGGCGTGGTGGCGGGCGCCTGTAGTCCCAGCTACTCGGAGAGGCTGAGGCAGGAGAACGGCGTGAACCCGGGAGGCGGAGCTTGCAGTGAGCTGAGATCGCGCCACTGTACTCCAGCCTGGGCGACAGAGCGAGACTCCGTCTCAAAAAAAAGAAAAAAAAAAGAAACCCCACCAGCAGCTTAGTCTGCACCTTCCTTCCCAAACCAGTGCTCCTCCCTGCATTTGGCAGGCACCAGAGCACAAGGTGTCCAGGTCTGAAAACTTCTAGGCAGTTCTGCTCCTTCCTCTCCCTATGGCCAAGAGCTCAGTAGCAGCAGCCTGCAGATTCTTCCTGTTCTTTCTCTCAAATCTGTACCTTCTCATCCACCCTCGCCATCATTCCAGGGTGGGCCTCCCTCATCTCCTGGCCCTCATTTTCTCCCAGCTCCACCCCATTCTCACATCACAGCTGCTCTCTCCTCCACAGCTGGCCGTGGTTCCTCTCTATGATTTCACTGTGTCTACCATTTAAGTTTTTAGGCTGGAATTCAAAAGCATCAATAATCTAGCCCTCATCCTTCACCCAATCCCTCTTTCTAGCCACTCTTGCTGTTCCTCCAGTGTGTCCTGTGCATACTCCCCTCGGCATCTTCCCTCGTGTTACTCCTCCCCCAGGACTACTCTTCTCTCAGCCCCTGTCCCATATGCTCAATCAAGCCTATCAAATCTGACCCAACCTGCAAAGCTCACTTCAAATCCTATGTCACCCATGAAGTTATTCTTAAGAGTCCAGCCAAGAGGGAGCCTGCTGTTCTGAAGTCCCCCGTGCAGCACTGGCCACACATGCTACCTCACCGGAGTGCTGGTTGTGAACACTTCTCATGTTCCTGCCCAGATTGTGGTTATGTTCCCAAGCAGCTGTCATCACTGTGGTTCTACTAAGAGTAAGGCAGAGTCAGGTGGTGACAAGAGGGGAGGGTTTGAGACTAAGCTTATCTGGGTTCCAATAGGACTATATCAATGCCCTTAGAGAAGTTATGTAGCCTCTCTGAGCTTCCTTTCCACATCTGAAAACAGACTGGGTATCTATTTTACAGGGCTTTTGTTAAATTTACAGATAATATACGTAAACCACAATAAATTGTTAGTATAATCATAGCACTAATCAACCTAAAATATTTCTTGGAGTGATCATAAGAAACAAATAAGATAACATACGAGACAGAACTTCGTAGAATATAAAATTATTGTGTTAATTTTTAACAAGAAGACTTGGAGTATGTTTGTGGGTTTTTTTGTTTTTTGTTTGTTTGTTTGTTTGTTTGTTTTTGACGGAGTCTCGCTCTGTCTCCAGGCTGGAGTGCAGTGGTGCGATCTCGGCTCACTGCAACCTCCGCCTCCTGGGTTCAAGTGATTCTCCTGCCTCAGCCTCTCAAGTAGCTGGGATTACAGGCATGCGCCACCACACCAAGCTAATTTTGTGTTTTTAGTAGAGACAGGGTTTCACTATGTTGGTTAGGCTGGTCTTGAACTCCTGACCTCAGGTGATCTGCCTGCCTCGGCCTCCCAAAGTGCTGAGATTACAGGCATGAGCCACCACGTCCAGCCCATTTGTGTTCTTATATCAAATGACCATATGTTGGTCATATGACCATACATTGGTCACATGATATAAGACCTCACAGATGCCCCACTAATTACCAGCCAGTACATCCTCCAACAGCTAAGCACTTCAGCTTTCAGAATATCTGTGCTCAAAGCTGTTAGAATGAATTCACTTAAAAGTCAACCAATAAAACTGGTGGAATCCTATGCCCAAACTGAGGTTTTGGTCCATATGGTACCAGACACTAGTTCAACTTAACAACCTATTTTCACCCTTTTTTTTTTTTTTTTTGGCATCTTGTACACAGAGCATTACTTTTCTCACTACTCAAGCCCAGAGAAATGCTGCCAAAAGCAAGAGAAAATGGGGTAGGATGTCAACCTAAATCACAGCCTCCATCTCAAGCCAACTAGGTAATCTTTCCAGCCCCATATTCGATCCTCTGGTTTGAATATGCCAAGGCTTTCCTGCCAAGGCTTTCCTGCCTGGGCCACTCAAGAGAAAGTAAACCCCACTGCCGAGCTACTCCCACTGTGGCCACCAGAGGGTGCCACAGCATTAGCTACAAAGCAAGAACACACCCTTTCCCAGTAAATTGTCCATTTTAAATATTTCCAGAAAGCATTATGGCAGCCTCCCCAGCTTTCAGCCAATAGGACTGCCCAGAAACCCCAGAGCTAGCTGCTGCTAACATTGGTGAGGCGTCAGTTCATACCAAGCAGCCAGCATTTCACAAGGGGTTTGAGTCACTGGGCCCCACAGAGTCCAATTTCTGTGGGTCTGAGCTCTCCCCAGCCACATTCCAGTATCATCAATGAACAAAGAGTATCTGTGGCTTCAGTAACTGTTTCCCTTTGACACAGCATCCAAATGTTTACCTGGAACACCACTTGCTCTCAAGTTTTAATGAAGAAAGGAGAAATGCACCTTATCAGTCTGGCAGACCACAGCCCATGATGGGCAAGTCATGTCTTGCAGAGTTCTCCCGCAGTCCCAAACACTAGGATTCAGACAAGCTAGCATTCTGTTCTGCCTGATCACTTCACTGAAGGTGCAGAGTAAGTTGTCTTCTCCTTGGAAAAGGACATGTCCAAGATCACACAGCTAATGAGGGGCAGAGAAAATGTGATTTCCTCCCAAGCCTGTCTGAAACTCCAGAGCCTGCACTTATAACCACTATATTACATAGTTGTTTTATTTTTTCCATCACCAACAAAAAGTGTTGACCAGATCCCTGTAGCTCAGCTGTACTCCCTCTCGGCCTCATCCCATGTCACACCTGCCTTACTTCAGATACACTAGTGGTTTTTCAATTCCTCTAACAGACCCAGCTTCTCCTCATCTCTGGGCCTTTTCATGGGCTTTTTCCTCCCCTTAGGACACTTCCTCCCACCCCTCCTTTATTTGCAATCCTAGTTTCTCTTCCTCCTCTAAGTCTGGGTTTAAGTATCCCCTTCTCAGAGAAGCCTTTCCTGATTTCCTACCTGAAATGGGTCCCTTCAATTCTCTCACTCAGACTCTTGATTTCCCATGATGGCACTCATAAACTTACCAAATTTTTGTATTAGTTTCATTTCCCCTCTACTTCTATTTTATTTGCCTTCCTGAGGTAGGAGGTGGGACTTGACGCCAGAGGCGGAGCTCAGACACCAGATCAGATTGAGGACTAGCTAAAACAGGGCTTGGGCAAAAGCAGCTTTCAATCAGACATGCCCATTAGTGTGCCATGTCAATTTACCATTGCCATGGCAATTCCTGGGCAGTTACCACCGCTTTCCATGCCAATGACCCAATGACCTAAAAGCTACTACCCCTTCCCTAGAAATTTCTGCATAACCACCCCTTAATCTGCATGCAATTAAAAGTGGGTTATATAAGTATGACTGCAAAACTGCCCTGAGCTGCTGCTCTGTGTCTACTGGGTAGCCCTGCTCTGCAGGAATAGTCATGGAGCTATAACACTGCCTCTTCACTAAAGCCGTTTTCTTCTACCTCTAGCTTGCCCTTGAATTCCTAGGCAAAGCCAAGAACCCAGTGGGCTAAGCTCCACTTTGGGGGTTGCCTGCATCATTTCCCACTATAATGTAAGGCCTGTGAGTGCAGAAATTTGTCTTAGTCACTGATATATCTCCAGGACCAATAACATGCCAGGAATTAGTAGGTACGCAGTAAATATTTGATAGATTATAATTGTTAGAATTTGTAGCTCACCTGTAGGAGAAGACAGGTGGTTTTCAACCCCAATCTAATAGCTATCCTATGTTTTTTAAAAAAAAATTTAAAAAGCTACACTCCTTCAGCTTCTGCAGCTCCAAGAGATATGTCAGCACAGCAAGCACAGCCTTGGTGGAGTCCTCCCAGTCCCCTAGACAGAAGTCTGCTGAAATCACACACAGTAGAAACCCTGGGCAACAGAAGAGCCCTGTTTGGCTTCCTGACAACTGCCCCTCCACAGAGTGGGAGATCACACAGAGGAGGCGGGGATCTGCCTTCCAGAACCTGCTGCTTACTGAGCTGGATGGCTTCGTGTTCATTAGATGGTTCAGTCTTTTCCATCATCCCAGAAGATAGGTGGAGACCCAGGTTCATAGTGGTGAAATGAATTGCCCAGAGCCATGCAGCTAATAATGCCCTTTTTCACATTCTTCAGCGGCTCCTGTTACCTTAGGAAACTCCTTAGCAGAATATCTCAGGCACCCTAGGAAAGACACCTTCTCTCAAGATTCATCCCCATCCGAGGCTCTAAAGGACTCTCCACTCTTCTCATGCAGAACAGCAGGCATTTCCTGGCACAGACATAGTACCTCACAACTCCATCAGGCACATGCCTTTCCCTACTGTCTGCCCCCACAGAACGGGGCTTATTCCTACTTGTCCCTCAAAATCCACATAAATAAATGAAAAAAGATAGCTCCTGATAGAAACATATCATAAGGAAACAAACATGTGGGCAGATATATTTATTCAAAAGTAGTCTTTGATATATAGTTACCTTTGACAGTAAAAAATTAAAAACAACCGAAATGTTCAAAAAATATGGGTAATGTTTAACAAATTATAAGATTTCCCTATTTAGGGGCTACTAATACAGCCATACCTGGGTTGGTTGGTTTGTCTCCCTTTTTGGATTGCCAGCAGAAAGTCTTGACCAGATCACTGTAAATCAGTGATTCTCAGCTGAGGAGGCAGGAAGAAGTGCTGAGACTCCTTCCCAAGGTATTGCAATTGGTAGGTAAAATTTATACAACTGTGATTCATGCTGTTGACATGGTGTCTGGGCGGACAGAATGTTGAGCTGGGTTTTCACAGGTTTCCATGTGGTACAGGACACAGCTTGATACACATCAACAAACAACGACACTATGCATTTGCTAAGACCTGTGAGAACTTTGCTTCATAAGTATCTAAGAGAGTGACCAGGGCAGTAAGTATTTCTACTCAAACAATGACACTATGCTGAGGTGTCATCAGTATAATAGTGTAATTACTATACATGCAAATTAATCCTTTCAAATGTGCAGCCAAAAATACTAGCACTCAATACTAGCACTTTGTTAAGGTTATGCTGTAGCAAATAAACACTCAAATTCCAAGGTTCTTTCTCACCCACATAGCTAGTCCAATGAGGATGTTCCTGCTCAGCAAGTGATTTTCCTCCATACAGTGATTCAAGTACCCAGGCTCTTTCCAAATATGACTCTTCCATCCTTAGAGCCTTGGAGTCCTGGCAGGTGGAGAGAAAGAATATGGAAAAGTCACCTCCTTACTGACTTGGCCTGCAAGTGACACATATCACTTCTAGTCCCATTGTGTTGGTGGCTAGTCACACAGTCCTACCTAGGGGCATGAGGTGGTAGAAATACAATCCCTAGCTGAGCGGCCAAAACTCTACACTATGAAAAGAGGAACACACATTTCTGGTAGATAGCCCACCTTCTGTGCCATAGCCACAAACCCAAAAAAGTTGAGGGTAATAGGATTTTGTGGCTGTGCCACATGGAAAAGTGGTAAAATTCCCAATACTGCCTCACTAGTGGATCAATCTCTCCAGCTCCCAACATTTTGTACATTGGAACCTACTTCAGCCCTGGTAGAAGATTTGAACATTGTTTTCTCATCATTTCAGAGACCACATGGATGGGGCCTCTGCTCTCATTCCTCCAATGGCCATTCAGTTGGCTACCCTCCTGCTAAGACACTATCCTTGCCGGGCAACTCGGGCTTAGGCACTGGTCCCTGGTGCCATCAGTTTTCTCTAGGGAAGCAGAGCTGGCTTCACTGTATGCATGTGGTTGACAAGGTATAACTACTTCCTGGAGAAAGAACTGCTTGGGACCCCTTTTCCTAAAGAGACTATAAGCATGGCTGATACTTGAAGCTTTATGGACCTGCTAGTACACAGAGTCATTAAGAAACCACATGAGGACAGGAAGAGCAAGGTGTGCTGACCATTTTCATCACTGTATTCCCAGTACTCAGCACGATGTTTTAGAAACCCTGCAGCATCCTCCTGGAGATGCACCCACTAGGGCCTCAGAGTTCTGCTGGCAGATTGGAGAAGAGAGAACAGAGAAGCCACAGTACAGTACAGTTGAACAGTTACTTGTCAAATAAAAAGGTGAAAAGAATGATTTAAATGAATAAACACATGATCTTGATAAATATTCAGTAACATAGGAAAGAGTAAGAACAAAAGGAAAGAGTATGGGACAAAAATAGAAACAGTCATGTGTCACTTAATGATGAGGATACATTCTGAGAAATGTGTCCTTACACGATTTCATCCTGCAATCATCATAGAATGTACTTGTACAAACCTATATGGTATAGTCTACTACACAGCTAGGCTGTATGGTACAGTCGAGGACTCCGAGGCTACAACCCTGAATAGCATACTGTAGGTAATTGTAACACAATGGTAAGTATTTGTGTACCTAAACATGGAACAAGTGTAGTAAAAATATGGTATAAAAGATTTAAAATGCTATATACATAGGACACTTACCATGAATGGAACTTGCAGGACTGGAAGTTGCTCTGGGTGAGTCAGTGAGTAGTGAGTGAATGTGAGAGCCTAGGACATTACTGTACATTACTGTAGACTTTAGAAACACTGTACACTTAAGGCTACACTATGTTTAAAACAGTTTTTCTTTTATCAATAATAAATTAACCTAGCCAGATGCAGTGGCTAATGCCTATAATCCCAGCACTTTGGGAGGCCAAGATGGGTGAATCACATGAGGCCAAGAGTTTGAGACCAGCCAGGCCAATATGGTGAAACCTCATCTCTACTAAAAAAACAAAAATTAGCCAGGCGCTGTGGGACATGCCTGTAATCCCAGCCACTCGAGTGGCTGAGGGACAAGAAGCACTTGAACCTGGGAGGCAGAGGTTGCAGTGAACAGAGATCACACTGCTACTCTCTAGCCTGGGAGACAGAGGGAGCCCCGTCTCAAAAAACCAAAATAATAATAATAAATTAACCTTAGATTACTGTAAATTTACATTATAAACTTGAAAATTCCTTTCTCTTTTTTTCTTTTTTTTTTTTTTTTGAGATGGAGTCTCACTCTGCCTCCAGGCTGGAGTGCACTGGCGTGATCTTGGCTCACTGCAACCTCCGCCTCCCGGGTTCAAGCGATTCTCCTGCCTCAGCCTCCCAAGTAGCTGGGACTACAGGTGCGTGCCACCATGCCCAGCTAGTTCTTTCTCCGTAGAGATGGGGTTTCACCATGTTGGCCAGGATGGTCTTGACCTCTTGACCTCTTGACCTCACGATCCGCCTGCGTTGGCCTCCCAAAGTGCTGGGATTACAGGTGTGAGCCACCGTGCCCAGCCTAACTTGTAAATTCTTTAAATGTTTGACTCTTTTCTAATAACACTTAGCTTAAAGCACACATTATACAGCTGTAGAAAATATTTTCTTTCTTTATATCCTTCTTATGTAAGTTTTTTCTATTTTTAAAATTTTTATTTTTTTTAAGTTTTTTGTTAAAAATTAAGACACACACACACACACACACAAAACTAAGACACAAACACACGTATTAGCCTAGACCTGCATAGGATCAGGATCATCAATATCACTGTCTTTCACTTCTACATCTTGTCCCACTGAAAGGTCTTCGGGGCAAAAACACACATCTCCTATGATAACAATGCCTTTCTGGAATACCCCCTGAAAGACCTGCCTGACGCTGTTTTTTAAACTTTTTTTTTAAGTTTTACTGTTTTTTTATAAGTAGAAGGAATACACTCTAAAATAATGATGAAAAGTATAGTGTAGTAAATACATAATGCAGTAACATAGTCATTTATTACCATTATCAAGTATTGCATACTACATATAATTGGTATGTGCTATATTTTTATACAACTGAGAGCATAGTAGTTTGTTTACACCAGCATCACCACAAACACATGAGTAACGTATTGCGCTAGATAGCTACAAGCTCACTAGGCAACTGGAATTTTTTTAGCTCTATTATAAACTTATGGAACCGCTGTTGAATATGTGATCCATCGTTGGCTCAAACATTGTTACACAGTGAATGACTGTACTTAATTTTATAATCAGTATGATCACAATTATGCAAATATTTGTTACATATGCATAAAAAGACTAGAAATATGAAAATGTTTATCTCTGGCTCATGTATTTATAAATCTTTTTTATACATTGATATATTTTCCAAGCCTTCTTAGAATGGAATCTTTGTACAGATTAAAAAGTTACAATAAGTGTTATTGTTGTTTTTAAATTTCTACCCAATGTTGCTTCCTGCAGAAATTATTCTGTGACCACTCCAAGAGGACTTGGAAGCCCCTCCTCAGTGTTCTCCTAGTATCCAATAGTATCCTCTACCATTCACTATGCACACTGGATTTTAATTGTTTGCTTATCTAACGCCCAATACTTGGAACTCTTCAAAGGAAGAGACTGATTCTCTAATCCCTGAATTCCCAGGCCTACCACATACACTAAAGCACTCCTAAGGTCTGTGGACCAGATGAAGAAATCAGATGAGTAGGGGTATGCAAACCCAGGCATTCCCATTCTAAACCCAGTCGCATCGCAAGCCCTGCAACAAAAGGGATCCGAGATTTCCTCCACTGGTGACTGTGACCTGGGGACTGGGAAGTACTGTATACAGGAAGATCTTGAAGAGCTGTCCCCTTGAAAAGTCAACACCAGGGTTGCAGGGAAAGTAATAGCTGAAATCCAAGTTGGGTTTTCCTGGCAACAGCCAATATTAGTCAGAGGTGGCACTTGGAGGATTCCCCAAGTCTGCTCATTCCTTTGGGATCATTCATTCCTCCCAAGGCCTCCCTTGGGAACAAAGGAAAACCCCAGAGTTTGGGATTGGGCTCTTTTCCACCAACAGCTGCTAGTAGTTTGTATTTAACCCTAAGTCGCAATTAAAATAAAAGGGGGCGGGGGGGAGGGGCGAGGAGTTGGTAAGCATCCCCTAGGAAACACTTAGGTTTTCTCTAAATTTATTCCAGAAAATTCTTCTAAAGGACTTTTTAAAGACCACAGCGTAATGCCTTGGAAACTTAGTTTTTAACCTTTTTCTTTTCTTTTCCTTTTTTTTTTTTTTTTTTTTTGAGACAGAGTCTCTGTCACCCAGGCTGGAGTGCAGTGGTGCGATCTCGGCTCACTGCAACCTCCGTCTCCCGGGTTCAAGCGATTCTCATGCCTCAGTCTCCTGGGATTACAGGCGCGCACCACCACTCCCGGCTAATTTTTGTATCAGTAGATACAAGGTTTCGCCATGTTGGCTAAGCTGGTCTTGAACTCCTGACCTGAGGTGATCCACCCGCCTCGGCCTCCCAAAGTGTGCGGATTACAGGCGTGAGCCACCGCGCCCGGCCAGTTTTTAACACTATTAGCCATACTGAAACTGAACTATCGATCAAGTGACGCCACACAAAGAGGAGTAAATCACCTGTTCAACAAAGGGTTTGTGACGTCCCTGGGTGCTGACAAGCCAAACCGCAGCACCCTCCCTGCGGCACCTCGCGGGCCGGTGGGGCGGAGAGCCCGGCTTCTGGGGAGGTGCCTCCCCTCCACTGGCGCAGGCCGCCGAGACCCCCGGATGGACCTCCTAGGGCTAATCTGATAGTGCCTCTGAGGTCGATAGGACTCCACGTGCCACTCCTTGCAGGGTCATCCAGCAAGTAATTCCTAGACCCGTAGGTGCCCGCAGAGCCGGTTACCTCTGGTTCTGCGACAGCGTGCCCCACCCGCAGGACGGCCGGGTTCTTTGATTTCTACACTTTCTAAAACCAAACCCGAAAGGAAGGGCAGGCCCAGGGTGCGGATGCCCTGAAATATTCGAGAGCAGGACCGTTCCTACTGAAGAGAAGTTTGTAAGAACGCTCTGTCTGGGGCGGGCGAGGCCTCAGCGAGGCGGGTCCGGGAGCAAGGGCAGGGCGTGGGCCGCGCGCCCCGGGTCGGGGGAGTCGGGGGCAGGAAGAGGGGGAGGAGACAGGACTGGGGAGCGCCCTGCCGAGCGCTCGCCAGGCTCCTCCCGCTCCCGCGCCGCCTCCCTCTACCCACCCGCCGCACGTACTAAGGAAGGCGCACAGCCCGCCGCGCTCGCCTCTCCGCCCCGCGTCCAGCTCGCCCAGCTAGCCCAGCGTCCGCCGCGCCTCGGCCAAGGTGAGCCCCGCCGGCCCACGCGCCCCTCCTGGGTGGTCCCCAGGCCCGGACCTGCTGCCCGGGGAAACCCCTGCACCCGGCTTCGCGGGGCGTCCGGGGCACCGCGGGGCTGGGCGGGGAGCGGCTGGTGGGGAATCCGCTGCTCGGTGCTCCGGGCCACACCCAAACGAGGCCAGCAGTGCCCCTCCCCGGCCCGAGCGCGGCCGCCCCCAGACCCACGAGGACCGGAGGAGGGGGCACTTGTTCTTTAGGAGGGGACCGTGATGTTGGTGCCCCTGAACCTCTTCCCTCCTCCCTTTATGTTTGCGTTGCTTTACTCCCACCTTTCCTGCCTTCCCACTCGTCTCTCGGGTTACCGAATCCTTCCTGCACGACCCTGCCCTGGCTGGCATGTTTCTTGGTGGGTTCGCCCGCAGGCCGGGTCTGCATGTTCGTAGCCTCCTCCCGGCTGTACGGCCCAAGTAGGCGCGGGTAGGATGAGTAGGCAGCTGGGGGCGTCCCTTCCGTAGCCCTTAGTCCGTCGGCCAAACAGGCGTTTCTGGTTGGGGCTTCCTGTTGTCTGCTCGACGGGAAGGGTCTTCCTGCTGAGGGAAGGAGGTCCACTTGTTTTCTTTCTAAAGCAGTTTGGCTGGGGTTTGTGGGAGAGGGCCCTGTGTGACGTGGTTTCTCTACTGAAAGGGTTTCCTTGCTATCTTAATAAGTGGAACTAGAAAGAGATGGAGGAAGAGCAGGCTTGATGAAGGATCTTCCAATCGTAGATTAATTTGGCCCGGTGCAGTGAGACAGACAGACGTGCCATTGGTACTTGGTTCACCACCTGTGCTTTGGCCGAAGGAATGGCGCTGCCCCTAGCCGTGGACACTGCTGCCCTGTCCAGCCTCAGTCCAGCTCTGCCTAAGTGAAACCAGGAGCTCTGCCTTGTTGGCTGGGGGTGGAATGCAGAGCGCTCCAAGCCAGGCCAGCACAGGGGAGCCCTAAGCCAGATTCTGGGATGCACTAAGCCCACCCCGTTTTCTGCCCCCACCCAGTTCCGTCCCTGCGGGAGCTTCTGCAGGGCGTGGTTAGCACAAAGGGCTCCAGGATTCTCCTAGTGGTCTGAGGCCTGTGACTCAGCTGTGAGACCATGTGGGTGTGGCCGGTTGCAGATACTCTCGGTGGATGGTTTGGACAGAACACTCCCTGAAGGAAAAGGAGAACTGTGCCATCTCAGAGGGCATTTTCCAAGAGGAAGTGAGTCACACCTGGTCTGGCCGCCAGTCTGCAGGAGAGGCCTCGACTGAACTGCAGGTGAGGGCAGTAATTAGATCTGTAGGGCCTTGGCGAGACCGCTTTTCGTTATCGGCCAGTATGCGCCTGGCAGCCTGCCTCAGCCTTGCTTGGGAGGTAGCCTTTCCCGTTAAGAGGTTTGCAGTTGTTGCGGATATTTTTCCCCAGAAGCTTGAGTTTCAGTCTCCAGGAGTGGAGTTTTATGTTGTGCGTTTTAGGTGAGGCCAGGCTCATGGAAACACCCAGTCGGTGATCTTTGCCTCCAACATGTTTCAGCAAATTGCAAAAGATAATGCCAGGGGTTGGAGTGGGAATGAGTTCGTATAACTTATTGGAAGTTTCTTCATCGGCCCTGCCCCCACAGATTCCTATCCAGTTTCTGTTTAATCATCCCTTCCAAATGGTATATTTGTTCCTTCACAGCCAGAGGGTAGTTTCTTCACTGTGGCCCTTGATCCACCATTTGGAGTTTCTTATTTAGGTTCTTCCAATTTTTTTGGTCTACTGAGCATGAAGCAATTTTTGGGTCTCACCCTGCTTTCTAGGTGATGCTCTTCTTAGGTTTACTCAGACACATCATATAGGCCCCTTTCCTCCCCTGTGCTGGCCTCTGGCCAGCCTCCTAAGCAGCCACTCCAGTGAGGTCAGGCCTGAGCTGGGTGGAGCCGAGACTGTGTGCCTCCCTGCTTTCTACTGACAGTTCAAAAAATGTGATTTTTGTAGAGCACAACCCACTTGGTATACCCTTGGACACAGTCCAGTCTTTTAAAGTGTAAAGTTGCGAGAAACAATGGAATTCTTTCAGGGTTATAATGTATAAATTAGCACTCAAAGTGCTGAGAAGCTGGACTAAAATTTTAACATCTTAAGTTTCTCATTTTTCTGGGGACTCAACAAATTTAGGAATCCACATCAAAAGCAAAAAGAAAGAATGTACTTCTTTTAGACAATTTTCAGCACTTTCTGTCCCTTTACTAAATAAGTACCACCCATCCTACCAAAGGATTTAACTAAAAGCAGTTGTGACAATAGCTGTGTTGGCTGATTAGGCTGATGCCTAAGCATTCTTTAAGGAAAAATTCATGTAGTTGGTTAGATTGGAGGAGGTTTCTTCCAAGTTCTTTCTTCCTATTGAATTGCATCTGAAATGTTCCTTTGCTGCCCAGTTCTTTAGTGAGCAAGTTTTATTTGGTGAGAGGTGAGAGAGACAGCCTGGATCCAGATCCATTGCTTCAACTCATTTTTTCTGAATTCCCTTCAGAGATCAAATTCAAGAATGCCTTCTGGGTTCAATTTTAAAAACTCCAAAATTTCTAAAGCAAAAGGAAGGAAACCTCAAACATATTTTAAATAACAGATGTTTGTTTTTACTGACGCCCTGCCGTTTATTTTCTGGGTGGGCTGTAAGAAAACTAGGGTATGGACAAGATACAGAGGAGCAAAGCAAGTCCGACTCACTCTTCAGAAGTGTCCTCTTTGAAACTGCAGCCGGGATCTAGGCATAGGTCCAGAACAAACATTTGAGATTGTTAAGGAGCAGACACTTTTCTGAGGAGGACTCCTGCTTGCCTGCTACTCCCAGGACAACCAAAATACATCATTATCAATTTCTTAACAATTCATGGAGCAGGCTCTATGAGGGCTGGGGCACTGGCTATTGGGACCCTGCTCAAAAAACCTGCAACCTAGCAAGGAAAGAAACAGAAACACAAATAATTAGAATTCAGGCCAAATGCTTTAATAATATTCCATTAGCTGGTGAACTCCTCAAAGGCAAGCACCATGGAGAGCTTTGTGTGTGTGTGCGTGTGTGTATGTGTGTGTGAACACCCTCGTGCCTAACACCATGTCTGGGACATTCAAAGTAGGTGCTCAGGGAGGGAGAACCAAAAGTGGAAAATTGAATTCCTCCTATGGTAACTAAATTTGTGGAGTCCAGAATTGTTTTCCGTAGAGAAAACTATGCAGAGAAAGATGTCTCAGCCTCCCTTCTTAAGATCTGTTGCTCAGACAAACATGTAGAGGGCATGTATAGGCATCAGAATAGAATAATTCAATAAAAGGTGAGTGGACAGCAAGGCTGTTATATCCTGTGGAGCTCAGCAGTGAGATAGCACTAGAAAAGCAAAAAGTAGGAGATGGGATGAATGAAACATGAGAAAACAGCAAGTGTTAGAAGAGAAGGAGCACAGTCATTGTCATTCTGACTAGACCTGTTTAGCAGGACACATATTTTTCCTTTTGCATATGGAATGTGCACTCCTGTGTACTCTACTGTTCCGTTCATAGTTGAACACTTTTGGGGCCCCTTTCCTGGCCGTTCCCAGCTCTCACATTGTCCTCCTGAGCTCTGAGCTACAAGGCTTTCGGCCTAGTCCTGGGTAATCACACCTGCACCTCAGCTACTGCCCAAGGGATTGTGTGGTTCATTTATGCACATAGCAGTTATATAGTGCTCCATGAATAAAAGCAGAATAATTTGTAGTTCTTGATCAAGAGAAGCTTAAATCTCAGGCAGACAAGTAAACAATTAAATGGAATTGAATGTTTCAGGTGCAAGAGTACATTATTGGGGATAAAGAGGACACTGCTGCCCCTCAGCCCCAGCCCCAAGGCCCTCCTGTCAAAGTGTGTCTAACTAGGATGCAGGAAGCCCACATCTGCCCAGGAATAGAGCTTGCAGAGTGGCGAGGTGAGGGTGGAAATGCCAGATTGAAGTCCCTGAAGAACTTCAGTTTTGGCAGCTAACAGTCAGTGCTGCAGACAGCCCTACCCAGGCAAGCCCCACCCAAGAACGGAGGGCCAGCAGGGCTGACTCAGTTGGGCAACCGTTGGCTGCACTCAGACAAGAGTTACATGATTCATCCTCTAGCCAAGAGAACAGAGTTTTAATCACAACATTTCCCCATTTCCTTTGTCTTATTTTAAAGCCAGTGTGCAGCTCCTTCTTCAAAACAGAGTTCCTTGCTGTGGCCCTGGTCAGTGCCCTTTGGGGCACTGTACTGAGGAGACAAGGGCTTCTCCACTGATTTTCAATGCTATTTTCACCTCCTGGCTACTCCCTCCTCTGCATCCTTATTGCAGAAGGCCTACTGGACACACAGGGAGTCAGCTGGCTGCAATATTCACAATCCATCCACTGAATAAAACCGCTGGGGGAGGAGGGGAGGGGAAGACCCAGTGGGAGAAGGATGTAACTTCAGAGAGGGAAGCTCCATCACTTCATAATGGCTGTGGGCAAGAGAGGCATGGGACTAGTGACTTCAGACCTGAGCACTCACACAGTGTGAGGTAGACTCACCTTGCTCTCTTGAAGAAGATACTCAAGGGTGGCCAGGATTTCCTCAGCTGACAACTTGTATTTCTTAGAAGCTCCTAAATTAGTCTTTTTAAAATTTAGAGGTCCTTACCCTGCTGCATTCCCTTTCTTAATTCTGCACTTTCCTTCTGCCCTGTCATCTGAAAAAAGTGAACTAGGTACCCCACCCAGTTCCAATTTCTGAGATCTTTGGGAATTGATCTGAAGTGCTCTGCTGCTCTGAACTTGAGCACAGGTATTTTTGAACCTCTGTGGTGTCTGACTCCTTTCCTGAGTTATTTAAGAACTGGGGTGGGATCCCACGTCCTTCTCCCAGAGGTGACTCGCCCAGTTCAGTTCTCTTAAACTGCTGGACTTGGAGTACCAGTCCAGGCAAGGCAGACTCTCTGTAAGCCCACTGCCATCTGAAACTCATATGAGGGATGGGGGATGAGCCAGATCTGAGCTGTGTCAGAAGAGAAGGAAAAGGGTGTGGTTCCCCTGGAATTCATCTGACAGCAGACCTTGAAGCATTAATTTGCAGCTCTCTCCAAGATAACTAACTGCCTTTCAGATGACTCATACCAGATTCTGATTTATAGCATTCTTTGGCCTGCTGGTTCCCATACTTTTCTGGAGATTAAGGGGTAGAATTTACAATTCTTAAGTGTTAATTGCTCAATCCTCATGTTTACCAACTCCTCCTTCTCCTCTGTAAAAGGTAGCATTTGAGAATCAGTGTGGAACAGGCCTCTCTCAGAGATAGGAACCAGACCAAAGCATGTCTCAGGTTCCTGTTAGAGCTCTTCAGCAGAGGAATTTGCCAGCCCTTCAATCTAAGCTCAAAGCCTATTCTTGTGATTATTTATTTTTATTTTTTAGTGCTATATTACAGTCTCCATTCACATTCACCTGTTTCCTATCCAGTGGTGATTTTAGGTGATATTAGCCAAAGCTTATCTGTTCTCACCAAATGCTTCCTTCCAATTAAGCCAAAATTCACTGAGGTTCTATTAAGTACCACATACTGGGTCTTGATGAGACATATACCCCTAGTTCATTATACCCAAATGTAATGATCTGACATGTTTCCTTTCCTTTCTTGTAAACGCTTCATGATGAAAGCTGTTGCTCTCCCACTGTACCCCAGACTGTGAGAGCAGCTCATCTGTCTAATGTCACTAAAAACATAGGAGGCCCTCAAATGAGTTAGGTTATAGTATTACTTGTTGCTTCTCAAGTGAACTAGACAATGGACTTTGAGTAGTTTTCTATTTGGGTAGAGCAACTGCATTTTACTGCCAGAGATGCAACTGTCTTTATTGCAATAAATAACAAGTTTATATACGGGCAGGTGGCTCACCCTGTAACCACACTTTGGAGGCCGAGGCAGGCAGATCACGAGGTCAGAATCGAGACCACATGAAACTCTCTCTACTAAAAAACAAAAAATTATCGGGCAGGCGGGTCCTGTATCCCACTACTCGGAGGCTGAGGCAGGAGAAGGCATGAACCAGGAACGGACTTGCATGACCGAGATTGTCCACTGCACTCACCTGGTGAACACGAGACTCACTAAGAATACATATATACCCAGCAGATAAATTCATTTGTAAGCAGATTTCTAAACCCTAGAATCACACTGAACCAAGTTACCACGTTAAGCTTAGAAGGGTGAAGTTTTCATATTCACCAGACTTGACTGTGTGGATTGTTAGTATCAGCCATATCTAAGAATCCCATTTACTAGTGCCAAGAGAAATTATGAACTATCTGTTCTTTCAGTAGGTGCTTTGTCAGTTAAAAAGAGGAACACTGGGCCGGGCACAGTGGCTCACGCCTGTAATCCCAGCACTTTGGGAGGCTGAGGTGGGTGGATCACCTGAGGTCAGGAGTTTGAGACCAGCCTGCTCAACATGGCAAAACCCCGTCTCTACTAAAAATACAAAAAATTAGCCGGACATGGTGGCGGACACCTGTAATCCCAGCTACCCGGGAGGCTGAGGCAGGAGAATCGCTTGAACCTGGGAGGCGGAGGTTGCTGTGAGCCAAGATCGCACCACTCTACTCCAGCCTGGGCAACAAGAGCGAAACTCCATCTCAAAAAAAAAAAAAGAGGAACACTGATCTTGCTTTTCTAAATGATTAGAGTTTCTATTCTTCATTAGGTTATTCATGCAAATTAGCTGGAGTAAGCTAAACCCCTTTATTTACAGCACCAGTATCTGAGGTGTCTATTTCTACCAACAAGAGACCCAAACTGGGGTGGACTGGTTCTTAGATTCATTCACTGAATTTTAAAGCTGGAGAGGATCAGATGGATGATCTAATCTCCATCCTTCCAATTATCCTAAAAAGGCTGGCAATACATATGGCTTAAAAGTTAACGTAAACCCACATAGATGAACCTGGAGGACATTATGCTTAGTGAAATAAGCCAAGCACAGAAAGACAATTACCAAATGATCTCACTCATGTGGAATCTTAAACACTGAATTTCATAGAACTAAAGAATAGAATGGGCTGGGGTGATTGCACTGGAGTGATGTTGAGGAGATGTTGGTCAAAAGATACAAAATTTCAGTTAGGAGGAATAAGTTTAAGAGATCTACTGTACAACAATGTGACTATAGTTAATTACAATATATTGTATTCTTGACAAATAGTAAAGAGTGGCTGAGTGTTCTCACCACAAAAGTGCTAACTATGTGAGGTAATGCAAATGTTAATTAGCTGGATTCAGTCATCCCACAATGTGTATATACCTGAAAACATCATGTTGTACACGTTAAGTACATATAATTTTATCTTTCAATTTAAAAAAAATAAACTCATGCATAAAGTCTGCCAAAAAAAGTTAATGTAGACCCTGTTACTTTACATCCTTTAATAGGCTTCAACAGACCACACCAAAATGCCATCTCAAATGGAACACGCCATGGAAACCATGATGTTTACATTTCACAAATTCGCTGGGGATAAAGGCTACTTAACAAAGGAGGACCTGAGAGTGCTCATGGAAAAGGAGTTCCCTGGATTTTTGGAAGTAAGTGTTGAAAGGCTTACAAAGAACCAGACATAAAAGTCAATGCTTCTAGGCCTTGGTTCCTTTTCCTTCTTGTTTCCATCCCTTCCCTTTGGAGGTCACCACTAGTGAATGAATGAATGTAGTCACCTGAAGGAATGAATGAATGACCTCATTCATTCATTTATTAAATAGTATTGAGTACCTGCTATTTGTAAGATACTGTTGAGGAAACAGAAAGTAATGAAGACACAGCCCCAACCTTCAAGGAGCTTACAGTCTGCAGGTGAAATAAGACTGCATACAAATAACCACAATATGAGCTGTTTGTTGGAAAATTCCATCTGGTTATCTGTGTCTGTTGTGACGATGTTGGGGACAGAGTTGGGAGAAAGAAAGCTTTTCACAAAAGAGTAGCCAACCAGAAAATGGCTACCTTCAGGTCCAAAAACCTGGTGGTGGAGATGCCACATCCTGGTCACATTCCATTTTGAGCAACTCAAATCTCCCTTCTTAAATCTCTTCAGATAAAGAGATTGTTTTTTCTTTTTCTAATACTACAAAGGAGCAGTGTCAGTCATCTACTGAATAAAAGCCACATATCACTGCAGAAATAACTGCTTTTCACATAATAATGCTCTGATAACACAGGAGCAGTTTGAGTTTATGTCTCACCTTTGACAGACTGAGAGATGCATGAAGGCCTAGAAGAGGACTCTGCCATCAGCTCAGATACGTCACTCAGGACATGGGGCCACAAGGCACAGTTGTCCTTTTATATTCCAGGTTCTTGAGAGGTGGCTGCTGAATTCAACTGAAGGTGAAACATTGCATGACAAAATAGTAGACTGAAATGCAAGTCCTTCTTTCCCTACCACAATTGTGGTAGATTGAAAAGATTGTTTCTGTGCTTTGTGTTGAATAATGCATTAACCTCTAAAGGGCGAGAGGAGATATGGTAAAACGTTGGGTCCTGCCTCGTGTCATCTACCTAGTAAATAGCACATTAGTCAAGCCCCTGACTCCTGCAATCAATAAACATGAGGCTTTTTAGTATGCTATAATTCATATGTCATCAATATCAGTTAAATAAACAGATGAGGCTTTTTAGTATGCTATAATTCGTATGTCATCAATATCAGTTAAATAAACAGATATTAATAGCCTAACTACTCTCTCAGCGCTGCAGTTATTACCTAATGCTATCTCTGCTTTTGTAGAGTCCTGTGATACAGCCCCAGACCAGGAGTTAGAAGATCTGGCTCTGCCTTAACTAACAATGGGCAGATTGCTTCAGCTCTCTAGTCTTCAGTTTCCTCCCCTGTAAAATTAGAGAGGGCTGGACTTAATTATCTGCAAGGTCACTTTCACTTTCTACAATCATTCAAGACAAGCATTAAGACTCAAGGACAAAATGTGCTCATTGTAAGCCTGCCTGTCCTATGGACAAAGGCATTCTCAGTACACTAAACACTTGTTAAGAGTGTTGTTGGGAGCCAGAGTGAGTATCACATAAGACACAGACCCTTTCTTCCTAAAGGCTTTGTGGCATGAGACACACAAAGGGTATATGTAGTGTGGAGCACTAAACATGGCAGGGTAATTTATTCCAGGCACAGAGTCATAATTCCGGAAACACCTACACTCACTGCATTAACAGAGCATTTTGTTTCTAAAGTAGACCCCTTATGTCATCCAGATTTCACTCATTCTGACCACAGCCAGGAAGCTGAGGGTGAGGCCAGAATTAGCTGAAACCCACCAAGAGCTGCACAGAGCAGGTTTAGCTAGAGTAGGAGTTTGCAGTGCTCATGTGGGAAATGCTGCTGCTATACTTTTAGGAATTTCTGAGTGCAATTTAGGAACATCTAGCACACTTGAAACACTGCGTATCATTTCCCTCACTCATGAATATAGTCATCAGAATTCATAAATACTTCACCTGAGCCCTTTAACAATCTCAAATAGGCCATATTTCTCTCTCTGGTTGATGGCATGGACCCTACAGGAAAAACCACACCTTACCGCTTCTGACCAGCATCACTACAAAAAGGAGTGCTGAAGCCAATCACCATGTAAGCAAGATAAAAGCAAAGGGGATCTTGCCTGCCCATCTCTGTTCCATACATTCTTACCAGGCACTGAGCGTCATGGGGAGTTTAAGACTCCATCCCACATACTCCTTTTGAAACTGGTCCAATATACAACATCCAGCGAAGAGTATAGGATGACATAGACTTACCAACTCAAAGAATGGAAGGATTCTAGAAACATTATAGCCCAACACCCTCAATTCAGCGTTGATACACAAAGGCTCACTAAGCTGTGTGGTTCACTCAGAATCACGTGGCTAATATGATATGAAGCCACAATAGCTTGGCCTCAGCTGTGCCAAGAAGAATGAGAGCTGTCTTCTCCAAACCCAGAACAACCCATGGCATCATTAACACCTCTTTAAAATCCATAGAACAGTGATCCAAAACTTACTCCCTAAATCATAAATATCTTTTCATAAGGAGTTTCCTTTGTAAGGGATTTGACCATGCCATTAGGAATAAAATTTTAATAAGAGAATGTAAGTTTAAACCATAAAATGAGGAGCTTAGGTGGTTCTTAGGCAGAATCTAAATATGAAATTACTGAAATGCTCCCTCAAGCCAAAAAAAAAAAAAATACATTTAGATGACCTCCAAAGGTTGCTTATGACCTAAAACAAGAGCTCAAGTAATTGGGAGATACATACACAGTTCTCAGCAGTACAAATCAAATAAGCTCATCGTTGCAACCTTTGACTGGTATTTCTTGCCTTTGTTCTTTTTTTTTTTTTTTTTTTTTTTTTTCAGAATCAAAAAGACCCTCTGGCTGTGGACAAAATAATGAAGGACCTGGACCAGTGCAGAGATGGCAAAGTGGGCTTCCAGAGCTTCTTTTCCCTAATTGCAGGCCTCACCATTGCATGCAATGACTATTTTGTAGTACACATGAAGCAGAAGGGAAAGAAGTAGGCAGAAATGAGCAATTCCCTCCTCCCTGATAAAAGTTGTCCCAAAGGGTCACTTAGGAAATCTGCCCCACAGCTTCCCCCATAGAAGGATTTCATGAGCAGATCAGGACCCTTAGCAAATGTAAAAATAAAATCTAACTCTCATTTGACAAGCAGAGAAAGAAAAGTTAAATACCAGATAAGCTTTTGATTTTTGTATTGTTTGCATCCCCATGCCCTCGATAAATAAAGTTCGTTTTTAGTTCCAAATTTGAGACAGAATGTTTGTTGTTCCCTCAGAAATGCTTATTCCCCAAGAGGCAGCTTGCCCTTGGGCAGCCAGCACACAGCAGAGCTTTTCTCACAGAACTGGCAAAATGAGAAAACACTCTTCATTCAGGCTTGGAGTCTGACTTCTCTAACTGTTCTGCCCTTGTAGCTGTGTCTATATGAAGGACTCAAACTTGAAGGATTGGGAGAAGGCTCTACAGGAATATATTGTAAGTTTATAATTACTGGGCACAGTTTTGCCCGGTTAAATCAGTGCTTTTCTAGCCAGCACTTTGCATGCCTGCAATGTCTGAATCCGTTTTTCATAGCAAAGTGTCAGCAAACCTAAGGCAGAACTAGGAGAACCAATCAAAGGAGGAGAGGGTGTAGCTTGACACCTTGGTAATAACATCACGTTAGCATCTATTAAGTCAACTCCCGGATGTCAGGAAATATGGTAGGCATGACTTATATACGGGGCAGTGCACTTTTGTTGAAAATGAAGTGTCAGTACTGATGTCTTGACAGACAATCAATGCAAAATGTTTCTCCTAGCCCTTTTTTGTGCCTGTTAGAAGCTTCCGGGTATATGTGCATCACATGCTATATGCTTATTAATAACACAGTACTCTATGCTTTTATGGAGAGGTGATATATGAATTCCATGAACTGGCAGATAGCATTGTTCCAAGTAAATAGGTCAAAGAAGATGGAATATTTACTTTTTTTTTTTTTGAGACGGAGTCTTTCTCTGTCACCCAGGCTGGAGTGCAGTGGTGCGATCTCGGCTCACTGCAAACTCCACCTTCCCAGGTTCACGCCATTCTCCTGCCTCAGCTTCCCGAGTAGCTGGAACTACAGGCGCCCGCCACCACGCCCGGCTAATCTTTTGTATTTTTAGTAGAGACAGAGCCTCACCATGTTAGCCAGAATGGTCTCGATCTCCTGACCTTGTGATCTGCCTGCCTCGGCCTCCCAAAGTGCTGGGATTACAGGCGTGAGCCACGGCGCCCGGCCTGGAATATTTACTTTTATGATTGGACACATCAATATAACTCTGGGAAAAACTTCCATCTCACTCTGGGAAAAAGTGCAATATAAGGTTATCGATAGTCACAAGGAAAAGCATGCAAAAGAGAACAGGATAGTTCAAAACTGGCTTTGGTAGAAAGAAATCCATAATAAAATCAAAGTCAAGGAAAACATTCCAACCATTTTATTTTATCTCAGTCAACAAATGAACAATGTAAAACAAACCATAGCTTTGCGGCTGAAGCATTATATCAGCAAGTTTACAAAGAGGGATTTATTACAGGAGTATTAATGAAGGAGGGGAGTTGATTAGTTAAAGGAAGTGACTCTAGATTGACTCCAGGAATGACTTCCAAACCCATGCTACAGAACTGGGCCGCCAAGGAGCTGCTGGCTCAGGAAGCTGCCTGCTGCATGAGCCATCGCCACAGCTGGCTGCCCCAGGACCATGGCACAGTCTGCACAAGCAAGCGCACATCCCCATCACCCTCCCTCTTTCCACATATGGCTGGGCTCTCATATCCAAGTCTCAATGAGGTGCATCTGACTGGCAGAGCCTCAACCACAACAAATTCCTAACCGCAAGGGACTCTGGGAAATAAAGTTCTAACATTTTCCAACCTTTGCACACTAGCAGCTGATTCTACCACAGTGACAATTCCTAATCCTACGTGAAGTCTTCCAACCTGGAAGTTAAAGAAATTGTGGCTCTAAGGAAAGGAGGCTCTGGAAGATAACGTCTGTAATAGATACAGAGACAAGAAAAAAAAAACTGGCCCATTCACAGTAAGGCAATCCATGAGAATTTGTCAGTTCGGATTCACCCCTTTGGTTTACCTGCCTCCTGGGCAACTGTGTTTACTGGGTATTAGGAAGATTAGTGGTCAACTCACAAATGAACAGGGAAAATTATAAGAGGGAGATATTATGCGCTCACATGTCCTGAAATCCATAGCAAACTTTCACACTCTAAGCCTCTTTTACCTGAAAACAAAAACACAACTATCCCAGGAGGAGGGAGGCTCTCAGGGTAGGAGAAAGGAAGCATCAACTCATCTTCACAGTGGGTATGTAGATTCAGAAAAATTCTGAAGCAATGTGTTATTCCCAGCAGATTACCCCAAACTCTCATTCAGAAAGGTGCCCAGTGCCAGGAAATGATCTGAGTCACTGTATTTGGGATGGATGTGTATGTGTATTGAGGGAAAGGGTTATGACACCTTCCTCGCTTTGGCCTCATTGCTCACTTATTAGGGAGCTGTATGAGGAAAATAGAAATGGTATTTATGGCTTGAAATCCCACATGGCTCTTTGTGCCAACAAAAACACACGGATCCCACAATCTGACCTGCTAAAACTGCTGTCTAGGCTTCAGGGGTTGCAGCCCAATGGCTCCCAGGGGGCAAAACTGCCATCATGCCAACAGTCATCAAGAGGAACCATCTGGAAAATTCCACTCATTCTGCTACATGGCTGAGTTGTAAAAAGTAGATCCCGCCCCTCCCCACACCCAGTTACGAAAAAAGAATGAATAGCAGTGCAGAAAGTCAGTTTCAAATACGCTGCAGAGCTGACCCTGAAAAACATCATTTTTCTCTCTTGGACCCACTCCCTTGTCCAAGTCCCCTGAACAGCGGCCAACCACCTGTGATTTAATAGTTTTCTACCTAACCCATCTCACTAGGAGACCGAGGACAAGTCTACAAACCTCTCTCTTTCAAATTTGACCAATTTGAAAGTGATTGTTCAAGTCCCTTCTCCAGCTCTTAACCCCACAGGGATAGTTGTGAATAGAAATTCATTCACTTGGCAAATATTAATAAGGGCTACCATATGAATGGCACCAAGCAATGTTCTGTATAAAGGCAGGTACGAAGAAGCAGATGACCACAGTGCCTGCTCAAGAAGATTACAATCTAGATTGAAAGATAATAGATAAAGCAGACAAAAAGTTAACTGACAACATAACAGAGCATTGGCAAGGGAGAGATGTGATGGGCACCTGTGGTCACTGTTGATAGGTATGTAATTTATACAACCTTTCAGAGAGGCAAAAGTTGGCAATATGTACCTGAATCCTTTAATGTGTTTTCTTTGACCCAGTATTTCTATTCCTAAGAATTTCTCTTAGCAAAATAATCAAAGATACTTATGATATTCATATACAAAGCCATTTGATGCAGCATTATTTAGAATAGCTAAAACCTAAGAAAACCTCAATGTTCAACAATGGGGTCATGGTCAAATAACTTATGTTTAGATTGTTTAGATGTACATGGGATGTTATATGGCCCATCAAAACCATCACTTTGAAAAATATTAAATGAGATGGGGAAATGTCTACGTAAAGTAAAGCAGACTGCAAAATTGGTATATAATCGGATTACTTTCTTTTCTAAATATGCGTGTCTGCTTGAGTGCGTGCCTGCACACACACACACACACACAGAGAGAGAGAGAGAGCGAGAGTGAGAGCAAGAGCGAGCAAGAGAGAGAGAGAGAGAGAGAGAGCAACTAAAGGGAATACACCCAGCTGTGTTTAGTTTCCAGAGTAGGAGTCACTGGCTGGGGAAATTGTTGCTCCAGAAAGACGTTTATGAGACTATTGTAATTTTCTTTATATACAGTGCTATATTAATTTTCTGTGCAATTCTTTCCTAGCCCACCTACATGCACTTGCACTTTCACAATCCATAAAATTTTAAATAATATATTTTAAAAGAGCCTGTGTATTTATTGAGGGTCTACCATGAGTCAGGACCTGTATGAGATACTTTTTAAGCATTTACCTTACTTGGACCTCACAATAACCCTGTTAAGGTATTATAACATCCATTTTACAGATGACAAAACTAAGACTTAAGTAACTCCCTCAAAGTCCCACAGCACTTATTGTTTCAAGATTTAAACCCAGATATCAAGATAGTCTCCTTCCTTCCTTCCTTTCTTCCTTCCCTTTGTTTCCTTTCTTTCTTTTTCTTTTTTAGAGTAAAGTGAAAAGCAAGGAAAGGAATAAAGAGCGGCTACTCCATAGGCAGAGCAGCTTGTATTCTGCAGTTGTCTCAAGGGGCTATTTGAGTAAATTAACTATCAACTGTGTTATTCTTTCAAAAGAGTAAGAGATTTCATGGGTTAGATGAGGCTAGTCAGATAAGATTTTGTATAAGAGATAGATGTTATCTGGTCTTTGAGGATTGGAAGAAATTTGGATTTGGATACCAGCTAACATTGAGTTCTTACTACATTGCAGGCTCTGTTCTAGTGCTTTATAAGTATTAACTCGTTTGTTCATCCCAACAACTATGAAGTAGGTACTATTACTGTTCCCACTTTACAGGTTATTTGACCAAGGTGGAGGCAGGATTTGAACACAGGTGGTCTAAGATTTTAGCCACTCTCCTCTGCTGCATCCCTGGACGTAGTAATGATGGAGCAAAGGAATGCCCAGGACGCAGAAAACTCAGGAGGCCACGTAGAATCCAGCATGTCTAAAGTGGTGTGTGCTCACTGCAGAAAGTGTGTGTAGGTGGGATAGGACAGGCAGGAGGTGTTAAAGGAATGATAAATGGAGAGAATAAAGGATATGTTGTGGGCGAGGTTGCTCAATAAAAATCTCTACAGGTCCTAGGTTTGGGTTATTACTACTCCTTCGGGAAAAAGAGATGGCCCTCGTCTAAAAGGAGACAATCAGACAGTATGTTCTTGTGAATGTTCAACCCACTTTTCTCCATTGCTCACATTCCAATCACATTCTGGCTACAAAAGATAAAACAGGGCGGGGATTCACTTTTATCTTTCTGAGAAGCTCTAAGTACGGAGGAAAAAAATTTGACCTCTGGCAAGTCATGCCAAAATTGAGAGGGAAAAAAATCAAGATGATAGGGCCACAGCATCTAGGTGAGAAAAGCCTCTGATAGAACATTAGTTCATCTAGTTTCCCACTGAGATTCCAACTCATCTGAAAAATGGTATGTGCACTCTAATGGTAGCTACTGTATATTTTTTTAAATGCATGAAAGTGGGAATTAGCCGGGCGTGGTGGTACATGCCTGTAATCCCAGCTACTTGGGAGGCTGAGGCAGGAGAATCGCTTGAACCCAGGAGGTGCAGGTTGCAGTGAGCCGAGATCATGCCACTGCACTCCAGCGTGGGCAACAGAGCAAGACTCCATCTCAAAGAAAAAATAAAAATAAATGCTTGAAAATGGGCAAAGTCTGGAAGGGGTTATATAAAATGAAAATAAATTTCGTAACATGGAAATAGTCATGTTATCAATGTTTTCTTTAGCATCCTTACATTGTCCTTTCAATAAGGGGGGAAATAATTTCAGTTAGCTCTCTGGACACAGAACTTGACCTGCTCAGTGTAAAAATCATATTTGCCATGTTACCCAAAGCAGCTAATCAATGAGCAGCCCCTGCATTGCCGGCTCTTCCTGCAAAAGCTCAGGCTACTCCCTTCAATCTCTTCTGGGCATTTCCATTAAGGCCCTGATGAGCATCGGGAGCACTTAGCCTCAAGCCTGTTTTTCTAGAAGGAGGAGAGGGCGATTCAGCTTTGCTCTCTGCAGGGAGGACTCTGCTCTGTCCTGCCCCACTCTGGGACGGGTCGCCACAGTGAGTCAGTCCACAGAGCCAGGTGTCTTGGTCATATTACAAATTTACAAATTAAAATTTCCCTTCAATGATGTGATTTAAAGCACCATAGAAAGTAGCAAATTACATAGAAAATGTGGTCACTGGCATACAAAGTTTACAGTCTCACGGAATAAGACTTCATTTCAAAGCAACAATACTTGACAATATATACGAGTTAAAAGAATATCAGTGAGTGGTAAATGCTGGTGTTAGCTCTGCAGGTAGAGGGTTGTGTGAAAGAAGGATTCAGGCAAGAAAGAACAGTGAGGAAAATCCACTATGGGCAGGGCAGTGTTGGGAGGACAAGGCGTCTGGCCTGGGGAGTTCATCTGGCCTGGGGAGTTACTTAAGCTGAGGAGTTCGAGGCTGCAGTGAACTATGATGGCACCACTGCACTCCAGCCTAAGTGACAGAGCAAGACCCTGTCTCAAAAAATACAAAAAACAAATTTAATAAAGTTATAATGTTTAACATAATTCATAGCTTTTAAAATATTTTTAAGAATTTTTCTATGTTGAGTAAGCAAGCATTGTTTTAATAATTATATATTAATGTGATTTTTAAAGGTTTTAAGTGCATATGGTAGTAATCCATGGTAAGAGAAGCTAAAGTTTGGATGAGAGTACTAAAACAGGAATGGAAGAATGAGATAGATGAAAACGTCATCTCCAGGGTCCCTTAAGCCCAGGCTTATCTATAGAACACACATTCTGCTGAGCTCTTAACATGCTTTATCTCATTTAATCCTCACAGTGACTCTTTGAGTTGAAAATTCTTATTGGCCCCACATTACAGATTAAGAAACTGAGCTGTAGAGAAGTAATTTGTCCAAGGCCACACAACTTTTTAAGTGGTAGAGTGTGGTTCATACCCAGGTCTGAAATTAAAGTCTATGCCTTTAGCCAAACAACTATTTAGTCCGTGGGGAAGAAGTCAGAAAATCAGAATTGAGAATCAAGTCTAGGCATTCTCTTCACCAGAGACTAATTGTTCCTGCCTGAGGGGCAATAGCATAATTGTTTAAGAGCATAGACTCAGGTCAGGAGCCAGATTTCTGGGTTCAAATTCTGACTTTGATATTTACAAGCTGTGTGACCTCGAGCAAATTACTCAGCCTCTTTATGCCTCAAATTTATCCTCTGTAAAATGGAGATAATAGAACTAGGATTAAGTTACTATCCTAGAGCACCTAGAATAATGCTTGGCATATAGTTGGCACTATATTAATATTGACTAGATTAGTCAATATTATATAATATATATAAGATGTCCATGTTGGTGCATCTCAGTAGCACAGAGAGGCAAAAGCGAGCGTGTTTATTCTAGCAGGCATACTCACTAAGAAAAGTCAGACCTTTGGTACTGAGTTAGTCAAACATTAATTGAGGGCAGCTTCTTTCGCTAGATCTCTACCAAATGGCACTGTATGTTTGCTCCAGTAAAATCTCTTTGCATTCTAGCTTATCAGGTCATAAAACAAGGACCTAACTAAATTCCAGTCATTTTCAGGGCACTCCCTATAGGGAACTTAAGCTTTTAAAATATTGCAGGTAAGTGAGCATTACACTTTGGGCTCAAAGCAAGCATTAATCTTGGGGTCACGCCTAGGTTCTCCTGTGTGACTTTGGGCAAGTTACCTCAGTTTTCTGGACCTCCAATACATCACGTGCAAATTGGGGGAAACAATATCCGCCCTCAGAGAGTTGTGTAAGGATTAAATAATAATATATAACCTACACTTGTCCTTTCCTGCTTTTCTTCTATTAAAAGGAACTAGAAACCTTTATTTTCTTCTAGGATTAATCCCTCCTGCGGTACTCTGATCTCATCTACTCCCGGCCTTCTGCAAGATTTCACTCCACCAATCTGCTTGCTTCCTTATCTTCTTTCCATTGCTCCCTTTACCAAGTCATTCTACTCCTTCCCATTAACGTTTTATATATGTTTAAGTCTCTTCCATTAGAAGAAGAAAAAGAAAGCAGTCCCTCAAATCCCATATCCTGTAAATCTCTTGAAAGAATTGAGCTTACTTGCTACCTCCATTTTCTCACCTTTCTCAATTATTTCTGATCTGTATTATCCCTCCACTGCTTCTTTAAAAATGCTTTCACCCAAACTACCCAAAATCTCCTGCTAATAGACCATTTTTAGCCCTTAATTTATTTGACTATTCTGCAGGATTTGCTGTTTTTGGCCATTCTCTCTTTTAAAACACTCTTCCCTTGGGCTCCATAAGGTCGCATTTTCCTCCTGCCTCTCGGGCTTACGCTTATTCTCCCTTGTTAGCATCCTTTCCTCCTTTTTTTTTTTTTTTTTTTTTGAGACAGAGTCTCGCTCTGTCGCCCAGGCTGGAGTGCAGTGGCGTGATCACTGTTCACTGCAAGCTCCGCCTCCCCGGTTCACGCCATTCTCCTGCCTCAGCCTCCCCAGCAGCTGGGACTACAGGCGCCCGCCACCACACCCAGCTAATTTTTTTTGTATTTTTAGTAGAGACGGGGCTTCACCATGTTAGCCAGGATGGTCTCGATCTCCTGACCTCGTGATCCACCCACCTCGGCCTCCCAAAGTGCTGGGATTACAGGCGTGAGCCACCGCACCCGTCCAGCATCTCTTCCTCCTTATATGTCGGTCTTTCTATAGCTTCCGCCCTCTTCTCTACCCACATTAACTCCATCCCTGGGTAATCTCATTACCATCACCCTCACCCCATTCAGTTATCATCACTAAAGTAACAACCCTGCGTGGATGTTCCACAGGCCTGTCACACTCAACATCAAAGCAACACTCATCTTCCCCACCCTACCTCACTCAACATGTGAACAGACCCATCTTCTCAGGGTCCTTGGTTTCAAACAACAACATTTGCTCAGGCTTGTTTAAGCAGAAAGGAATTTTATTAAAATACTCCTAATTCATCTGTCTACTTTGTTTTGCCCACTCCAATCTACCCTGCCCATTCAGCTAAACTGGGCTTCCTTTTTTTTGTTTGTTTTTTTTTTTTTGAGACAGAGTCTCACACTGTTGCCTGGGCTGGAGTGCAGTGGTGTGATCTCAGCTGACTGCAACCTCTGCCTCCCTGGTTCAAATGATTCTCCTACCTCAGCCTCCCAAATAGCTGGGATTACAGGCACCCGCCACCATGACCATTTAATTTTTTTGTATTTTTAGTAGAGACGGGGTTTCATTATGTTGACCAGGCTGGTCTCAGACTCCTGACCTCATGATCCACCTGCCTCAGCCTCCCAAAGTGCTGGGATTACAGGCGTGAGTCACCGCGCCCCACCCAAACTTGGCTTTCTAAAATGCATTCCAAGCCTGCAGTAGATTTCATTTGTTCTTAGGACTAAGTTTAGACTCTCAGAAGATACTGTCAGTGTCCTGCCCACATACCCTTGTCCCGCCCTTGGTGTCACTTACAGACTGTTCCCTTACATACAGTGTCTGACTGTGTCTCATCTCTTAGCCTGAGGGCATTCTCTGAAGAGTTCAGGGCAGGCGAGAAGTGTGGGGGAGTTAAGGCTCCCAGAAGGTACCTCCAGCCACTGAGGGATGAGAGTGCTGGATAAATGCCCCCACTTCCTCACTGGGTGCAACCACTCAGAGGCATGTTCTACACCATCTCGCAGAGGGTCTCAGTTCGACAGAGCTTCAGTTGCCCAGTCCAGTAACCTGCTTGTTAACACAACTCTATGGGCTTGCTTCCCTTCTCTGTCTTACTTCCCCATTCCTTCACCATTCCGTTTATTTGGAATCACCTTCCAAATAAACTACTTCCATCCAAACCCTTGCTTCAATTTCTGCTTTTGAAGTACCCTAACCTAAGACAGTCTTCTTTTCTTTAACTTTTACTTTAAGTTTAGGGGTACATGTGCAGGATGTGCAGGTTTGTTGCATAGGTAAACATGTGTCATGGGGGTTTGTTATACAGGTTATTTCATCACTCAGGTTTTTTTGTTTTGTTTTGTTTTGTTTTGTTTTTTGAGATGGAGTCTCGCTCTGTCACCCAGGCTGGAGTGCAGTGGCACAATCTCGGCTAACTGCAACCTCCACCTCCTGGGTTCAAGCAATTCTCCTGTCTTAGCCTCCCTAGTAGCTGGGACTACAGGTGCGTAATTTTTGTATTTTTAGTAGAGACAGGGTTTCGCCATGTTGGTCAGGCTGGTCTCAAACTCCTGGCTTCAGATGATCCACCTGCCTCCCAAAGTGCTGGGATTACAGGTGTGAGCCACCGCACCCGGCCATCACTCAGATATGAAGCCTAGTATCCATTAGCTTTTTTTCCATTAGTTATTAAACCTCTCTCTCTCACACATTCCACCCTCCAATAGGCCCCAGTGTATGTTGTTCCCCTGTATGTGCCCATGTGTTCTCACCATTTAGCTCCCACTTATAAGTGAGAACATGTGGTGTTTGGTTTTCTGTTCCTGCATTAGTTTGCTAAGGAAAATGGCCTCCAGCTCCATGCATGTCGCCACAAAGGACATGATCTCATTCTTTTTTATGACTGCGTAGTATTCCATGGTGTATGTGTACCCCACATTTTCTTTATCCAGTCTATCACTGATGAGCATTTAGGTTGATTCCATGTCTTTGCCATTGTGAATAGTACTGCAATATGCATATGTGTGCCTGTGTCTTCACAATAGAATGATTTATATTCCTTTGGATATATATCCAGTAATTGGATTGCTGGCTTGAATGGTATTTCTGTAAGACAGATTTCTTTTTTTTTTTTTTTTCTTTTGATATAGGGTCTCTTTTGGTCACTTAAGTGGAGTGCAGTGGCGCAATCTTGACTCACTGCAACTTCTGCCTCCAGGGCTCAAGCGACTCTCCTAATTCAGCCTCCTGAGTAGCTGGTTTTACAGGCATGCGCCACCACACCTGGCTAATTTTTGTATTTTTAGTAGAGACAGGGTTTCACCATGTTGGCCAGGCTGGTCTCGAACTCCTGACTTCAAGTGATCTGCCTGCCTCAGCCTCCCAAAGTGCTAGGATTACAAGCGTGAGCCACCATGCCCGGCCTGTAAGACATGGCTCACAAGTCCCTTCATCATCAGGCCCCTGCTTCCTTTTCAAACATTAGCCCTTGCATTTCTCAGTTTGCACTTTATTTTCAAGGTACATAGAACTTCTTTCTGTCCCTTTCATGCTCTCCCTCCTCCAGGCCTTTGCACATACTATCTTTCTCCTCCTAAAACACAATCCCCTAGCCTTCATCTAACTAACTTTCCTTCAACCTTTTTATGTCTGCTTAAATGTCACTTTCTCCAGGAAGCCATCCTGAATTCCCAAGTTCACGTTTTATGTTCCTTCTATCTGCTCTCAAGGCATCCTGTTCTTCTCTAAAAGTTTCCTTAATTCTCTGCCTCCACCAGTAGTACTCTGTTAAGTTTCAGGAGGGCAGAGACCATCTCTTTCTTGTTCATTATTGCACCAGAACAATTTAGCACAGTTCCAGGCACAAAGTAAAACTTTATAAATAGGCACAGTACATATTAGGTGCCAAAAATATTGTGGAAATTAAAAGAAAAGAACTGAAACAGTGCTAAAAACAAGTTATAGCATAACTTAGCCAAACTGGAAGGAGGAGCATGAGATGCTATGGCTCGACTTTCTCCTAGTTTCCACCTCAATTACTCTGTGGAATATAGACCTCCAACTCAAGAAATCATGGAGGGCCAGGTGTACCACATTTTCTTTATCCAGTCTATCACTGATAATCTTGTAATCCCAGCTCTTTGGGACCCCGAAGTGGGAAGATTGCTTGAGGTCAGGAGTTCAAGACCAGCCTAGGCAACATAGCAAGACCTCATCTCTCCAAAAAATTAAAAAATTAGCCAGGTATGGTGACGTGTGCCTGTAGTTTCAGCTACTTGGGAGGCTGAAGCAGGATAGCTTGAGCCCAGGGGGTCAAGCCTGCAGTGAGCCAAGATCACACCACTGCACTCCAGCCTGGGTAACAGAGCAAGACCCTGTCTCAAAAAGAAAAAAAAGAAAAGAAATCATGGAGATAGCTTTCAATAAAAATGACAGAAGCTATGTAGGTCTATGGATAATGTCGCTGCCAAAATAATTTATAATTCATGAACTGATTTAGAGTTAGCCTTAATGGCTTAGCAGTAAGTCCTCAAAGTCTAATAACAAATTTATGTAATTTGGCAACAGAACAGACAGGCCGTATCACAGGAGGTTAACTGCTGAGTCAAACAGCACATTAAAGTACAGTGAGTCTGGCTACTCTCCTTCAAGTGGTGACTCAGAGACTTCCAGTCAGCAAGAGGGAGGGAGTAAGAAGCGGGGACAAGAAAGTGTGAAGGAACTCACATCTGCTACTTAATTGCCTTTCATTTATGTGCCACTGCTGAGAACTGGTGACATCTTCCTCTGTGACTACTTCTTTAAATCCACACCCCCACACACAACAATAATTAACTATTTTCTCCTTGGGGCCACCACTTTTCTTTGTGCATGCATTAATTATCACACTCGTCACATTATACTACAATTACTTGCTCATATGTCTGTCCCTATTATACTGTAAGTACAGGGACCAAGTCTTTCCACTGCTGTGCTTTCAGAGCCTGCTGTAACACCCAAGATGTACTAGGGGCTCTGCAAATGTGTGATGAAGAAATTAACACTCATATATCCATGCGAAGGAATCGCCAAGTCATGTAGAGCGAAACGTGAATGGTGACATTCTTTTGTCGCTTATGGAAGCCAGCAAATGAAGATAATATTTCCAAGCCAATAAATATGCCTCTGGGGCATCTAATCTTAATGCAGCTGTGACTACACAATTCATGAACAATTTCATTCTAATTTCAGATTAAGGTGAGGAGTCAAAGCAGTATTTTCTCATTTCTACTTATTCTTTTATACCTATTCGTAAGTTTAAACCCAACGTGAGACACCCAGATAGAATAGCAAGCAGGAGTAAGTTCCTGACCGATGAAAAATCAACACAATGATGAATTTATGCCAAATTTATACAACTTTTTATGGCTGAGGAGAGATTCAAATTTTGATTAATTTTTTTATCTCCTTTTTATAACAGGATAAAATAGGTAAACTGGTTTTGTAAAAGAGCTTTTTAGGGAAAAAAAGTTGAATATTCATACTTTTTCTCAATCAAAATGTCAATGCTTACACCAAAAATAGAGGGTTTTTTTTGTTGTTGCTGCTCGTTTGTTTGTTTGTTTTTAAGATGGAGTCTCGCTCTGCATGCAGTGGCGCAATCTCGGCTCACTGCAACCTCTGCCTCCCAGGTTCAAGCAATTCTCCTGCCTCAGCCTCCTGAGTAGCTGGGATTACAGGCGCGGGCCACCACACCGACCTAATTTTTGTATTTTTAGTGGACACAGGGTTTCACCATGTAGGTCAGGCTGGTCTTTAACTCCTGATCTCGTGATCCGCCCGCCTAGGCCTCCCAAAGTGCTGGGACTACAGGCGTGAGCCACCATGACTGGCCCAAAAAAATGGAGGTTTCTAAGGAGCAGAAGACAATTAATATAACCTTTCCTAACCTGCCTGTTAAACTTTAAGTCATACATCTAGGGTCAATGCTCAAGTTTAACTATATATTCACAGTTCCATTCTTCGTGGCTCAATGCTGTTTATTTTATTAACCAGGAAGACACTAGGAATTAACATTTACTGAAATGTAACACAAGGTACTATGTTAGATACTTTTTCTATGTCATCTTATTTACTCTCCCTAACAACTTCGTCAGGAGGTGCTATAGACCCTGGATGGGTTTTGGGCTGCCCAGCATCTGAATTCCCTTCATATGTTTGACGAATTCCCCATCTTTTGAGTCTTGTTGGGGGCAGAGTCTTCTTTCCCCTATAATGGCTGAAAACCCAGGGAGTCAGTTCCAAGACTCCCTTAATACTAGGAAGTTAGCTCCAGGCCTAGGCCCCACCTATCAGGTAAATTGATCCAGACTTCAGTCAGGAGCTAGTGACCCAGAGAAGCAAGTACTGGGAAGAATCTCAACTAATGAAATTATTACCATGGTCACCTGGATAAATAATCCATCAAAGGGAAGTGTTGAGGGACAAAGTAGTCATAGACCAACATGAACAACTTGAGGAATTCAAGGACTATGGAATGGAGTGGTTTCCACTAAAGTCACTGGACAGAAAAAAGACAATAATAAGCTCAAATTCTTATGATTTCTCCTGATGACATGGACTGAAACCCAAAACTTTGTATAATTTAAAAATAAAACATATATTTTACAATTAAAAATTTTTTAAATAAAATTCTTATCTCTTTTAGAGACAGTCCAAAAAACACCACAAAGTTTGACTCTGTGGATCACCAAATTATTTGTTCAATCCACAGCTTGGTAAGATCTTTCGTGTGACATTTAGGACACTGAACAGGAAGAATTTAACCTTAAGTACTAGAATTTGAAAATATGGTAGAATGTGGCAGACACAGCCCCCACTCTCTCCCTCCTTGTCTGGTGAGTGTTTCATCCTCCCCTGAGGATCCTGCAACCTGGGGGAGGGATCAGGCCAGGGAAGCCAGTTCATCTCCTTCTCCGCCCACACTCACCACACCCCTCCCCCCCATCTCTGTACTTTTAACTAGAGTCAGATCTTGGCATGCCCCAAAGAGCCATTACAAAGTCAAGTCGGGAAAAGAAGCCTGGAGATTATTAAGACTCTGCTTATATATATTGGGAAAAACTTGGAAGACTCTTCTATGAGTGAGCTAGGCAAGTGGGAGATGCTGCAGTAGAAATGAACTCCCTGATTTCAACAAGAATACTAGAATCCCGGGGCTGTAAATGCCAACTAGCAGGACTCTAGTGTCCGATTCCAATTCAACAAAATAGACAATTTGGCTGGCCAGGTTATCAGAATAGTTTGTCCAAGGGGATCTTTGGTGGTGCCTTATTAATCATAAGGTCACAAAGACTAATATACTTCAACTATATCTGTATATCTGAAAATATTTCAGGTCTGAACAGAGACCTGACTTAAGTCTACATGGTAGAACGTCATTGCCTCTAAGCCAACTCCCACACCTGAGTCAACGCACAGACACCTAGCCCCTCAATAAAGAGGAATTCAAGTGCATTTGAGCAAGAACCCTACAATAACAGATCAAGCACTAGCATGCATCCTCTTCCAAGCTCTCCCCTGAGGAACCTCGGTCATTCACTAGGAAAACCGCTGGGAAGTATCAGTCTTCAGCTCTGAGCTAACCCTAACTCCTAGAGACCTAAAACATCATTAAAGTCCACCAGCCAGAGTGAAATATTGTGGCAGTAAGTCACTAATGATGTTTTTTTCTTTTATAAATATTCGTAACAAATTCATTGAAAGTCCAGCCAAGCTAGATAGAGGCTGCTAAAGATATTTTTATCGTTTTTAGTTTTTATTATAAAAAAGTTCTAAAATATACAAAATTAGGTGTATTTAATATAAAAATAGCAATGTACCCATCATTAGCTTTAACAATGATTAACTCAAGGCTAATCTTATTTCCTCTTTACTCCCTAACTTCCTCTCTCAGACTATATTGAAACAAATTTAAACAGCAATGATTTTGTCTATAAATATTTCAGTGAGTACTTCTAAAAGATAAATCACTCTACTTTTTAACCACAACACCATTACACAAAAAATCAACAGGTTAACAGAGTTTTAAAAAATAAGCTACTACATCTATCTTAGAGACTTGAGCATACAAGAAAAATGCCCAACACTTGGTAATTGTGTCAATCAGGATAAGTCAGGAGACAGAAACCACACAGTAATTTGAACAGAGAAAGTTTAATATAAACAATGACTAATTAGTAACAGGAAATTAATAACTAAGGGGTAAAAAGAACTCTAAAGAACATAGAAATAGCAGATACAGGAGGAAGTTACTACATCTAGGCTTGAGGCAGAGTGCCTCTGGAGATAGAAAAAATATGAACCAAAGTGTTTTTACTATTCTTGCACTCAAAAATCAACACAGAATACTTCTGTGGCCTCTGGTCACCAGAATGTGTGGGGATTTCTTCCCACCAGCAACCAATTAATTCTGCAGCAAATTCTCCAGCAAACACCAGCTGGGTGTCTTCTAACTCAATTCAGTTCTGATACTACATTCCCGGAGATAGCATCAGATTCCACAAGTTGAGGGCTCAGTCCCACAAAACTGCCTTCCACTTCAGATACCAGTTCAAAGCATAGGTTGTGACCTGTGCCTCTGACCAACTGACTATAAATTAGGGTTCCCATGAACTCCTCCTGGATTTGATTAATTTGCGGGAGTGGCTCACAGAACTCAGGGAAGCCTTTACTTATGTTTGCCTGTTTATTATAAAGGATACAGATGAACAGCCGGATAGAAGGGATGCATAGGTAAAGTATGGGGGAAGGCAGTGGAGCTTTCATGCCCTCTATGGGCGCAGCATCTGGAAGCTCATCCAAACTCAGGCCTTTTGGGGTTTCACGAAGGGTTCATTAAATAGGCATGATTGATTATATCATTGGCCACTGGAGATCAACCTGACCTTCAGCCCCTCTTCCCTCTTGAGAAGTTGTCGGGGATAGGGTGGGAGGTTTAAAGATTCCAACCCTCTAATCGCATGGTTGGTTTTTCTGGGTGACCTGCCCTCATCCTGAAGATAGCTAGAGGCCCCCAGCCACCAGTCATCTCATTAGCATACAAAAAAACACTCATTACTCTGGAGATTCCAAGAATTTTAGAATCTTTTTGTCAGGAAACTGGGACAAAGACTAACTAAATGTTTGTCACTATCACAGTAACCAAGGAATTCAGAAGAGTCCCCCACCCCTGCTGCTGCCGATAAGGCTGGTTAGGACTTCACTGGAAAGGGTACAGCCATGGCCCATTGGAGGACGTAGAATTTACTGAGGTACCACAGGCTGGGGCTGGTAACCAGGAAACCTCCTCCTAGGGTGCTGAAGGAACTTGGTGGGAAGCAGCTCCCTGGACTATTTGCAAGACTTGCTGAGTGTTTCTCGGAAACCTCCAACAAGGATGCCCGTGGAACTCACTGGGAAGCCACTTTCTAGGATATCGATGGAATCTGCTGGGCATCCACTCCCAGGCGTGCTACTGAAATCTGCTGGGGGGTGCCCCGCATGGTGCTAACTGCTGCAGACTGCAGGTGCAAGCAGGAAGGAAGGCACAGTAGGCACAGGAAGAGAAGCCCCTTTCACCTTCAGTGTTCCTCCAGCTCCCTCTATTGACAAAGCTAAACATTGCTCCATGTGGCAAAAAAAAAAAATATTTACAAGGTCCAGCTCCAATATCACAAAGCAAAGCAATAAAGAGAAGGGTACATTTGGAGCTAAGAGGGAACTCATTGATAATGGGCACAGTGATATTCTTTGGATGTAGGAGGCAATACATACCTCAATTAGATGTGCTGCTCTTTTCCATTTACAGAATAGCCCTAAAGACTGACAACTCTGATTGAAACCCACAGAAGCAAAGGCTCTCCAGCTGGTCCAGGCTATAGTGCAAACAACTCTGCCACATGGCCCCCATGACCCAGTGCATCTAATGGTGCTCACACTGACTGTAGAAGATCAAGATGCGGTGTAAAGCCTAGGGCAAGCTCCAATAAGAGAATCACAGGGGCATCCCCTAGGTTTTTTGGAGCAAACCCATGTTCTCTTTAGGCAGTTTTTATTATCCTTTTGAAAAAAAATTATTGATAGCCTGACCATGTGTGGTAAGGCATGGTCAGACTTTCTATACCAATTATTTGATTCAGCCCCATTATGCAGTAATGCATAAGACGTGAAAGTAGCCAAATCATAGAGTCGCTGTATAACAAGAAATTTCTACTATGCCAGTACATTGGATCCTTGAGGGCTATATGGCACCATCTGCAACCTAAAATGCTCCAAAAGGCAGAAAGCTTGTAGTTGTGGGCTCCTTTATCTCACTGAATGTCTTACTCTGCATTGGCTTCTGAGACCATTGAACTTCAGGCACAAAGGAGAAAGGGAGGAACCAAGGAGCCTGGGAAAGAAAGTATCTAGTATTTCATACCACCATCCTCGAACTGGTGACTATCATGTGCTTTGCTTGTCTTCTGGTTCTGTAGTAAACTAAAATGAAAGTAACCTTGATCAAGTCCTAATCATCATTCCTACTAATCCTTGAAGGTGGCCTAGACTCTGTGGTTTGGTCAGACTCACCATGGAATATCAGAGCACCATGTGATCTGAACTGCCAATCATAAACTTAGGTGTTATTTTATCCCCTTAGCCAAAAAATCAGAAGTGTTCAGCAATGCTCTATCATAAAATGGAAGTGGAAGAAATGAGGCCAGGCCATACAAAGCACAAATAAATTGTACTTTCAAGGGGCTCACACTTAGAGCACCTACTCCTGCCAGTGTCACCTGTCCTTCAATCCTCCCCTGCAACCTCATGGAAACTTATTTCCTCTTTTTGAGAAGGAAAATAATAAAAATTTAGTTCACTAATCACTGAATTTTTTCTTGACTTTGGAGGGAAAAATTAGAGCCTAGTTTATAGATTATTCCACATGATATGCTGACATCAACCAGAAGTGGAGGCAGCATCTCTTCGGCCCCACTATGGTGGCATTGAAGGATGATGGGAAAGAGAAAGCCTTCCCGGGGCATGACTTTGAGCCGTACATCTCATCATCTACTTTTTCTGAAAAAAGAGATGGCCTCATGTAAATGCCTATACTAATTCATGGTCAGTAACTAATGGTTTTATCTGATGATCAGGAATTTTGACCCTCTCTGATGACAAGGAGGCTTGGGGAGAGGTGTGGAGATGGTCCTCTAAGAACCTGCTTCGAGTGTGTGACTGTGTATATCCCATGGGAATGCTGACCAGAAGTTCTCCTCCATAGAGAAAGGTTTTATTAAACAGATGGACAAGATGTGACCTGCTCTGTGGATATTGTTCCACCTCCTTATCCATCTCAGTGAGACTGAGTTTTGCTGTTTTATAGGTATTAATATCCAAAGGATCCTACCAAAAGAAGCAGTTTTTCAATTTAATTGGAAACTGAGACTGTCATTTTTGGATTTCTTGTGCCACTGGGAAAACAGGCTTTGTGCTTGTTACTGTGTTATTTGAGATGATTAATCATAAATATCCTGAGGAAATTGGGATGCTGCCACATAATGAGCTGGGAAGAGTACAGCTGGATCCAGGAGATCCTTGGGGCAATTCCTAGTACCACCATGTCCAGCGGCCAAAATTAAAAGGTATAGATATATAGATATAGTGTGTGTGTGTGCGCGTGTGTGTGTATCTAGAGAGAGAGAGAGAGAGAGACAGCATGCAAAATTCATTTGTATGATCCAGAAAAGGCCACTGATCAAGTTGCAGAAAACTGTATCTTAAACTGTTTCTTAGGGAGATATACCATAACAAATAGACAAATAGCCTCTAAAGATCTTCATCTGGTCAACTAATGAACCCATATGTAAGGGGAGTAGTGTTATATCACAATGTTTATTTGGAATTGACTGCATATTTGGTAGCATTAAAAATTATATAAAGATAAAAATTTTAAAATGAAAGATATATTGGTAGAATTGCCAAGGACCTGGATCCCCCAGGAGTGAAGGTTTGGGTAATACCACCGTGTGAAGAACGTCAGCCAAGGTAAAGGTTAAAGGTAAGGGGATGTGGGATGGGGAATGAAGGAGGGAAATCTAAACTACTTACTTTTGGCCTTGTGATCTGATGCAGAAGCATGGAATATAGCATCTATCAGTATTTTCTTTCTTGCTATATCGTGTATGTATTTACAAATTTTAACTAATTTTCTCTTTCCCCCTCTATTTTATATAAGATATGCCAGTGATGGTTAACTCTACAATTCAGTCTATATATTATACAACACTGAGATGGGATCATGTCTGTATTAGTCTGTTTTCTCACAGTTCCACATGGCTAGGGAGACCTCACAATCATGGCAGAAGGCAAAAGGCACTTCTTATATGGCGGCAGACAAGAGAGAATGAGAGCCAAGCAAAAGGGGAACCCCTTATAAAATCACCAGATTTCATGAGACTTATTCACTACTACTAGAGCAGTATGGGGAAAACCACCCCCATGATTCAATTATCTCCCACCGGGTCCTTCCTACAATACGTGGGAATTATGGGAGCTACAATTCAAGATGAAATTTGGGTGGGGACACAGCCAAACCATACAAATGTCAGAACTGAAGGAGGAATGGAGACCACCTAGAGACCCTAAATTTGGAGATGAATCCAATAGCTGATGAGACTGGTGTGTGCTCCTTGAGGAAGGGATGAGAGCATTTTCAGTTACACAAAGCATAGTTACATCAGGTTGGATGACAGAAACTTTTTTTTAAAGTGTAAACATAGGGAAAAGGAAATAGGGCAATGTTGGACAACCAAAGGAATGGACCAGAGCAGAAATTTTTTTCTTCTCTTTTCTTTTTTTGGTGATGGAGGAAGCCACCTGGTGTCTGACTCTCCTTATGTTTAGAAATTCTCCATTCCTAGGAGTTTTGGTGGATGGGAAGAGCCACCTCACACTATAGAAGCGGAAATACTAGATACTGGCTTTCCTCGACTCCATCACTAATAGGAAATAGCAGATGACCTAAGTCCTCCAGACAGACACACCCTGCCCTAAACACTGAATTGGAAGTGAGCACCACTAAGAGACTTCAGAGAATCCGCTGCATTGGCAGGCAGGGTAGAAGGGCAGCAATCCTGAGTTACTGAGCAGTTCTGCTCCTGAGCAGAGGGGCCAGGAGTGCCAATGAGCATTAGTGTCCAGCTACGGGCATTGCCATCTCCACCAGACCAGCTCTGTAACACCAGCTGCAGTCCTGGTGGCTCCCTGGCTTACTCTGTTCCTGTATATTTCCTTTCTAGAGACTCTGTGAGCTATCCAATACCCTATCAGTAAACTCCATTCTGCTTAAATGTGCTTAAATAAATGGGCAACTAAATGTGTAGCTGGGCCAGAAGCAGCAGCTCACACCTGTAATCCCAACATTTTGGGAGGCCAAGGCAAGAGGATCACATGAAGCCAGGAGTTTGAGACCAGTCTGGGCAACATAGCAAGACCCCGGCTCTACAAAAAATAAAAAATTTCACCCGGGCATGGGGGTACATGCCTGTAGTACCCATGGGGGTACACACCCAACCTGAGTGACAGAGCAAGACCCTGTTGCAAAAAAAGAATATATATATATATATGTGTGTGTGTATATATATATATATATAAAATTAGTTGTATATATATAGTTGTATATATATAATTAGTTATATATAAATAATTAGTTATATATATATATATAAAACTGGTTTCTGTTGTTATAAATTAAGAACTCTGGCTGATATAGGTGGATATTATCTCATTTCCCAGCTGTGGAAATTGAGGCTTTAGAAAGGTTAAGTGACCTACAAATCAGACATAGCTAAGGCGTGGCAGGGTTGGGTTTGAATCCAGGCCTGCTCTTCCCTTAGCATTCTGCAATATCCAGAATTAAAATGTTTTCCTCTATGAAGAAAAATTGCTCAAGTCAACGATGATGTCAAATTAACATAGAAAAATGTCATACACAACATTTTAATGGAAGATTGGGAAAAATCATTTTTTTCGAACAACATTTCCCAAATTCTGCTTATCAAAGTCAACCACCAGAGTGGAAAGCATTGGATTTCAATACTTCTATCCTCTTCAAAACAAAATCTGTTTCCTTTCTCTGCCAGAGCATGCTAGAAAAAACTGTTGTTCCTAAGAACTGCTAAGAAAATGTTAAAGGACAGTATCTTTTTTCCTCCTGCTATGAAGTGGAAACAATCCTTTAAATAATTAATTGACTAAAGGGGCATAACTCTAGGAAGAATCAGGTTCCTGTCTTATTATTAAACAATTGAGGGAGGTGCACAAATTCCAAATGAACAAGGCCAGCTGTTTCACAGAACACCGAGTTGGCTAGATAGCTGTTTTGATTAGAACACCACCCTGCCTCGTCCTTGGAGATCTTCAGACTGCTTGGTCTTACACACAGTAGGTACCCAATAAATACTTATTGAATGAGTGCATTTTCACCATTCCTGTATTAAGAGTTCCAAGCTATCTATCCTGGAGTTCAGATCAAAAGTAGATGGAGGATCTGAAAAATAGAAATTACTTCAATCTTTTTAGAAGGTAAATTCATTTTTCTCAATGCCCCAAATTCCATTCCCTTATGTTGTCACTGCTGAAGATGAGCTGGAGGCAAATTAAGCATGACCAACAGGGCCAGACTTTCTTTCGAAAGGATCCCTAGAAAAGCAGAGAATTCTGTGGGACTGGGGTTAAAAAAAAAAAATCTGGCCCAGAAGAAGAGGGTGTGTCAGTCACCGATGCCTGCGCTGAACAAATATACACTAATAGAATTAGGCATGCTATTTTCTTATCCCTGAACTAAAAAGAAGAGCAAGACCTAGAATTCTCAGTGCCTAGGATTCTACTCTACTTACCCCAGGGAAACCATTTATATTAGATACATATTTTCATCTCTCCCAGGATCAATATTCAGTGACTCAGAAGACAAATCTATGACTTACCTAGCACAAGCACCAACTCCTATTCCTTGTCTTTAAAAAATCTTTCCCTGGAGGCATAAAGTAGGCAGAATAATACACCCCTCTCCCAAAGGTGTCCTCATTCTGAGAGAATCTGTGAATGTATTACCTTACACGTCAAAAGCGACTTTGCAGGCTGGGCGCAGTGGCTCATGCCTGTAATCCTAGCACTTTGAGAGGCCAAGGTGGGTGGATCACCTGAGGTCAAGAGTTCGAGACCAGCCTGGCCAACGTGGTGAAACTCTGTCTCCACCAAAAATATAAAAATTAGCTGGGCGTGGCGGCACCCTCCTGTAATCCCAGCTACTTGGGAGGCTGAGGCAGGAGAATTGCTTGAATCCAGGAGGCGGAGATTGCAGTGTGCCGAGATCGCACCACTGCACTCCAGCCTGGGCAACAGAGACAGAGACTCTGTCTCAAAAAAAAAAAAAAAAAAAAAAAGAGTCTTGATTAAGGTGAAGGATCTTGAGATAGATTATCCTAGATTATCTGGGTAAACCCAATCTTGTCATTGTTAGTCCTTAAAAGCAGAGAAACTTTCCTGCCTGGGTTAGAGATGAGAGGGGAGACAAAGGAGAGATTTGAAAGGTGAGAGGGATTCAACCTACTGTTGTCAACTTTGAACGTGGAAAAAGAAGTCATGAGTTAAGGAACGTTGATGGCCTTTAGAACAGCTCTTAGCTGACAGCCAGCAAGGAATCAGAGATCACAGCTGCACAGCAGCAAAGAACTCAATTCTCCCAAAAACAGAAATGAGCAAGGAAACAGATCCTCCCCTAGAGCCTCCAGAGAGGAATGCGACTCTATGGACACCTGGCTTTTAGCCCATTGAGACTACGTCAGACTCCTGGCCTATAGAACTATAAGAAAATAAATGTGTTGTTTAAACTGCTAAACTTGTGTTAATTTGTTACTGCAACAGTAGAAAACTAATTCAAGATATAAGCCTCCACCTAAGAGTTAATTATTCACTCCCCATTCAAGTTCACTTTAGAAACAAATATACAGGCAAGCCAAGGGAAGGGAGCCTGTTTCTATTGTTGCTGTTTGATTTCTCATTTGTTTTCCTCACCACCTATTAAAGTCCCTGAGTCCCTCTGGAGTAACTGCTAGTACCATCTTTTCTGTGTGAAATTACTCAAGAATGAGTGGGCCATTGGGGTGTTGTAGGTCAGTATCTGGGCTCATAAAGAGGGCAGTTTCTCAGAGAATGTAGGAACTGTTGGCGTCCTTGAGGTCATCTAGTTGAATCTCCTTATTTCATAGCAGAGGAAACAGTTGCCCAGAGAGTTCAGATGACTTCCCCAAGAACACACAGCAGGCTGTGTCAGAGCTGGGACTCTAAACCCAATCTTTTGGCTTCCGCTTCAGGGCTTGGTTTCCAACACACTGGTGGGTCCCAGCCCTGGATGTGCACAGAATCACCTAAGGAACTTTAAAAAAAAAAACACCCAGAGATTCTGGCCTCTCCCCTAGAGATTCTGAATCACTTGGTCTGGGGTGGGGCCCAAATCTGTATTATTTTTTAAAAGCTCTCCTATTCTAATGTGCTATACACAGTGTCTCTAAATTTTGGCTTGCTCTCAGCACACACTGAATTCTACTTAAAGGTCCAGATTAATGATAATAAATGCCCAATATAACAAAGAAACTAGTACCAGTTTTATTCCTGGTTACTATAGGTCTTTATTAGATGTGAAGTAAAAGCAAAATATTCCATTGAGTTTCCACAGGTGCTTTCCTAAAAGAAGTTCTTTTCCGCGTGCTTGTTTACCTTGTGAGAGAGAACATTTTGCCACTTATAATTTCTGGCATCCAACTCGATTTCCTGCCCCTAGCCCTATGCTGTTAATGTTTCCTTTTCCTCTCAGTCTTGTCTACCTAAATAACAGACAGAAAGAGGCTATCTAAAAGAAAAATGACACTAATTTAGAAATGGGCATTGCCATGAGAATATACATCCCATAGTAAACTATGTGTGTATTCAGGGAGGTAAAAGAAGACAAAGATAAAAAAAAAATAGGATTACATAATTGTTTGAATCAAGAGTCAATTAACCTTGGCTACAAGGATCAATAACAAGGGTGGCACCAGTGACCGCCACAGAAGTATTTGTGCAAGGTTGTGGTTTTTGTAGTATTTGGTGATAGTTCTTGTTATCAGGTACTGGTGCATGAGAACCCTCTCTTTATAGCCTTCCCTGGCTCAATTCATCAGAGTTTTTAACAAAAGCCACTTCATTTTGATTCTGACAACTTTCACATTTCCCCTTTTTAATCAAGATCCTTCTCCAAAAGCATTGCTGATCAGTTATTCTGTAGTTAGGTTTTGATTGTCCCCTCAGTGTGTCTCAAGTTATTGGTCTGGTCCTATGTGGGAGGGAGTGATTGGCAACTGGGAATCAGTGTCAAAACCCTTTTAGACATATTTGAGCCATAAAGGAGGCTTGGAGGGAGTAGCTCTCAGGCTAAGTCTACCTGGAGTCCATTGCTAAGTTTAATTTTGTCTGTTCCATAGGTGTTGGTTATAACCTTAAAATGCTGGGCCAGGCTGGGCACAGTGGCTCACACCTGTAATCCCAGCACTTTGGGAGGCTAAGGTGGGTGGATCACCTGAGGTCAGGAGTTCGAGACCAGCCTGGCCAACATGGTGAAACCCTGTCTCTATTAAAAATACAAAAATTATGGCTGGATGCGGTAGCTCACGCCTGTAGTCCCAGCACTTTGGGAAGCCGAGGTGGGCGGATCACAAGGTCAGGAGATTGAGACCATCCTGGCTAACAGGGTGAAACCCCATCTCTACTAAAAACACAAAAACTTTAGCCGGGCGTGGTGGCGGGTGCTTGTAGTCCCAGCTACTAGGGAGGCTGAGGCAGGAGAATGGCATGAACCCAGGAGGCGGAGCTTGCAGTGAGCCGAGATGGCGCCACTGCACTCCAGCCTGGGCGAAAATGTGAGACTCCGTCTCAAAAAAAAAAAAAATAAAATAAAATAAACACAAAAATTACTATTTTCTTTAATTGGTGGGTGCCTGTAATCCCAGCTACTAGGGAGGCTGAAGCAGGAGAATTGCTTGAACCCAGGAGGCGGAGGTTGCAGTGAGCCGAGATCACACCATTGCACCCCAGCCTGGGTGACAGAGTGAGACTCTACCTCAAGAAAAAAAAAAATGCTGGGCCAACATTATTGTTAAGAGTTGTACTTTTATAGAAATTTAACAAGTAGTGGGCACAAAATTTAAAAATAAAAATACGAAGTTAAATTAACAGTAATATGATCATCTCAGTTTGAATAATGGGTTTGAGCCATGAACCCAGACTTACAGGCAACGAATTGAATGAGTCAAATGGCCATGGAGAGTTAGGTAAGCCCTGTTGTAACCAGGTGGTCTATTTTCTTATTTTGTGTATATGGTTCTAAACTTTCTCAGAGGAATTTATCCAGACATAGCATGTAGTATTAGTAATAGTACAAGACATTTCAATATTTAACCAATAGAAAATGTAAAACAATCTTATTATCTAGTATCCCATGACTGGGTTGAGCTAAAGCAGAGAGTGAGCAACAGTTGTATTAGAGATGTTGCCAAAGTTACCTTCTAGGTAGACGAAAGAACCCCTTTGGTCAGGTTTTGTCAAGTTACCAGCAGAAGCCACTGCTTGTGAAATTTCAATTACGCCGTTATCCTGTCAAGTGAGAAAGAGCGATTAAGAGGGCAGTAAGAGAGATAAGAGTATCATTATGATATGCATTCTGGTTCCAATGTCTTGGAGAAAGCTGTCTACAGTGGGAACCTGTCAACTTCTTGTCCTGCTTTGCAGTTCGAATGTCTCTGGTTATGGCATCAGATAGTTTGGGGGATTTTCTGTGTGGTTCATACATCAGGCATGAGACTTGTCCCTTAAAATGTATCTAGTTTCAGCTTATAGAGCTTCAGGAGAACAACAGTTCCATTTTTAGTAATTCAGTGGAAGAAAGTTGGATTGGAAGAACCTAGAAGAATTTAGGATCCAGTCCAGTCTACAGGTAAATAATGAAAACTAAAATACAATATATAGGGCTACAATATAATAACAAGTGTATTAAAACATTTTTTAGAAAACATAAACTTTTCTCTCCATAGTTATCCTGCTTGCTACAAAGGTAATCAGAGTAAGACAAATTTGTTCATAAAAAAGTTTAGTTTTATCAAATTTTTGTTTGATCATTTACGTAAGTGTAGCATGAATAATGATTGGTCACATAGAAATCTCAGATTTAAAACCTCTCAAGGTTAGAAAGCCAAACCAAGGCAGACTTTAGATTTTGCCTACTGTCTTAAGGTTCCTGGGCCTGCCAGGAAGTAACAATTTTTATTCACTCACTGTAAGGCTGGGAACTCGAAGTCAGGCATTTTATGTATATTCTCAAATACGATATTCCAGTGAAAGCTTTGGTAATATAACCAATGTTTCCAATTGTATCCTGTTATAAAAAGAGAGCAAACTGTTATTGAACGTATGCAAAGAACCATACTGCCATAAAAAATTAAGAATATTCATGAATAGTTTCTGAATTGTGGAAGGATCAAGTAGAAAGAAAAAGTAAATGCTTTTACTTTTGTTTATAAAAGTATACCTTGGCCGGGCACGGTGGCACACACCTGTAATCCCAGCATTTTGGGAGGCCGAGACCAGCCTGGCCAACATGGTGAAACCCCATCTCTACTAAAAATACAAAAAATTAGCCGGGTGTAGTGGTGGGCACCTCTAATCCCAGCTACTCAGGAGGCTGAGGCAGGAGAATTGCTTGAGTCTGGGAGGCAGAGGTTGCAGTGAGCCAAGATCGTGCCACTGCACTCCAGCCTGGGCAACAAGAGCGAAATTCCACCTCAAAAAAAAAAAAAAAAAAAGTATACCTTAAAATTACTGCAAACTATAGATAGTTTAGGAGAAAAAGTTTTCTTAAATGTGGAAAACAAAACATTTAAGTATTTCATTCAATAAGCTTTTTTTTTAATTTAAGTAAAGAACCAACAATGTTTCAAATAAAATATATAAAAACATCTTTACCAGTTATTTAATCTCATGTACTTAATTTTCATTTTGCTTGAGCTTGTTTAGCAGTTTCAAATTCATCAGTTTTTTCTTCTGAGTTTTGGAAATTTTTACTTAGTCCACTGGTAAGATCTTAAAGTTATCAGAAACCTGTATTAAAGAATAATTGTGCTTTCTTTCTTTCTTTCTTTCTTTCTTTTCTTTCTTTCCTTTCTTTCTTTCTTTTCTTTCTTTCTCTCTCTCTCTCTTTCTTTCTTTCTCTTTTCTTTCTTTCTCTTTTCTTTCTTCTTTTCTTTTCTTTCTTTTTCTTTCTTTCCTATCTTCCCTCTGTTGCCCGGGCTGGAGTATAGTCCGCACGCTGCAGACTCCCTGCCTCCGGCTCCCGTGATTCTCCTGCCTCGGCCTGTGGGCTGCTTGGGATTGCGGGCGCGCGCCACCACCCCTGCCTGCTTTTTGTCCTTTGGCTGGAGGCGCGGTTTCGCCATGTTGGCCAGGCTGGTCTCCAGCTCCTGACCTCGAGTGGTCTGCCCGCCTCGGCCTCCCGAGGTGCTGGGACTACAGACGGGGTCTCGCTCACTCGGTGCTCGCTGTTGCCCGGGCTGGAGTGCGGTAGCGTGGTCTTGGCTCGCTGCAACCTCCGCCTCCCAGCCGCCTGCCTTGGCCTCCCAGGGTGCTGGGATTGCAGCCTCTGCCGGCCACCGCCCCGTCTGGGATGTGAGGAGCGTCTCCGCCCGGCCGCCCATCGTCTGGGATGTGAGGAGCGTCTCTGCCCGGCCGCCCTGTCTGGGAGGTGAGGAGCGCCTCTGCCCAGCCGCCACCCGGTCTAGGAAGTGAGGAACGCCTCTGCCCAGCCGCCCCTTCTAGGAAGTGAGGAGCGCCTCTGCCCGGCCGCCACCCAGTCTAGGAAGTGAGGAGCGCCCCTGCCCGACCGCCTCCCCATCTAGGAAGTGAGGAGCGCCTCTGCCCGGCCGCCACCCCGTCTAGGAAGTGAGGAGCGCCTCTGCCCGGCCGCCACCCCGTCTAGGAAGTGAGGAGCGTCTCTGCCCAGCCGCCCATCGTCTGGGATGTGAGGAGCGTCTCTGCCCGGCCCCCCCGTCTGGGAAGTGAGGAGCGCCTCTGCCCGGCCGCCCATCGTCTGGGAAGAAATGAGGAGCGCCTCTGCCCAGCCGCCCCGTCTGTGAAGGGAGGAGGGCCTCTGCCCGGCCCCCCCGTCTGGGAAGAAGTGAGGAGCGCCTCTGCCCGGCCACCCCGTCTGGGAAGTGAGGAGTGCCTCTGCCCGGCTCCCCCGTCTGGGAAGTGAGGACCGCCTCTGCCCGGCCGCCCATCGTCTGGGATGTGAGGAGCGCCTCTGCCCGGCCGCCCATCGTCTGGGAAGTGAGAAGCGCCTCTGCCCGGCTGCCCATCATCTAGGATGTGAGGAGCGCCTCTGCCCGGCTGCCCTATCTAGGAAGTGAGGAGTGCCTCTGCCCGGCCGCCCCGTCTGGGATGTGGGGAGCACCTCTGCCCGTCCGCCCCGTCTGGGAGGTCTACCACGGAGGCCAGACTCAATGTGGGGGCTGGACGTGGTGGCTCACGCCTGTAGTCCCAGCACTCTGGGAGGCCGAGGCCGGTTGATCACTTGAGGCTAGGAGTTCGAGACCAGCCTGGCCAACATGGCGAAACATATGAAAAATACAACAGACAAACCAACCAACCAACCAAGCGACAACAAAACAGGTCTACCCTGGAGTCATACTCTAATTTTTTCTATTTTCCTCCCTTTCTGATCCTTTATCCCACTTGCTTTTTCTTCCTCTTCCTTCTCCTTCTTCTTTGTCAAATAGAGGATTGAGTTATTATCATTGATCCATACAAAGTCCCTCTCTCATTTATTTTCTTTAATTCCCACCCCCCATTTCTATTTCCTGTCTTCCCATGTACAACCTTCCTAATATGTTTCATATGCATCTTTTTGTTTGTATGTATTTTTAAAAAATGTTTATTGTTTTGTGTGCAAAAAAAATTAATAAAAAAATAAAGACAAAAAAAAAGAAAGAGGGTAACCATGTAATTTATCATGCAAATGGATGCACTTTTGATAATGAAAGAGAGCACTATTAACAATTACATTTGCCGGGCGCGGTGGCTCACGCTTGTAATCCCAGCACTTTGGGAGGCCGAGGCGGGCGGATCACGAGGTCAGGAGATCGAGACCACGGTGAAACCCCGTCTCTACTAAAAATACAAAAAAAAAATTAGCTGGGCGTGGTGGCAGGCGCCTGTAGTCCCAGCTACTCGGAGAGGCTGAGGCAGGAGAATGGCGTGAACCCAGGAGGCAGAGCTTGCAGTGAGCCGAGATTGCGCCACTGCACTCCAGCCTGGGCGACAGAGCGAGACTCCGTCTCAAAAAAAAAAAAAAAAAAAAAAAATTACATTTAGTCTTTGGTGTGAGCTCTTAAGAAAAAACAAAAAATATATAAAGAGAAAAATAAAATAAATAAAACTACTTTTAAAAATTACATTTTGACATGAGTACAGCATGACTATTTGGAGAACTGCCCTTAGCAAACTGGGATGTGTGACTCCAGCTAGAATTCAACAAGAGATCAGGTCATTTAGGGGAAATGGAACCAAACTGTAGAAGTTTGAAAATGGTCTTGCCTTCTGATCAGTAGTGAATAAATACATAAATAAAATAAAATAAAATAAAATAAAATAAAATAAAATAAAAAATGGTCGAACCCCCCCAAAAAAATAATTGTTACAGTTTTTTCCATTAATCTGACCATGGATGTCTTTAGAAAAAAATTAAAACAATGATTAGAGATGACAAAAACCTTAGATTAGCCATGACTAAAAATTCGATGAGAGTTCATAATTGACAAGGAAACTTAGTTATTTTTGTGACATACATACATAATAACCAGAATTATGACTGAGGACATATTAAATGTTTAAGAATTTTATACCATTTTTGAACATTCATATCAATAACATACCCATAAGTGTAACTGAAAGAAGAATCTAGCATCACTTATTATTTGACAATGTTTTCCATATAATTCAACATCTCAAATAAGCCTGATTTCGTTTAATACTTCTCTTTTATAAACCTTTGAGATGTTCCAGGGCCCTCTGAAGCATCCCAACGTTAGTTTGAGATCAAGAAAGACTTAATTTAGAACTTGATCCTGGGGAAGCCTGCCAAAGATGCCAAAAGGTTTAAAATACCTTATCAAAACAGGATCACAGATTACTGTAAAATATTAGTCATTTATTTAACCAGAGTGATAATCAAAGGACTTCAAAAGCAATACATAAATTTACATGGATGCCGAAAAACCTCTTTCTAACCACAGTTCTCCTAAGTAATAAAAAGTAATAATAAAAGCAACATGAAACAGAGGGAATTATCTTGACAAAACACCAAATCTTTGTTTCTTGGGCCAGTTACCAAAAAGGTAAAGAAAAACCTCCCACAATGTGATTGCTTCTCCTTCTGGGAAGCTCATTTAGATAACCTGGAAGTCAAGCCTGATGAAAAGGTGTTTTAATTTAATCAGACATAGGAAGAGTGTGTGTCCAAGGTTAGGAGTGTGCACCATGTTACAGAGGAATGCAAACAAGAATACTAGTACATCGAGCATGGGAATACATGATTCTTAGTAAAAGCATGGAAAATTACCTGGTCACAAGGAATAATTCAAACACAAGAGAAAAGCCAAGAGTACAGAATCAAGTTCTATTAAAGAAAATATTGCTGTAAAGTTCAGAAGATGGCTGAAAATTTTTTTGAAAAAACAGATTTCAGAATTAAATTAAAACCTCTTGCAAATATTACTAAGAGCAGATTAATACTTCAAGAAAACCTTGATGTTTTAACATAGGGGATGAAATTTTAGTTTTGTATCAGTGTATTTATATATATTTTTAAAATCAGGCTGGGTGCAGTGGTTCACACCTGTAATCTCAGCAATTTAGAAGGCCGAAGTGGGTGGATCACCTAGGGTCAGTAGTTCGAGACCAGCTTGGCCAACACAGTGAAACCCCAACTTTACTAAAAATACAAAAATTAACTGGGCATGGTGGCATATGCCTGTAGTTCTAGCTATTTGGGAGGCTGAGGCATGAGAATCGCTTGAACCTGGGAGGCAGATGTTACAGTGAGCCAAGATCATGCCACTGCACTCCAGCCTGGGCGACAAAGCAAGATTCTGTCTCAAAAAATAAAAAAAAAATCTCAATCTTCAGAAAGACTTATAAATAATTCCCTTTTAATTATAGCCATCTTTATCACATATAAAATTTCTTTCATAAATTCATCCTTTACTTCCATGACTTACTCAGACCTTCCACAACATACTAAGACCATTAGCTTTGTCCTATACTTCCTCTTTTTTAAATAACCAATCATTTTACTTTAGGACAAAATTTTACCACACATGATTCTTTCTCATACAAAATTATTCTCTTTTATTTTTAACCTTCTTTACCAAAAATACATCTTCATACTTATAACTTTTTTTCACATCTCTGTCTCTCATACTTACTGGCTTCTTTTTATCTTGTTTTTGTTTCTTTTTTAAACTCACTTTTTGAAACAGTCTTAAATAAGGTCTGAATTTAGACAAAATCACTTTTTAATAAACAACACATTTTTATACTGCTACGTATTTTTTAATAAAAAATTGTTAACAAACATATATATATATGTGTGTATTGGAATTTTTTTTTTTTTTTTTTGAGACAGGGTTTTACTCTGTCACCCAAGCTGCAGTGCAGTGGTATAATCACAGTTCACTGCAACCTCAACCTCCTGGGCTCAGACAGTCCTCCTGCCTCAGCCTCCCAAGTAACTGAGACCACCAGCATGTGGCACTACGCCTGGCTAATTTTTCAATTATTTATAGAGACAGGATCTCCCCATGTTGCCCAGCCTGGTCTTGAACTCCTAGGTACAAGTAATCCTCTCACATCAGGCTCCTAAAGTGCAGGGACAGGCATGGGCCACCGCATCTGGCCAGAATTGTCAACTCTTAATAACATTAATTTCTAGCAAAAACCTAGAAAGCAAGACATTTTGAACTGTCACGTACATTTTATAAACGAGAACCATTTAATAATTTTTAGAAACATGTTTTTCTATGTATTAATAAGCCCAAATATATTTAGTCTAGCCTTTTTATTAAATTTAAAAAGCCAGCCGTACACGGTGGCTCATGCCTGTAATTCCAGCACTTTGGGAGGCCAAGGTGGGCAGATTACTTGAGCTCCGGAGTTTGAGACCAGCCTGGGTGACATGGTGAAACCCCATCTCCACTAAAAATACAAAAAATTAGCTGGGCATGGTGACAAGTACCTGCAGTCCCAGCTACTTGGGAGGCTGAGGTGGGAGGACTGTTTGAGCCCAGAAGGTAGAGGGTGCAGTGAGCTGAGATTGCGCCACTGCACTCCAGCCTGGGTGACAGAGCCAGACCTTGTCTCAAAAGAAAAGAAGCCGAGAACAAACTTATATTTATGTTCAACAATTTGTGTTTTAGTATTTCATCTTATCTGGAAATGACCCAGACATTTAATGAGTATGTATTACTTAATTTAATGTAACATAACTTTCAGATTTTAAATTACGTGAAAAATTTATTTAAAAATGTTTATCCCATTAGGTTTACCTAATTTATTTATTGTTAGCAATTACACCTAGATTACTTATGAAAACTGAGCTATTAGACAAAGCTAGTCATCATTTCAATGTTTTGTTGTTCTCATTAACTATTTTTACAGTATGTGATTTCAGGTATTCACCTAAGTAAGAATCTTACAGATAAACATATGGGTATTTTGCTGAGAACAAGATAACAAAAATTTTGCTGATAATAGCTGTTTTATTAAATTAACATTATTAAATTTGTCTTATTAAAGAGTTACACAAAGATCATTTTATTTTTAGACTAGATATACAGTTTTATAAACTTTGTGTCAAATCCTGACCCCTTAAAACATTTAGCCGGACAAATATAAAACTGTCTAATCAGTAAACTCAGTCAAAAATATATGCTGACAATTCTGAAGACATTTCTATTTTTATTTTATCAACAGAATTAAAACTAGCGTATTTATCAAAGATTTATTTAAGTCACATGAACTAAAATGCATTTGGGTTAGTCACTATATATTTTAACAATTTATATGAGCATTCACTTATCTGAGCCAATCTGAATAGAATTTCTTAAGGGAATTCTACTGACTACATCAGGTTTTACCATGTAGATACAACACAGAAAATAATAAATGTACATATGTGTAAGCACACCTAAACGCAAAGATTTTACGGCTTTTATTTTAGGATTTTATTCATGGGACAGTAAAACATAGTAATACAAACTCACCCATTGTGGAGGAAAAGTTAAATATTAAATTTGAACTCAATTAAACATGAACACAAACAACAGTCACCAAGTCCTGGAACAGGTGGTTTGAGCTCCTTGAGACATTCATCCAGCGCTGTTTCAGAAAAATCTCTATTTCGATCTATTCCTATACATTAGTTATTGAAAAACAACAGACAATCACAGAAACAGGTTGACCTTTTTGTGTTCCTTGAGCCCAGTTGCGAAGGGCCCTCCTGACTGGACCTCATGCCAAACAACCCATTACAAAAAGAGATAGGGTCCCAGACCGCACCGAAGCTTCATGAGGCCGCTCCTCGTCTGTGCACGGATGAGTGATGGACTCTGGAGCCCAGGCAGTTGCTTCCCAGTCTGGTGGTGAGTGTCCGACTCTGGAGCCCAGGCTGTTGCTTCCCAGTCTGGTGGTGAATCCTCCACAGTCTGGTGAGTGTAAAGATAGATATATATATATATATCTTTTTCCTTCTCCCCTTCCCATTGCAATTTGCTTATTATATCATTTGCTTATTATATCATTTTCTTATTATATCATTTTCTTATTATATCTGTGCTGCCATTTATGTGGGATAAAGGTTGTTTACCCTTAAAGGTATTGTGTGTGTGTCCTTTCTTCTCCCTTCGTGCGTTTCCCACACAGAACACCCATTTATAATAGACAGTTGTATTCAAATTATATTTCTGACAAAATGGGACCTGTTCACATGGCTAAATTTTATTTTCTCTGATAGGTAATCTAATGAAGGCTGTGGACCAAAATATTAGGAAAAGTAGTTTGGATTTTTAAAATCTCTTTTACCCCCTTTTTTGTCTCAAATGAGTTTAGGGGGTTAAATTTCTAAATGTTTACATTTTAGCTAGAACTGACTGAAGAGTATAAGAAACCAAAATTTCCAAGCAGCCTTGAATTAGTAACAATCTATCTTTTGTTTGTCAGTCTGGTTTGCTTGACTAGTCAATGCAGTTGTGAAAGCATTTTAGAAAAAGTTATTTGTAGGTTTTTTTCCTAGCTATTTCTGGCCCTTGCATGGCAGATTAATTTTTTTTTATGCCAGACAGAGTTACCTTATATTATTGCTCAAGATTTTTACCTGTTCAACCTATGAGCCTAACTTTTATAAATATTTATTTAGTTTATTTCTTTCAGAATAGCAATCCTTCAATTAACTGTTTCATCACTCTAAGCTATTATTAGCCAAATTTACACTTTCAAAAGGTTTGACTCTTAGGTGTCTAGGTTATTTATTTTCACAGAGCTATTGTAATTTGTAAAGTCATTAATTTAAAAGTCTTTTAAGACTTCTTTTTTTATGTTGGCTGGAATGTCAAAAGCAGAGAATTTTTCTTAATACCAGCAGAAAAGTCAGCAGATTCAAAGTAGGCAGAAAAAAATAGAGAATTTAGAAGGCCCTACATGTTAGCTCTATAGTTGCTGGCAGTTTAAAAACTAAGCTTAGAGAGTTCAAATAATGTCCCTCGAGCTCTGAATTTTTCTTGATGTAATTTTCCATCAGTTTAAAAAATGTGCTCAGCCGGGCGCAGTGGCTCACGCCTGTAATCTCAACACTTTGGGAGGACGAGGCAGGCAGATCATGAGGTCAGGAGTTTGAGACCAGCCTGGTCAATATGGTGAAGCCTCCGTCTCTACTAAAAATACAAAAATTAGCCCGGTGTGGTGGTGCACGCCCGTAGTCCCCACTACTCAGGAGGCTGAGTCAGAAGAATCGCTTGAACCCAGGAGGCAGAGGTTGCAATAAGCTGAGATCATGCCACTGCACTCCAGCCTGGGCGACAGAGCAAGACACCATCTCAAAAAAAAAAAAAAAAAAATGTGCTTGAAAATGAGCCATAAGTTTTGAATGTATAGCCAGCTGGAGTACTAAAGGTTTCATATGCTTTTGAATTTTGAAGATCTTGTTCCATTTCTTATTAATCTCTCCAGAGCAAAGAAAATCTTATAAATCCTGTCAAAATACCAGGAGTTTGGACTGGTGCTTTGATGGTGGTGACCACCATAGTGGCTTTTCATTCCATCTTGTTTCCACCACTTAGAATATTTATTTTTTGCTCTTGAAAGATGTTCAGAAATAGGAGTTAGGGGCTTTGGAGGGTGGAGTGGGAATTTAAAAGCCAAATCATTTACAGATACATAAAACAAAATCAGATGAAACCAAAATAAAAGTTCTCACAAACACTTTAAGCCAGGCATGCAAACCAAACAAAATATTGAACCAAAATTGAAATAAAAGAACAAAAAATGAATTCACAAAAAAAGACACATCTCACAGACAGAATGTAATTCTGGTGAAACCATAATACTTTCCAAAGGACGTGGCTTGACAACAAAGTCTTCTATAGTCCTAAGACGGATGCAAGGTCCTTTACTTAAAGCAGCCTTATTACCAAACAGATCCTGAATAAAGTCAAAAGATCCCGCCCAGCCAGGCGTGCTGGCTCGTGCCTGTAATCTCAGCACTTTGGGAGGCTGAGGCAGGTGGATCACGCGGTCAGGAGATCAAGATCATCCTGGCCAACATGGTGAAACCCCATTTCTACTAAAAATACAAAAATTAGCTGGGCGTGGTGGCACGTGCCTGTAATCTCAGCTACTCGTGAGGCTGAGGCAGGTTCAATTGCTTGAACCAGTGAGTCGGAGGTCGCAGTGAGGGCAACTGCACTCCAGCCTGGTGACAGAGCAAGACTCCATCTCAAAAAAAAAAAAAAATAGAACCCATCAAAGGGAGGGAGTCTGAGAATCCAAAAGAAAATTCAGCAGGGCAGAACAGGTGACTCACACAAGCAAAGAGCACCAACAGCTCAGTCGGAACTGCACTCAATTCCAGTGTCTGTGGATCCATCTGAGGTGAGCTCGCTTTGGTCTTGCTTCTGGCACCATTTATGTCAACCTAAATAACAGACAGAAAGAGGCTCTCTAAAAGAAGACAAGGCCCACCTAGAAGCAGCTTCTCGGCTCCTTCTCGAGTCTCTATGTAGTTCCACTTGCCTGCCTCCACTTCTCCCTCCACCATGTCTACCAGGGTGACCTGGAAGTCCTACAGGGTGTCCCCCTTGGCCCCAGGGCCCTCAGCAGCTGCTCCTACATGAATGGGCTGGTGCCTGCATCAGCTTCTGGAGTTCCTCCCAGATGGGCAGCAGCAGCAGCTTCGGGAGTGGCTGGGTGTCAGCATGGGTCTGGGTGGAGGCTATGCCAGGGCCAGTAGTATGGGAGGCATCACAGCCACCATGGTGAACCAGAACCTGCTAAGCCCCTTAAGCTGGAGGTGGACCCCAACATCCAAGCCGTGAGCACCCAGGAGAAGGAGCAGATCAAGACCCTCAACAAGTTTGCCTCCTTCATCGACAATGTGGGGATTCCTGGAGCAACAGAACAAGATGCTGAAGACCAAGTGGAGCCTCCAGCAGCAGGAGAGGAGGCTGGGAGCAACACAGACAGCACGTTCCATAGCTACATCAACAACCCTGGGTGGCAGCTGGACACTCTGGGCCAGGAAAAGCAGAGGCTGCTGGAGGACTTCAAGAAGAAGTAGGAGGGTGAGACTGATAAGCCAACAGAGATGGAGAATCAATCTGTCTTCATCAAGAAGGACACGCAAGAAGCTTAAGTGAACAAAGTAGAGCTGGAGTCTCGTTTGGGAGAGCTGACTGATGAGATCAGCCTCTTCGGGCAGCTGTATGAAGAGGAGACCTCCAGACTCGGACACATCTGTGGTCCTATCTATGGCCAAAAGCCGCACGCTGGACGTGGACAGCGACATGGCCAAGTCCCCAAGTGGGAGGAGATGGCCAAAGCAGCTGGGAGAGGCTGAGAGGGCACCAGATCTAAGTGTGAGGGGTTGCAGACACTGGCTGGGAAACACAGGGATGCCCTGTGGTGCACGAAGACGCAGATCTCTGAGATGAACCCGAACGTCATCTGGCTCCAGCTGATACTAAGGGCCTCAAAGGCCAGAGGGCTTCCCTGCGGTTCACCATCGCAGAGTCAAGCCGCATGGGTAGCTGGCTATTAAGGAGCCAACACCACACTGGCAGAGCTGGAGGCCACCCTGCAGTGGGACAAGCAGGGCATGACATAGCAGGTAAGCGAGTGCCAGGAGCTGATGAACGCCAGGCTCCACTGGACACTGAGTTCACCACCTACGGGAAGCTGCCGGAGGACAAGGACAGCAGCCTGGAGTCTGGGATGCAGAACATGAGTATCCATACAAAGACCACCAGTGGCTGCTCAGATGGGCTGAGCTCGGCCTACTGGGCCTCACAAGCTCTGGCCTCAACCACGGCCTGGGTTCCAGCTTTGACTCTGGCAAGAGCTCTGCCTCCTTCAGTCATACCAGCTCTTCCAAGGCCATGGTTTTGAAAAAGATCCAAACCAGCAATAACAAGCTGGTGTCCAGCCCTCTGCTGTCCTGCCCCAGTGAATGGTCATGGCAGCCCCTCCCAGCCTCCTGCTCCTGTGGCTGCCCCAGAGCCTGCAGGGGAGGCCGCTGTGTAGGGAAGCAAGGGGAACAAGAGACCCACCTGAGGCTCAGCCCTAGCCTCCCCTGGGGTACCTCCTCTTGCCCATACCCCCAACTAAAAAACAATTCAATTGTTTTTTTCCAAAATAAAGAAACAGCTAGCTCTGAAAAAAGAAGAAGAAGAAGAAAGAAGAAAAAGGAAGAAGGAAAAAGAAGAGGAGAAGGAGGAGAAAAAGAAACAAAGAAGGAAAGAGAAAAGAAAATGAGGTCAGGCACAGTGAGTGGCTCACACCTATAACCTCTAGTCCCAACACTTCAGTAGGCCAAGGCAGTAGGATTGCTTCTGGCCAACAGTTGGAGGCCAGCCTGAGCAACATAATTTTTCTACAAAAAAATTTTTAAAAATTAGTTGGGTATGGTGGCACACCTTGCAGTCTTAAGCTATTCAGAAGGGCAAGCAGGAGGATCGCTTGAGCCCAGCAGTTCAAGGTTGCAGTGAGCTATGATCGTGCCATTGCACTCCAGTCTAGGTGGCAGAGCAAGACCCTGTTTCAAAATAAATAAATTATATTATATCATATTTATTTGGCAATGGGCACTGCAATGGGAATACACATGCCATAGTAAACATGCATATTCAGGGAGGTAAAGGAAGATAAAGATTTTTAAAGAATGAAAGAGGGGGATTACATAATTGTTTTGTATCAATTATCCTTGGCTACAAGGATCAATAACACTAGTGGCACCAGTCCCAAGTTAGACAGGCAGGTGCTGGCAGATGTCCTCACAAAAGTATTTTTTTTGTGTAAGTTTGTGATGGCCTTTGTAAAAGATTGTGGGTTTTGCAGATTCTTTTCTGCATGAGAACCTTCCCCAGCTCCATTTGTGAGAATTTTTAACACAAGTGATTCAGTTTTGATTCTTTTTTTTTTTTTTTTTTTTTTGAGACAGAGTCTCACTCTGTAACCCAGGCTGGAGTGCAGTGGTGCGATCTTGGCTCACTGCAACCTCTGCCTCCCAGGTTCAAGCAATTCTCCTGCCTCAGCCTCCTGAGTAGCTGGGACTACAGGCAGGCGCCATCACGCCTGGCTAATTTTTTGTATTTTTAGTAGAGACAGGGTTTCACTATGTTAGCCAGGATGGTCTCGATCTCCTGACCTTGTGATCTGCCTGCCTCGGCCTCCCAAAGTGCTGGGATTACAGGTGTGAGCCACCACGCCGGGCCTCAATTTTGATTCTTTTACTTTTACAATACCTTGAGGGAATAAAGTCCCTCTGCAAGCCCCACTCCCAAGGACTGATAGATCCTATATCTACTCTCCCACTACCACCCCTGCTGGCCTGAATCACCTTTGGCCTCCATGGACACCCTCCGTGCTGTGCTCACCTGCAGCAATCTCTGCCTTTCCCATTGCAGCCCACCTCCCCTCCCCCGCCCGACTTGCTCCCTGAAAGTCTGCTTCTAAAACTGGCCCCAGAGTGATGTGGGGCTGTTGGTGTCCTTGAAGGCAGCAACTGTACATAGAAAAAATTATTTGCAAAATTTTGATTTTTAAAATTAATATTTGCCTTATTAATTTAATTTTAATAAATTAAATTTCAGAAACCCAGGTTTGGCCAGGAGCAGTGGCTCGTGCCTGTAATCCCAGCACTCTGGGAGGCCGAGGCGGGTGGATCACGAGGTCAGCAGATCGAGACCATCCTGGCTAACACGGTGAAACCCCATCTCTACTAAAAAAAAAAATACAAAAAATTAGCCGGGCGTGGTGGTGAGCGCCTCTAGTCCCAGCTACTCGGGAGGCTGAGGCAGGAGAATGGCGTGAACCTGGGAGGTGGAGCTTGCAGTGAGCCAAGATCACGCCACTGCACTCCAGCCTGGGCGACAGGGTGAGACTCCGTCTCAAAAAAAAAAAAAAAGAAACCCAGGTTTTTCATCTTTTTGTGCCTTAAGTATAAATCTTCATATCCTAGTTTTTAATCAAGCAAAACTCAACAATCACTTTTAAAGAGTGCCTTTCATAATAATCAAATGCCCTTAAATATTATAAAACTGACATAGAAGATTTAGTATACATATTTTTCTGATTAATGAGAGCTTTCATTTGGCTTTTGAGTCATTGTAATATCACCATGCCAATTCATCAGATCCTTCACACCTTATAAAATTATGTTGTTAATTTCTGCACTTGATTGTATGACTTGGGTTGACTGAAATCTCTATTCTTTTCACTTTTTCCTTCCTTGGCAGGCCCATAACTTGCAAGTTTTTGAATAGCCTCCTTTGGATTCCACATAGTTCTTCTGGTTTTGTTTGGCTCCAGAAGTACTACCCTCTGTACTAATGACCCTCCGTGATATGCTAATAGCACCCCACCCAAATGACTTGTCTTGTCCCCAGTTTCTAGCCCTCCCTTGGCCGGTCCTCACATCCTTACATGGACCAAGTTCCAGGGATGAGGCCCAATCTCTGTGCTGTTGATCTTTTCTCCTTTCCTGAATGGCCTCACCCTCTTCTCTACTCACACTTCAAAACTTATGTCAAATCCCACCTTCCTTGACCACCACAGCCCATGGTAATTTCTCCCTCCTCTACACACGTATCACCCATTTCTGGTACTATTCATTTAATATTACCATGCGTATCATATTATTGCAAGTTATTTTTTCCTACTTTTTTCTCTTCCTTCTCATCTAAGATTATAAGCTCTCAGTGGGAAAGAGCTGTGTTTTACAATGTTTAAACTCCTGATTATATTCTAGCATGGTGCCTTTCTCATGGCAACAGCTCAGTAAGACCTAGTTAAGTGATTGAGTGGTTGACATTTATTAGCATGTCATTTCCTAGAGGGTATGTCCACACTCTGCTCCTGCCCAATATGCTATGAGTAGTCAATGAGAATTGAGCAATATTAATCATAACAAACCACTTGAGGTGTATGACACACCCTATCAGGAGGCAACATGTAATCCCTTCTCAGCGTGCTTGAGGCAGGTTTACTGACTTCAACCAGCACGAAATTTCAGAGGAGTCATGTAAGGTATAGATCCTCCATCCTGAAATTACGTTGCGTATAGTTGTTCAAACACTTCCTGCTGAAAAGTTTAGGATAATGCTGAATAATATGTTTCAGATGCCTTACTTATGGACCATGAATATGTGCAAAGACACAGGGGATGGAAGAAAGTCACAAAAATCCTTTCACTAGCTTTAGTTGTGTCAACACTTCACAGGAAAACAGAACTTATTTTATCAGAACTAAGTTGGAAGTTTTTTATATAAGCGGAAGAGCAAAAGGGAATCTACTGTATCGCTCCCTCTACCCAGAGGAAGGAAATAGAAAATGTCCACACAACAAATGGACCAAGTGTATAACCAAACCCTCAGCCCCAAGGTGTCTCTGATGTACTGCAGGAACCAAGGCAGTCTCCCAATTCAACTATTATTGGCCTGTCCCTTTTAATTGAAAGCAGTTGCCCTTTCCCCACCCATCCCTGAGTATGACTCATTAACTGCCCCCGGGCCAAGTGTTTTACAAAATACTCTGCATCACCATGGCAACAGTCCTGCATCTGCCCTCACTTAGGGTGTGGCTAGAGTAAGTACTACCGCTTTTTTGTTTGTTTCTGTTTGTTATAAATTGGAAACCTAAGTCACAAGAAGAGGCTGTTTGGCACCCGAGAGCTGTCACATAGCAGTGCAAGAAGCAAAGAGAAAAAGGGGAGAGCCAAAATAACATAATTACTTCTTCACAGCTAGTATATGTCTCTACCAGATTACACTGAACTACCTGAGGATGACTGGAAACAGAGATAGTGGTAATTACTAAGGTCTTACTATGAGGCACTCTTAGTCTTCAACTATCATTATTCCTATTTTAAAGATGAAGAAACTGAGATACCCAGAGCTTAAGGTTATGCATCTGGTGAGTAACAGGGCCAGGATTCAAGCCATGCAGTCTTCTTCCAGGGACCCACACCCTTAACCACTATGTCTGATGACCTCGGGTTATAGGAAAGGAAGAGCCTCACAAGTTATTGTTGGATTTTGTTCATTTGTTTGTTTCTGCTGACTATAGTTAAATTATATCAAGGCTTTAAAGACTAAAACAGGATGGATTTCTAATTTGACAGTGAACTGCTAAGGGAGCAAAAACTGAATTGTGTAGTGGAGACCTGGCTATCAAGATGGACTTGTTCCAGTCTCTGTTTGGTGCCCATCAACTTAAGTCCTTCCTTACACCTGGCAGTCTCACCATCTTTCACAGTCACAGATTCTGCCACTTTGACCAGGCATCTCATCAGTCCCACCCCTCATCACAAAGGAGTCTACTGGGGACAGGTCAGCACAAACCCACCAACATGACCAGAAGCATAACTCACAGAACCTATCCTGCTGGCAGAGGGGAGCAAGGGCACCAAGGACAGCCTCATCCCCTGGAGAAATGTCCTCATTTGCCAGGATGCCTCATTGACTGCTTGAATTGGTTGGATTCGGGAAGTCTATTAGCTCTGAGTCCAGAGCTGTTGTTTGAGACTCAAGGTGAAAAAGGAGGCAATTTCTACATTTATTTAATGCACAGCTAAGAGTGGAGGTTGGGTGAACCTGATTTCAAAAGCAAACCGAGTATTAAATTTCACCACTTTTTAAAGGGCTGACGTGATGTAAGGATGCTGTCATTGTTGGCTAACAATTTTCTTAGGTCTAATTTGGGTCACTAAAGGTGACATGAAGCTCCTCTGGGCTCACAGCATTGTGCTGTAAGCACTGTAGCTATGCTGTGTCACAACGCAAAAGCAGCGTGCCACAGTAAGCAAGTGTGATAGGTTTTGTCACCACATTAGGTCTGCCTTGGAGAGGTCAGCAAAACGCGCTTGCCAGAAATTCATCTCATTATCAGAGTACAACCTTCAGGCTGCCTGGGTCTATGCCCCACCTCTGCCACTTACTAGCTGTGTGACTGGGCAGTTACTTTCCCTCTCTGTCCTTTGGTTTCCTTACTTGTAAAAGGGACACAATAATATTTCCTACTTTTAGGGCTGCTGTGAGAATCAAAGAAGTTAATTCATGCCAACTGCTTGTAAGAGTTCCTGGCATGTCTTGCCACACACTTCAATCTTGGATTGAAGAACTTGCCATTCAGTTGAACTTACTGTATTTCTGCCTGAGCGCCCCTCAGCCTGCCCTCTGAAATAGGGTATGTAAGGAATATCAGTTTGCTTGCTTACTGGGACACTGCTATATACAAAGCCATGTTTATCTAATTCTTCTCTATTTTGCTCATGTATAGTTTTTCTAAGTATTTACAACCAAAGGAGACTGACCAGAATTTTGAAGACTTAACAGGGCTAAGTCAAGCATCATTACTTTTAAAAATAATTCTGGGCCAGGCACAGTGGTTCATGCCTGTAATCTCAGCACTTTGGGAGGCTGAGGTGGGAGGATCACGTAAGACCAGGAGTTCAAGACCAGCCTGGCCAACATAGCAAAACCCCACCTCTATAAAAATTTAGAAAATAAAAATAAAAAAGTAATTCTGATCACAGTTCCAACCAAGCACCTGTATCATGTTCAAAACAGGGAGTCAGATGGACTTCAACAAAACAAACCATAAAGCCACATTATTTGCAATAAAGTCACTAATGCAGGGATGAATGATTCTGTGGAATGAGACCTAATTCCTGTTGATTTAATTCACAACTCCCTTCAGAGAGAGGGGTATAGGCAGCCATCAACCTCTTCATTGTCTCTTGGAAATTTCTAAAAAGGAAGGACCTAGGGTAACGGTCTGGGAAGAGATGTGGCACTTGGGCACTTGTCTTGCCCCTCATTTGCAATGGCAAAAAAACCATTATTTTACTTATATTGAATATTTATTGGGGAGTGGGGTGTCTTTGTGGGAGTAAGGGTCTGAAGTCCCCCAAATTGCTACTTGGTTCTTGCCACTTTGATCATTTCCTACTAAATGACAGAGTGTTTAGTTAAATCAAATATTTACCTTAATTATGTTTTAAGATTATTTTGAGAATTTCAAACATTCCTATTCTTCCCTTCCCCAAATAAGATCAACGAGGCATCCTTGGAGTATTTTAAAATTAGACTTTTCTAGATGTATTAGAAAAAGGAAAAGACAAACCATAGAAATGTTATTTGACCAGAGCCATTTTCCTGATTCAAGGACTTCCTTTTGAGTATGTAACTGAATGCCCTGATATGACAGGCATGAAAACACATTCTTGTTCACTAGCTTGAAACATTTCTGATGAATGGGACTAAATGTTTCTGGTGAATGGCTAAGATTACTGATACTCTACTTCAGTTACAGGAGTTCTTAGATGATGTGGTTAGTAATCTTCAGTATTGGGTTCTTGCTTTTCTATCTCCTCCACATGAGAAGGACTTGACCCCTGCTGGCTCTTATCATTGCTATGTGCAGTTATTGGGTAAGATGTTCTGGGTGCCAGGCAACAGCCAATTCAAATGCCTTTGAGCTGCTGATCACAAGTACTTAAAGAGAGAATGCCCTTGGAGGTAATCCCTACCCAGTTCTTATCTATTGTGGCCATACAGGAAAGAGGGCAGAGGATTTTTAGACCTTCCCACAGTTTCAAGAGAAGCCAAAAATTCAGGTTGTTATATGAAATCTCCTGAATTTAAGGTAGGCAAATTACTAAAATGTTTTTAAAGAACTGCATGGGCCGGGCACGGTGGCTTGCACCTGTAATCCCAGCACTTTGGGAGGCTGAGGCGGGAGAATCACGAAGTTAGGAGTTTGAGACCAGCCTGGCCAACATAGTGAAACCCCATCTCTATTAAAAATACAAAAATTAGCCGGGTGTGGTGGCATGCACCTGAAGTCCCAGCTACTCAGGAGGCTAAGGCAGGAGAATCACTTGAAACCAGGAGGCGGAGGTTGCAGAGATCCGAGACTGCACCATTGCACTCCAGCCTGGGCGACAGAGCAAGACTCTGTCTCAAAATAAATAAATAAATAAATAAGAACTGCATGGACGACCAAGCATGTAGAGATCCCTGATTAATAAACTCTAGCCACTGATGGCACCCCCTGCATATTTGCTTCAGACCTTTAAAGTTGGGTGACCTTGGAGCACCTGTGATCTTTACTTCTTGTTCCATCCAATCACTTTGCCTTGGGTACCCAATGTTCTTGTTGTTGTACACCCATCCTCTCATTTCATTCTCCACGACTACAACACTGTGAGTTAGGAACTAGTGTTATCTGCCTTTACAGATAAGAAAACTGAGTCTTGAGGAGCTTAACTAATTTACCTAAAGTCACACAGAAAACACACAGCAGGGTTTTGTCCTGGGGCAGCCCTCTGTTCTGAGCAGGGAGTTCCCTATTTCCTCCAGCCCTAATGTCCTGGGATTCCACTGAGCCTGCCTCTCAGAGTAGGGAACTAAAACATCCAAATTCAGTGTGGTCAGGTGTCTTCCACTCAAAATATGAAATTTATTTAATTATTCTCCTTTAATAAGGGACAGCAGTGTTGGAATTTTGCCATTAAATATATAAAAATAGTAATTTTAAGAGCTATTAGAAGTGTTTTCATGCCATGGGTTCAAATTCCTAACTTGCAGAACTTGGCAAAAGAGTGCTAAGAGTGGATGCCAAACACAAAAGAGGAGCGTGGGCAAAGGGATGACATAAGGACTATGGGATTTTTGTTGCCCTGTTACAGTAGTGAGAACTGGAGGCTGCAAAAAGAAGTGGAAAAATCTCTGTGGGCATTCACCAGAGCCAGTTTTTAAGGATTACTTAGAACAGTGTATAGTTACCAAGCAACTATAACCAAGTTACTATATTAGTGGTGAAAATACAATACATACACAATCTTTCCAATGAATGACTCCTGACTCATTTTCACCAGTCCTTACTGTCATCATTCACAGACCTAGAGCAGCTATGACATTGTCATTTCTTCCAGTGAGCCAGACGGGGGAAGAAATACTATGAGAGAGAGAGAGAGAGAAAGAGAGAGAGAGTGTGTGTGTGTGTGTGTGTGTTTAAGTGAGAAACAGGCAGGGCAGCTAGAAAGGGAGTCAAATGACCTTGAAAAAGACTGTGTGTGTGTGTGTGTGTGTGTGTGTGTGTGTGTGTGTGTGTGTGTAAGCGAGAGAGAGAGAGAGAGAGAGAGAGAGAGAAACAGGCAGGGCAGCTAGAAAGGGAGTCAAATGACCTTGACCGATTTCCCCAGCAACAGGCTTAGTCAGATTCACTTAGGATACACTAATAAATTTTATTTAAATCACTGTATTTTTGGGGAACTGATTCAGGACTGATCAGCTTCTACCATAACAGAGTGGGGTGCAATGGTTACTTACACAGGCTCTGGCACCAAACTGCCTAGGTTTGAATTCTGATTTCTTTACTTACTAGCTATGATTTCATGGATGAGTTACTTAACCTCAATGAGTTTTAATTCCCCCATCTGTAAATTGGGAATAATAATAGACTCTAGACTATAGGGTTGTTGTGAGGATTAAATGAGTTAAAATAGACAAAACGTTTAGAACAGCATATGACACATAACTAATGGTCAACAAATATCAACTTTATTATTGTCGTCTCTCCTAATGAAAATCCCAGGTAACTCAAAAATGCTGACCCACTGACCAATGATTCTCAACCGGGATGATTTCACTTCTAGAATGAGTCTCAATTTTTTTTGGTTGTCACAATGACTGGCAGGCACTGCCAGCATTTTCTGGGTAGTGTTAGGGTTACATATTAGATGTTGTGCAATCCATGGGTCAGGGCAATGGTAAACTGCCCCCACGTCCTACACAACTTTATAAATCCTCTCAGTCTTTATGTAAGTAAAAACACTGTTTATGATTATCTGAACCTGGAGCCTAATTTCATTTTACATATAAACACAAAGCATTTTTGTACAGCGTAAATATTACCAAATTTTCCAGGAATGCAACTGTCATGTAAATCAAGTAAAACTAAACTTCATGTTGTTTGGAATGTTCCCAAGAGTTGTTCACATTTTGTAAAATTAGATGACTAACAACAAATCTGATTTGCCAGCATAATTAATCTGTATCATCCAGTATCTGTAGTTATTGCAACCACAGTGATTCTATGTGTACTTGCAAGAGTCTTATTCTATCATTATGTCTTCTAAGTAGCTATGTTTCAGAAATTACATATTGGAATTAACAGCATTTTTTTAGGTTATAATAGCCATATTCTTTATTACTTTATTGAGATATAATTTACATGCCATAAAGTTTGCCCTTAAAATGTACAAGTCAGTGGTTTTAATAATATTCACAAAGTGGTACAATCATCATCACTTTCTTGAAATTAACAGCATTTTATCATAAATTACCTCCCTTTTATTTCTCCTTTACATGACCATTTGGTTTTTTAAGTTAGGCATGTATATGTTATATTATCTATGAACTTCATTTCAGGAGAGCAAAGGGAGCATTACAAAACATTTGTTACAAAAAGAGGATGTTGGACCATTATGATGGAAGGACATACTTACAGAGCCCACACTGAAAAGGGAATTCAAGGCTGGGAGCAGCAGCTCAGCCTGTAATCCCAGTATTTTGGGAGGCTGAGACAGGAGAACTGCTTGGGCTCAGAAGTTCAAAACCAGCCTGAGCAAAATAGTGAGTCTTCATGTCTACTAAAAATCAAAAAAATTAGCCAGGCATGGTGGCACAGGCCTGTAGCCCCAACTACTCAAGAGGCTGAGGCAAGAGGATCGCTTGAGCCTGAGGAAGTCGAGGTTGCAGTAAGCTATTACTGTGCCACTGCACTTCAGCCTGGGTGATACAGCAAAACTCCGTCTCAAATAAATAAATAAATAAATAGGACATTCATTAATTGCCAGATTGTACAAACAATTAAATTCTTTTTTTTTTTTTTTTTTTGAGACAGAGTCTTGCTCTGTGGCCCAGGCTGAAGTGCAGTGGTGCAATCACAGCTCACTGCAGCCTCAACCTTCCAGGCTCCAGTGTTCTTCCTACCTCAGGCCCCTGAGTAGCTGAGACTACAGGCACATGCCACTACACCCAGCTAATTTTTGTATTTTTTGTAGAGTCATGTTTCACCATGTTGCTCAGGTTGGTCTCAAACTCCTGGGCTCAAGTGATCCACCAACCTCGACCTCCCAAAGTGTTGAGATTACAGCTGTAAGCAACTGGGCCTGGCCAGCTAAATTCTTTAACTAGTAAAATGATGTTAAAAATGTCAACTATGTTAGTACTCGATGAGGAAGGCAGAATAATGCCCCCTGCCCTGCAAAGATGTCCATGTCCTAATCCCCAGAACCTATGAGTATATGAGAGTACATGGCAAAAGGGAGCTAAGGTTACAGATAGAATTAAAGTTGCTAATCAAATGACCTTGCAATAGGAATTATCTAGGTGTGCCCAATGTAGTCACAAGAGTCCTTAAAAGTAGAAAGGGGAGGCAGAAGAGTGAGAGCCAGAGGAAGATGTGATTATGAAAGTAAGGCACAGAGAGATGCAATGTTGCTGGTTTTGAAGATGGAAGAAGGAGACACTAGCCAAGAAATGTGGGTGGTCTCTAAAAGCTAGAAAAGGTGAGGAAACAAGCTTTTCCATGGAGCCTCCAGAAAGGAACATAGCCCTGCTGACACCTTGATTTTCGTCCAGTGAAACCGAGTTTGGACTTCTAATCTACAGAACTGTAACATAATAATATATTTGTGCTGTTTTCCTTTTTTATTTTTAAATTAATTTTTTTTTTGAGACAGGGTCTTGCTGTGTTGCTCAAACTGGAGTGCAGTGGTGCAGTCAAGGCTCACTACAGCCTTAACCTCCCAGGCTCAATTGATCTTCCCACCTCAGCCTCCAAAGTAGCTGAAACTACAGGCACATACCACCATATCCTGCTAAATTTTTTTTTCTTTTTTGTAGAGACTGAGTCTCACCATGTTGCCCAGGCTGATTCTGAAATCTTGGGCTCAAGCAATCCTCCCTCCTCAGCCTCCCAAAGTGCTGGGATTACAGGTGTGAGCCACCGCACCAGGCCCATGTTGTTTAAGCTACTAAATTTATGGTAATTTGTTACGGCAGCAATAAAGAACCAATATACCTGCAATATACATATATGAAAAAAGCAGAATTCGGAACACACACACACACTGCCTGAAGCTGAATTTAAATAGATAAACAGATGAAGAGGCCGGGCGCGGTGGCTCACGCCTGTAATCCCAGCACTTTGGGAGGCCGAGGCGGGTGGATCACGAGGTCAGGAGATCGAGATCATCCTGGCTAACACGGTGAAACCCCGTCTCTACTAAAAATACAAAAAATTAGCCAGGCGCAGTGGCGGGCGCCTGTATTCCCAGCTACTCGGGAGGCTGAGGCAGGAGAATGGCGTGAACCCGGGAGGCGGAGCTTGCAGTGAGCCGAGATCGCGCCACTGCACTCCAGCCTGGGTGACAGAGCAAAAAAAAAAAAAAAAAAAAAAAAAAAAAAAAAAAAAGATAAACAGATGAAGAGTGTGGAGCTGTGGTGATTCAAAATGAACAAGCCATGAGCTTCAAGTCTATGATGAGCAAAAAGGACAAAAAAAAATTTTTTTTAATGGACAAGGCTCAGGAGACCCCAGTCGTAGGCCCGTCTCCACAACAAATTTGCTATATGAAGTTATGAGTCAATTATCTCTCTGGGCCTCACGTTTTCTCATTCAGGTAAAAAATATTTACAGAACGCCTAGTACTAACTGGGCTTGGGGCTTTGCTTTCTACAGCCAAAGAACAAGACATTGTCCTTGGTCTCAAAGAGTTTCTGTCACTCTGGAAGAAAAAGTCTCTGAGGTCTCACTCAGCTTTAACAGTCTGTTGATTCCATTAATCTAAATAAAATTTAATGCTTCATACCTTTTATGTATGTGTGTGAGGTTGCCTGAGTTCATAAATTTTTTAGATTGCTGCGAAGAGTTTTGTGAAATCAGACCACTGGAAAATTTTCTCTAAAACAGCAAAAGAAATCACAATCTCAATTTCTCTTAATTTAATTTCCATGTTAAACTTTCCTTTTCTCTAAGTTATAAGTATTGCTGTTACTTTTTTTTTGAGGATGGAGTTTCGCTGTTGTTGCCCAGGCTGGAGTGCAATGGCACGATCTCGATCACCACAACCTCCGCCTCCTAGGTTCAAGCGATTCTCCTGCCTCAGCCTCCCTAGTAGCTGGGATTACACGCATGTGCCACTACGCCTGGCTAATTTTGTATTTTTAGTAGAGACGGGGTTTCTCCATGTTGGTCAGGCTGGTCTCGAACTCCCGACCTCAGGTGATCCGCCCGCCTCGGCCTCCCAAAGTGCTGGGATTACAGGCATGAGCCACTGCGCCCGGCCGTATTGCTGTTACTTTCAATTACATTTTATTTTAATTCAGTTCTCCCCCAAGCCCCTCAAAATTAGTGAGTACCTATTAACACTCTCTTCTCTTGGTAGTAATTACATATTTTATAATATCAGTATTGCTAATATTATCAGTTACCTTCAGTTTACATGTATAGAGACAATTTTAAAAGAGTGTATTTTAAATTTAAAATTTACATTTTAGGAATATATTTAGATGCTTAAAAATAAGGGAAATAATCTTAAGAGAGAAAGAAGACAGGGGGAGGGTGGATTATAAGAAATAAAGAAGCTTAGTTAAGGTAACAAGCAAATTATAATTATAGTGGACAGCATTTGGAAGAAAAGAAAGGGAAACATGATAGGGAAACAGCAGGGAGGAAAGTGAGACATCTCCTCTCTCCATCTGGAAGTTTCCCTTTGTCTTACTCCTACCCTTCATCCCCCAACAGAGGGCTATTCCTATCACAGTGCCCTATTGAACTGTGCTAAAGATAAATGAGTCGCAAGCTTCAGGGGCGTCTGATGCTCCCTGCAGGACCTCAAGGCAACTTGCTTTCTTTTACTTAACGAAGCTTATCAGACCATGTTTGACCTTCATATAGAAACCTGGGTCTAACAATGAGAGAGTAAGTACAGGTTTCAACAGTTGTATTTTTGCGCGACTTTTAAGGAATTAGAGAGACTGATGGGGTTTAGAAGGATATTTATTAACTATTTAGGTGTATTGGCCCAGTCGGATTAATACTTAAAGGACTGAGTTTTGAATAAAGAGTTATTTTTTAAGTATTTTTTGGGGCAGGGGGAGATTTGTGCAGGGGGAAGCATATTATAGAAGCGAGAAACAAAGGCAGTTATTTAGTTAATTGAGACATATATTTTTTTTATTTTTTAAGGATACACATGTTTTATGACTTGAGTTTATTTGTTGAGTGACTTTGTAGTTGTATAGCTAGGGAAACAGGGTTTTTACAATGTTTGGGAAAGGAGGAGAGATAAGGCTTATTGGCCACAGAAAAACAGGCAGTTAATTTTTAAAGGACTCCAGCTCTTTCTCTTTCTCAGAGGGAATTGGGTTTTTTAATATACAACTGAGTTTTTGCTTATACACTCCTTAATTTCTTTTAATTCCTGTTCCAGTATGTTTCTGGGAATGATAATGAGATTAGCTTTGGCACTCTCCATATTTATTGAGAGATTTCACCATCATGTATAAAAGACTGGTAGTGTAGTTTGCTGTGATTTAGTTAAAAAGCATGAAACTTGTCAGAGAGATTTTGGTTTTAATTCCTGCTCCATAACTTACTAGCTGTGTGATCTTGGGAAAGCTTATAAATCTCTTGGAGCTGTTTCCTCACGTTTAAAAATGGAGGTATCTAAATAGATGTGTGAGAATTAAATGACATATTATGGGTATAAAATGTCTCTTTTTCTTTTCTTTTTCTTTCTTTCTTTCTTTTTTTTTCTTTTACCTTTAAGCTCTGTTGAACTTGAAAAAAGTGCCTCATTTAATATCTAGTACCTGGGAGCTCCTCAGTAAGTGGTTGCTTTTATTACCTCATTCCAAAGAGAAAAATATATTGTGGCCAGGCACGGTGGCTCACGCCTGTAATCCCAACACTTTGGGAGGCTGAGGCAGGCAGATTGCTTGAGCTCAGGAGTTCGAGACCAGCCTGGGCAACATGTCAAAACCCTGTCTCTACAAAAAATACAAAAATTAGCTGGGCACGTTGGTGTGCGCCTAGCTACTTGGGGAAGTAAGGCGAGAAGATTGCTTGAGACTGGGAAGTCAAGGCTGCAGTGAGTTATGTTCATGCCACTGCACTCCAGCCTGGGTGCGAGACCATCTCAAGGAAAAAAAAAATTGTTAAGTGCTCTACAACCCTTGTGATACCAGAAACCAAGGGAATACAAGTAATAGTTTTGTGATAATCTCCCAGTCTTTATTCTCCCCCCCCCTTTATTCCCCAGCCCTCTCCATGCTGAAGATGGCTGCGGTTTCCACGGTTTCTGCTGTGGAATGAAAAATCCTACAGGCAGAGCCCATGCTTCCTGCAGCTGCCAGCTCTGCCCTGCCTCCTTCCCCTCCCAGCTCCCCCGTGAGAAGCACTATCCTCAGTATGACTCAACCTCATTTTCCAGGAGGGTCTTAGAACTCATTGTACTTTTTTCTTGCAACCGTAAATATTCTGCAGTTTGTTCATCTGAAGACTTTTCACATGACAGGTTTCTATGTCTTAGAACCTGCTTTCTCTGATTCTAATCCCACTCAGGGGAGGACACAAATATTGCACTTCAGTCACTCTTAATGTGTCTGCTGTACAGTACCACCTGGCAGAGTACCCAAAAAGCAACAACTCAAAATCTATCCCACCAGATATTCCATGAGATTTAACGGTGATGAGCACTGCAGTCCAGGGTTCAAGGAAAGCTAGGATGGGTATTCCTCATGGTAATTTCTGAGCAACTTTGAGTCACTCAACATATTTCATTGTCTTCTAGGCGTATTTAGTCTTTCTACTGAATGCAAGAACTGGACAGAGAGGTGGGGAGCATCTTATTGCTCACTTTGCAAAAGAGGAAACAGCTCCGAGGTCTCATTTTCCGTATCCATTGACTATTTTATACTCAATTTGGAAACAAAATGATAAATAATAGAGCAATCTATCACTTTGTAAAATCTAGAAGACTAAGCTTTGAAGTTCTTCCAAGTCCCTAATTAGATAATAGTCATCACTTAAAGAATAAACTGTTAGGTATTGAGATAGATATAACCTATTCATTTATTGATGAATATCAGCCTAAAAGTTCACCAGGAAATAATTTAAAATGTATAAAATCTTCCTAATTACTCAAAGGAAATTTATAATAGTCAAAAATTTTACCTACTAACCAAAAATCCAGAAGATTCAGGACAAAAATAAATGGAAGAACTAGATAATTATCTAAATACACTTGTGGAGGTCAGAATAATGGGCACCCAAAAAGGTCCAAATAAGTCTCTGGAGTCTGTGAATACGTTACCACACATGGCAAAAGGGATTTGCAGATGTGATTAAGTAAGGACCTTGAGATAGGAAGATTATCCTGGATTACATGGGCGGGCCCAATGTAATAACGAGGGTGTAGGGTGCAAGGAAGAAGGGTGCAGAGGAGTTACAGTAAATGGGACGACAGAAGCAGAGGTAGTTTTACAATTACGGGCTGAGGGACCAAGCCAAAGAATGTGGGCGCCCTCTAGAGGCTGGAAAAAGGAAGAAAACAGATTCTTCCCTAGAGCCTCTAGGAGTACAGCTCTGCTGACACCTAGATTTCAGCCCCCTGAGACCCACTTCAAATTTCTGACCTCCAGAACTGTAAAATAATAAATTTGTGTTGCTTTAAGCCACTAAGTTTGTAATAATTGTTATAGCAACAAGAGGAAACATACACACTCTTTTGGCTCTTTCGGGTTGATGTGCACTTTTGGTGAGAACATACTGATCAAAATTGTCAACAAATTATGTGATCTCCCCCTTGTGTATAGTCAGTGGTATTATAAGGTAATTTCAAAAGAAATGGAAGAAAAAACTTTTTTAAATAAATGGAAAACAGTTACTATTAATATAGTCTGATTGGAAAGGTTAAAACCACTTGGAAAGGTTAAAACTTTATGGAACATATAGCTGCAAACAGTTTCACACAAAAACAAAAACAAAAAAGGCTACAAGAAATCTGGTGCTATTCCCAATGCTTTTCTACACTAGCTGGTGAAATGTCACAGTTGTCAGTGGACTATTACCCATGTTTAAAGCCCATCTCTCCTCTTGCAGAGAACCCAGACTTAGAATCTCAAGCAAAACAATGGCTTGCATTTGAGAAAGAATGTCTAATAAGAAAACATTTATATTGTTAGTGCTGCCTCTCAATATCTATCAAAAGACTTTATGCAAGATTATCTGAAGTATATATAAGTCACAGTACATGCTTCTCTAAGGCCAGATTACCAGAAAGCTGAATAACTGTACTATATTGTTTTGCCCCCCTCTGCTGGGTCTCCTCCATTCCCTTTGAATTTCTTTCACTGAAATTTGATGCCATCAGCTTAATTAAGAGACATTACATGGTTTAGCCCTGTGAGACTTTTGTTGTCTTTACAGTTAGGATTCTTTGAGGTTGTTATTTGTTGCATTACATAGAATCTCCTCCATGAAAACCCTTGCATAAATCCATGTGTTAAGGTGTCTGTACCAGAAACAGGTAAGCTGCTTCTAAGCAGAGGGTCATTCCTCTTTTTAACGCTCACAGAAATATAATACACATGGCACTATACAGCTGTCAAAAGCTATGGAACTACACAACAAAAAGAATGAGCCCTAATGTAAGTTAAGGACTTTGGTTAAAATATCACTGCTGGCTCATCAATTGTAATAAATGCACTACACGAACGCATGACATTGATAATAGAAGAAGCTGTTTGAGTTTGAAGAGGGCAGGGGTAAATAGTAATTCTCTGTACTTACTACTCAGTTTCTCTGTGAAACTAAAACTGCTCTAAAAAATAAAGTCTATTAATTTAAACATATATATGTATATATATAAACATGTATATGTATATATATACACAAAAGCATATATACATATATATGTATATATATACACACATATATACGTGTGTATATATATACACACAAAAAGCAAAGTACACTGTAGCATAGTAGATTCTGGGAAGATGGCAGCAGCAGGGGCAACAGCATAGGTGTTCAATCTTTCCTAATCCTAACACAAAAACAAACGAGCAACTTGCTATTGTCTGAATGTTTGTGACTCCCCTGCCCCCAAAATCCACATATTGAAAACTAACTCCCAAGGTGGTGATATTAACAGGTAGGGCCTTTGGGAAAGGATTCGATCATGAGGGTTCTGCGGATAGGATTAGTGCCCTTATAAAAAAAGCTCAAGAGAGCCTGTTCACCCCTTCCGCCATGTGAGGACACATGGAAGGCACTACCTATGAAGAACAGACCCTCTCTAGACACTGAGTCTGCCAGTGCCTTGATCTTGAACCTCTCAGCCTCCACAACTGTGAGAAATAAATTTCTGTTGTTGGTAAATTACTCTCTCTAAGGTATTTTGTCATAGCAGCCTGAATAGGCTGAGTCTCAACTAGATAGCAAAACCAAACCCTACAGACATTTACAAAAAAACAAAATGACAAAGTATTCCCATGAGCCTCAAAATACAAACAAGTGGGGACAAACCAGCAGTCACAAACCTTGCGTGGTTTCTGCATCAGTGTGTGAGGAAGAAGAATGAAGAAATGGAGACAGTGTCTGATGGACCTGAGAACTCTCCAGTAGTAATAGGTATGGAAGACATAGCTGCAAAGGGAAAGATCTGATCTCTCCAATAGGAGGTAAGTACACGAGGCCCACAGTAAGGACTTGAGAGGGCTGGAGCAGTCTGGTCCCTATGAACTCAAAATTCATCTGCCAAGGCTCCCTTCCAAGACAGGGACTCATACTAGGGAGAAACTACAGGGAATGCAGTTTTTAAAAATGAGCAGTACAGGGACAAGAGAGATGATCCAAAGGGAAGGTCTTTATCCAAGTTGAAGAGAACAGCCTGGAATCTCAGAAAGCAAGCTTCCACACCAGACTTGGTGGCTCACACCTGTAATCTCACCACTTTGGAAGGCTGAGGTGGGTGGATCACTCGAGGTTAGGAGTTCAAGACTATCCTGACCAACATGGTGAAGCCCCGTCTCTACTAAAAATGCAAAAATTAGCTGGGCGTGGTGGCACACACCTGTAATCCCAGCTACTCAGGAGGCTGAGGCAGGAGAATCTCTTGAACCCAGGAGGTGGAGGTTGCAGTGAGCCGAGATCATGCCACTGCACTCCAGCCTGGGTGACAGAGTGAGACTCCATCTCAAAAAAGAATAAAATAAATAAAATAAATAAATTCTCTTGTGAAAGTTATGCCAAATAATAGAATTGCTCTAGATTGCTAACTGGCTAAACAGAAAAGTATCTGTGCAGTTGCTGGCACTTCTTGTTGCCCTTGGAGAAATTCATACAGTATTATAAAGACTCAGTTACAGGGGATTAATAAACAGGCTGCTTGGTTAAAGTGAGTAGACTATTAATCTGACTCATTCTTTGATCTATTTGATTTTAGTTGGTTTGGTTCATGGGGACCCTGGCTAAGGAGCATAAGCCAAACTCTTGGCATTATCCTTTTGATAATCATAATAGTAGTCTCCCTGGTCTGCTGTATTCCCTCAAAACTTTTAAATATTTGCATGCAGCCATCTCTAGAGTGTTAAATGGTCTCTCTTCCACTAGAATGAGAAGAGCTGAAAGAACTGTGTGACCATGAGGGCACTGTAACCTATGAATGACATGCTGAGAATGAAAACCCAAAATGATGGTAACTGAGAGTAGCGTTACGGCTCTAAGTTTTGGTTATACTCTCACCTAAGTGAGAACCTGACCAAAAGCGGGGAGTTTTTAAACAAAATTATGAGAGGCCATTGTTTTGGACTGAGCTCATGCTCTAGGCCCCAACAAACCAGATCAAACCAAGATGGAATCATTCATGCTAAATGTGACACATGAAACTAAGACTTTAAGGAAACAGATAGATCCTAAAACAGACCAAGTTTTATTTTCCTCCTGTAAACAGAAGATTCTAGCATGAGGAGGTATCCTCTACTCTAACCCTTACCAAAAAAATAACCTGAAGTTCTTGTTCCCACCTTATAAAACCCACTGGTCTGCTATTTATCAGTGGGTTTGAAGACTAAATAAGCACATTTATGATGGTGACAATGACTAAAGTTTTGGTCAATTTCTCAAAATTGAGAAGATGACCAAAATATGGAAACTGTTAAATCAAGTTTAGCCTAAAGCTGCCTCCTTCCATATTTTAAGTTCTGCCTAAAAGTTTCTCTGCACACAGTAAACTATAACCTAAATGGAGGTTAAACAGATTGTAACCTACTCTCCTGACAATCACCGAGTTTTGGCCAAAGGGGGCCAACTGTTCAAACTGTGTTTAAATTACGCAACACTGAGCTGTAACCAATCCAGCTATTTCTGTACCTCACTTTTGTTTTGTGTATATCATGTTCCTTTTTCTGTCTATAAATCTTTCACCACGTGTCTCTGCTAGAGTCTCTGAGCCTACTGTCAACAAAAAATCAAACTCTGTAAAATATTTGAAGAGTTTTATTCTGAGCAAAATGTGACCAACCATGGCCTGTGACACAACCCTTAAGAGATCCTGAGAACATGTGTCCCAGGTGGTCAGGGCACAGCTTGATTTTATACATTTTAGGGAGATTTTAAACTACTGGAGAGAATTTTCAGATTAAATACCAAATTAATCTTACCAAAGATGATCAAGGCCATGTGAATTAAAAGGCATCTGAGCTAGCTTCTAGCAGTCTGATAAGTGCTTACTTTTTTAAAGTCAACTAACTAGAACTCTTTCACATAGTTTGGTAGTGAAATATCACTTCCACATGACCCATATAACATACAGATATAACAGGCATACACAATTAAAAAGGCAAGTCCAAAGGATTTTTCATTTGCCTGTTTTCCAAAAAAAATTATGTCCCTTACTTTAGATTATTAATTTAAAAAAAAAAGTTATAGGGGCCAACAAAAGGTGAAGAAGAGACCAGGTGCAGTGGCTCACACCTGTAATCCTAGCACTTTGGGAGGCCGAGGCCGGCGGATCACTTGAGGTCAGGAGTTCTAGACCAGCCTGGCCAACATAGTAAAACCCCGTCTCTACTAAAAACACACACACACACACACACACACACAAAATAGTGGGTCATGATGGCACATGCATGTAATCCCAACTACTCGGGAGGCTGAGACACAAGAATTGCTTGAACCCAGGAGGCAGAGGTTTCAGTGAACCAAGATCATGCCACTGACTGGGCAACAGAGTGAGAGTCCATCTCACAAAAAAGGTAAAGAAGAGAGTTACCTCCTAGGCCTTTTCAAAAGAGAGAAAGAGCTAAACTTCTGATACAGTAATCTGAAGAATTTCAAAGAGACAGGTTATAGAATTTAAAAATTAAAAATTTCTTGCATTAAGAGTAAATCAATATTTTTAATAAAATCTTGTTCTAACCAATTCTTCAGTTTTGTATTCGTGTATTTTAATATCAAAATATCATCTCTAGAAAGTCTATTACATTTAATTATCACCAACTGAATTATATAACCTTTTTTAAAAATAAATTCCTTTTTTTACTATCCTTATTTACAACTTACATAGGCCATTCATAACATGCTTCAACTTTATGGCTTGTCCTAAACACCTCTCTTTCTGGAGCAACCAGTTATCTTATTTTAGTACAAAAAAATTCACCATACAAGACACTTTCTCATATAAAATCACTTTTCATTTAACCTTTCTTAGCCAAAATACCTCCTTATATCTATAAATTTACATTTCTCTTACTTCTTGGTTCCTTTTACTTTGTTTTATATATAACCTTTAAATAACCTTTGAATTGGCTGGGTGCGGTGGCTCACGCCTGTAATCCCAGCACTTTGGGAGGCCAAGGCGGGCGGATCACAAGGTCAGGAGATCAAGACCATCCTGTGAATGGTGAAACCCTGTCTCTACTAAAAATATGAAAAGTTAGCCGGGCGTGGTGGCAGGCGCCTGTAGTCCCAGCTACTCGGGAGGCTGAGGCGGGAGAATGGCGTGAACCCAGGAGGCGGAGCTTGCAGTGAGCTGAGATTGCGCCACTGCACTCCAGCCTGGGTGACAGAGCGAGACTCCGTCTCAAAAAAAAAAACCTTTGAATTAGACAAAAAATATTTACCTTTAATAAGAACACTTTTTAAAATGTTTTCCTATAATGTTTAAATTGGAATATACATTTAATTAATATTTAATATAATCTTAGATTCTAAATTATGACAAATTTGTTTACAAGCATTTATTCCATTACACTTACCTGATTAAATTATTTGATAGTTTACCTATATTATTTATGAAAACTGTGACAGTCATTATTTAAAGTTATTTCCCTGTTAATCATTTTTATAACCTATTAATTTCAGCCATTTACCTAACTAAGGAACTTATGGTTAAAAGTATGAGTATTTAACCAATAACTCAGGATTTAGCTGTTTTCATTAAACCAACATTAAATGTCTTATTTATCAAAAATTAAACAAGCAAAGATCATTTTGTTTTGGGCTAGGTTTATAGTTTTATAATCCTTATGGCAAATTTTGACACCTTATAGTATTCTGCAGGGATAAGTATAAACCTCTCGATCAATAAATGCAAAAAATAACTAACAATTCTTAAGATGTTTCTAATAATTATTTTACCAATAATTTTAAAGCCAGCTTAACATTTTACTTAAGTCATGTGAACTTGAAAGAGCATTTGACTTAATGTCTCTATTTTTTAAGCACTTTTTTCTTTAAGCCAATTAATTAGAGCTCTTTTATATATTTGTAGTAGTAAAACATTATATACACAACACATGAATACATAGACATATTAGGCACACAGATAGAAGTAAATGTTACAGATTCGTAAGACTTCTTTTTTTTCCTCTTATTTTAAACTTCTAATATCTGAATAACCTGTTTCATTACCATAGGCAATTGTCAGCTAGATAGCCTTAAATTTGCATATTAAAGGAAACAACTTTTAGGTGAAAAAAATCAGCAAAATTTACATCTCAGAATAGAGAGAAAAAGTCTGTTGTGCTAGAGGAAAAGTAAAACAGACGCCAGGCCAGGCGTGGTGGCTCATGCCAGTAATCCCAGCATTTTGGGAGGCCGAGGCAGGTGGATCACTTGAGGTCAGGAGTTCAAGACCAGCCTGGCCAACATGGTGAAATCTCATCTCTACTAAAAAAATTAACCAGGTGTGGCAGTGCATACATGTGGTAGCATATACCTGTGGTCCCAGCTACTCAGGAGGCTGAGGCACAAGAATCACTTGAACTCAGGATGCGGAAGTTGCAGTGAGCAGAGATTGTGTCACTGCACTCCAGCCTGGGCAACAGAATGAGACCCTGTCTCAAAAAAAAAATGCCAAGTCAAACATAAAATTATAGAAATCTATCATAGAGTTGTATAATGAGACCAATTTCATTTAGATAGGTAGTTCTAATTTTAGTCTCTATCTTTTAACAGGATCTCTGAGCTCTGGGCAGAGCCCACACTGAATCCTGGGTCTCCAAAAAAAGAATTTTCATGAGGCTAGCCCCAGTGATGCTTTTACGGTGCATCTTTTTTTTTTTTTTTTTTTTTGACAAAGCCATTTCTCTAAGTGTCTAAACTACACTCTTTCCTATCTTAAACATTCAAGAGTAGCTTCTGCTGTAATAACTATTTTCACTCAGAAAAAAAAAATCAGGTAGCACAATACAAACTCAAGAAGTTTAACATCTGAGAGGAACTTGTCTATTTATACTCATGAGGTTTCATAAGTGAAAACAGAGGTTTCTCCCCAAAAAGGAGTCTGATGCCTTCTCTACTTTAATCCGTTTCACAAGGCAGTTTATAATTAAACCTAGAACTCTGACAGGTACTCTTGAATACCAGTCTCTGATAACTTTAGAAATTGCACCATTGTAATAGAGAGGAAAAAAAAAAACAAACTTCTAAGACTCTCATGGAGAGGTGGATAATGTTAAACATTGCTAACACTTTTGTTTTTCAGTTAATACAAGTTTTTTCTTTTGAACTATTTACAACTTTACCAATTGAGTATACTCCTGTGAACAAAATTTGGAGCATATTTCTTTCTCCCTACCTGATTTCTCCAGAATTTAGAAAGATTTTGTGAGTATTCTCAACTTATGGCAGTATATTTATTTGCATAAGTGCAAAAAGATTCTGTTTTCTTTTGTAACAGAACACAGTTAGAGATTCTGGTTATTCTACCAAGGCTTTGACTAGAATGGCATGCTTTCAAATATAAACAGATTGCTTTAAGGAATCAAATTTTACTTATAGAGCCAATAAAACGCCCTTGGGATAGCTGGCCTCATACTTTGTCTACACAGTCCTTGTACAGAGTTCCTGACCTGTGTTACGTAAACAGTGTCACTTTCTGACAGGCCCAGGAGCCCTACATTATCTTGGGACCTCAAGAGGAAGAACATGGTCGGGCGTGGCGGCTCACGCCTGTAATCCCAGCACTTTGGGAGGCGGAGGTGGGTGGATCACGAGGTCAGGAGATCGAGACCATCCTGGCTAACATGGTGAAACCCTGTCTCTACTAAAAAAATAAAAAAAACCAAAAAATTAGCTGGGCGTGGTGGCGGGCGCCTATAGTCCCAGCTACTATAGGCGAGGCTGAGGCAGGAGAATGGCGTGAACCCGGGAGGCGGAGCTTGCAGTGAGCCGAGATCCCGCCACTGCACTCCAGCCTGGGTGACAGAGTGAGACTCCGTCTCAAAAAAATAAAAAAAGAAAGAACATTCATCCAACTCATACAGGTATTTACAGGCATAGATAAATCCAAGGCTGGACTCAAGGCTTTAAAAAGTATAATCTGAGATTCCTTATAGAACAAAGTTTCAGCAAAGCCAATTTTAAAAAGAGCCTATTTGGCAAATAATTATTCTTGCTACACTGTAATATTCTTACAACAAAATGGCCCCTTAAGTGGAATCAATAAAGACTGTAAATGGTCTCGTAGACCTGTTGTATAATAACTGCCAGTCTGCTCTGCTTTGCTGATTTTACAAGGTGCTTTATGATCATCCAGCCCAGGGAGTCCTAGTCTCTTGCTATTTCCTCTAAGGAAGAAAGCCCAGTTTTATATAGTGCCATAGTCCCTGATCAATAAAGTTCCAGATTTGGGGTCAAACCCCCCCTTAAGCGCTTGTTAGTCTCCTACTTTGGTTTGTCTTCAGCACCCAACTAATGCACATGTTTCTCAAGAATCCACTAAGACTAGAAACTCCCCAAACACTGGAAAGTACCTTAAGAATGTGTATCCCAAGACCTGCAATGACCAAACACATGGCCTACAAGTACTGTTACTTTCAAGCCCTGGAACTTGTCTATACCAAAAATCTTGATACAAACAACTTTTTAAACCACTCCCTGCCAAGTCTCTTTTCAAGTTTCAGAATAAATTAAGAGATCAGCTTTCAGTTTTCAAATCCTAAGCTCCACCCCTCTTACCTTTCCTAGGCAGAAATCATTGTTTTCAGATCCTTGCTTCCTAGCTTAATTTCTTCTCTGCCTCAGTTTCAACATCTGTAAAATGGAAATAACAGTACCCACCTCACACGGGGTTAGAAGTATTAAATGTAAAATGTTAAAAATAGACCAAGTCCATCATACTGCTCAACACCCTTGTCCCACATTCTGGATTGGGGGTTGTAGGGGATGGAGGTGTATAACTTTTTAAAGCTTTTTAAAATAAGTTGCTGTGAATACTTCAAGTATAAAAAAGCAGATTGGGTGATAATCAACCAGCATTCCTACCATTCTTATCTGCTTATCAAGACAAAACCTGCCAATGTCCCTGGCTACCTGCATTCCAAGTGTTTAGGAATTTGGTGGTAAGACCTGACCTGAGGCGTCTTATAATCTTTACTCAGTGGAAATATGCATATAGTTTACTACAGCATATTGTGTTTACTTAGAGGAGCTGCCCTGGATGTTTGGGGGATGGGTCTTTTCTAAACTGTTAAAAGCAATTAATGCCATTATTCTGAATAAATATTTCTAATATGCAAAAAAGTTACTCTTACTCTACTTTATACAAATAATTGGGCCAAGCATAATAAGTCTTAAAACTAAGACTTATTTTGCAAGTAAATTTGTCCTATATTTTGTCTTCAAAAAATGGGGTGCTGGAGAGAGAAAAATTATGTTTCAAAAGAACTGTAGTATACTTGTTAAGATTCTAGTCTTGGGCCTGGCGCAGTGGCTCACGCCTGTAATCCCAGCACTTTGGGAGGCCGAGTCGGGTGGATCACGAGGTCAGGAGATCAAGACCATCCTGGCCAACATGGTGAAACTCCGTCTCTACTAAAAATACAAAAATTAGCCAAGCGTGCTGGTGGGCGCCTGTAGTCCCACCTATTCAGGAGGCTGAGGCAGGAGAATCACTTGAACCTGGCAGGCGGAGGTTGCAGTGAGCCAAGACTGCACCACTGCACTCGGGCCTGGCGACAGAGCAAGACTCTGTCTCAAAAAAAAAAAAAAAAAAAGATTCTAGTCTTGTCTGTTGTTCTTAAGTTTTTATTATTTTCTACAATTTGTACTAAATTCTGAATTCTTTGTGGGCTATGAGCCCCCAAACTAATGCTTTCAAATTTTTCTTCCACTTTTCTGACTTCCACTCAATGAAATTTTTACTACCTTTTTCCAGAGGCCCTGCAAGCTAAAGCTTATTCCTTGTCCTACGGGTGACAAAAATGTGTCAGATTACCATGCCTTCCTCATCTATAACTAAAGGTATTTTGAGTCTAACATCTGGATAAGTTATGCCCAACATTAACATTTTTCTTCCGTTCCATAGAAATGCCTCTTATTTAAAATCTGTGTGCCTTCATCACATATAGAGGCCTAGCCCATCTGCATTGCCACTCTCCTGATAGGAGAAATAGCTATTTAACTGAACTGATCTAGTCTCAGGACTAGGAAACTGACTAAAAATATATGGAATGGTATATTTAAATATGCTCTTTCCCATCTATCCCAATCGGTCTAACAACCTCTGACCTAAATCTCTCTCTGCTAGTGACCCCTGTCTGACTGTTTCTTGGAGCTATTTAACTGGATCCCTCAGAGATTAAGATCAATTATACGAAGACTTCTGAAGCCAGGAGTTTCACTCTTTATCCTAGGACTCATTATTTACCTTCTAATTCACTGTTCACTTAAATGCTGTGCTAAAATTATAAATGAGAATACTAATGCCTTTATCATGCAAGCCTTGAAACCCCATTGCACTTGAGCATGTGCAAACAGCTGTAAAGCAGTTCCACTCCTCTTACCTTGGGGTCAACACCTACTCCCATTATGCCCCATGTTGGCAGGAAGAAGCTAGAGCGGTCATTAATCGCCCTTTCCCATCTTCATAGCCCACATCTTAAGAAGAAGGTGTTTTATAACCTTATTTACTCCTGAAATTTACTCCTGCCTTTAGAAACCCAAAGGGAGGGACTGAAACTGACTTTGCAAAAATTATAACTCAGAATATTATGATGGTGAAAGAGATCTGACCTAACCAATTCCATCTTGCCTCTACCCTGCAAGCTGTCCTTGTTCATTCCTGGGCACAGGCTGAACTAACTTTGGGAGGAACTTATTATAGTTTAACACTTTGAAACAAAGATTATAACAGCCCTTTCCCATAAAAAAAAAATCCCCTTCCTGCCTGGGGACTAGACTGCCTTTATAAGACTACCAAATCAGCCGCATGATTAGAAATTATGGTTTAGGAGTCATGCAGCTGGAGGCTGCCAAGATTCCAAATATCCCCAAACTGCTCCTCAGGATAACATCACTATTATAAAACCTAAGACCAATGCTTGAGATATTTTGCAGACCCTGCACTCAGTGGATCAGCTGGCACCACCCAGATCAATAAACTGTCTTATTTGGTCTTGTGGCTGACTCAGAAACTGACTCAGCACAAGAGGACAGCTTAAATTCCCTGTTTCATCTCCCACCCAACCAATCAGCATTCCTGCTTCCCAACCCTCTACCCACCAAATTATCCCTAAAAAATGCATTCCCCAAATTTTGGGGGAGACTGATTTGAGTAATAATAAAACTCCAGTCTACCATACAGAGGCTCTACACAAATTAAAGCCTTTCTCTATTGGAATTCCTGTCTTGATAAATTGTCTCTGTCTAGGCAGCAGGCAAGGAGAACCCACTAGGTAGTTACAGGAGCACTGAAAACTGAACTCTGACCACCCATTCTGTTACTGGATAGTCCTGCACAGTTCCAGGCCCTTGGTGTCCTGAACAAAGAAGTGGAAGTGACACGCACAAATAGCAAAGCAGCAAAAGTTTATCAAGCACAATAATACACTCTTGGAGATGGGAGAGCAGGCTGACCTCTGAAAAATGAGATCAGTTTGGTGTATTTTGGGTCATTTTTTTTTTTTTTTGAGACAGAATCTTGCTCTGTTGCCCAGGCTGGAGTGCAGTGGCACAATCTCGGCTCACTGCAACCTCTACCTCCCAGGTTCAAGAGATCCTCCTGCCTCAGCCTCCCAAGTAGCTGGGACTACAGGTGTGTGCCGCCAGGCCCAGTTAATTTTTTTTTTTTTTTTTTGTATTTTCAGTAGAGACAGGGTTTCACGACATTGGCCAGGCTGGTCTTCAACTCCTGACCTTAAGTGATCCACCCACCTCGGCCTCCTAGAGTGCTGGGATTACAGGTGTGAGCCACTGAGCCCAGCCTGTTTTTTTCTTCTCTTCCCCAAACTACCTAATCTCTAGCCAGCGTGTGCATTTTGATTGACAGGTGAGTTGCTCAGTTTCTTGGCCTCTGTGCATTTGCGTGACACTTCCATTCCATAATTTTAAGTACATGCATGATATACAGCCTATATGCATGATCCTTAAGTAGCTAATCACCATGGGTAATTGTGGGGTCATTTTAAGGATATATTTTCTCTCTAGTGGGCATGCCCATCTCTTAGGAGCTGCCCCTTACTGGTTTGGTCCAGATCTAGCCAACCATGGGGCTCCTTACTCACTTCTGTATCTTACTTCTGGTTTTGCTCAACTTCTGCTTCTTATCTTGCTTCTGCTTTTGCTCACCTGCCTCTTTATCTTTCTTCTGCTCCTACTCATTCCACCCTTTATCCCACCTCCAGTTCCCTCTGCTATGCTCCTGCCTCAATTCTTTGTTCTAAATTTCTTCCTGAGGAACCTGGAGGGAGTCACAATCACAAAACAAATCTAACATCTTCTGCTGACCCCAAATTTTAAACAAAGCTTATCTTCCTTAACCAATTGCAAATCCGAAAATCTTTGAGTCTACCTATGACCCTGTAAGCCATCCCCTTCAAGTTATCCTGCCACTTTAGGCCAAAACCAATGTGTAGCTTTCATGTATTGATTTATGATCTTGCCTGTGGGAGGCCGAGGCTGGTGGATCACAAGGTCAGGAGATCCAGATCATCCTGGCTAACACAGTGAAACCCCGTCTCTACTAAAAATACAAAAAATTAACCGGGCTTGATGCGGGCGCCTATAGTCCCAGCTACTATAGGCGAGGCTGAGGCAGGAGAATGGCGTGAACCCAGGAGGCGGAGCTTGAAGTGAGCTGAGATCGCGCCACTGCACTACAGCCTGGGGGACAGAGCGAGACTCCGTCTCAAAAAAAATAAATAAATAAAAATAAAAACTATTGCCTGCAAGCCATCAGAGGGTCAGGATTTAAGCACCAGCTGTCTGGTGCCCTGCAAACAAATGCCTTCCTTTCCATAGCTGCAAAACCTCAGTGTGGATATCTGCTCTTACTGCACTGGGCTAGTGGACCCCAGCTCAGTTCTATAACATGGGGAGCTTCTAAGTTGGTGAACTTGATGTGCTGGAAGGGTGGCATGCCCAGAGAGGGCATGGAAGTTATGTCACCCTCTCCATACCCCACACCCCCATCCCTGCCGTATCTTTCCCCATGCATCTTTTTTTCCATTTGGCTGTTCTGGAGTTGTATTCTTTATAATAAAACTGTTACCATAAGTGTAGTGTTTCCTGAGCTCTGTGAATCATTTTAGGTGTCATCCAAAAGACCATCAGAATGGCTAAATTGTAGAAAAGAGAATTTTATTGGTGATATCAGTTTGCAAGCCAGGAGAGAGGCTCCAGCCGTGGACCAAAGGTGCTCTCTCTTCCAAGGTGTTAAAAGAAAACACTCTTTTCCAAGGTGTTAAAAGAAAAACCTTAGACAAATTAAATTTATCAGAGTTTCATGGAGCAAAGAACGATTCATTAATCAGGCAGGCCCCAAGCTGGAATAAACTCAGAGAGACTCCAGTGCAGCCAAGTGATGGAAGATTTATGAACAGAAAAATGAAAGTGACATATAGAAAAAGTAAAGTGACATACAGAAAATGGAAGTGAGGTACAGAAACAGGTGGGTTGGTTACAACTTGGCGATTGCTTTATTTGAACACAGTTTGAACAGCTGCCCCATTTGATTGACCAAAACTCAGTGGCTGGCACAAGAGTAGATTGCAGTCTGTTTACACTTCCATTTAGCTTACTGTTCACTATGTACAGAGAAACATTTAGGCAGAACTTAAAATATGTAGCTTTAGGCTAAACTTCATTTAACAAAGGAAAAGAATATGTTGGAGTTTATGCCTCACAGGACCAGCATAATAGATAGATATTCAGCAAGTTTGAGAGAAAGGCTATACATATTTATGAGGGGAGCCCCATATATGTTTAATGGGTAAACATAGTTACATAAATCCTATGTTCACTTTGGGGCAGAATTTTAGAACGAAAATGAAGTAGAAGTTGGCCTTTATGTCAAAAGGTGAGCTGTAGGACACAAAGATGGTTTGTGTGCAGCCTCTATAAGCTGGCTAAAACTGGCTTGAGGTCTGTAGTTGCTTATTAGGAAAGAATGTTTATTAAGACTGTTCCTGTGTCCAGAGTTGCAGTGGTCTTGGTTGTAAATCAGAAGTGATTGCTCCTTTTTTTTTTTTTTTTTTTGAGACAAAGTTTTGCTCTTGTTGCCCAGGTTGGAGTACGATGGCGCAATCTCGGCTCACTGCAACCTCTGCCTCCTGGGTTCAAGACATTCTCCTGCCTCAGCCTCCCAAGTAGCTGGAATTACAGGCAACCACCATCACGCCTGACTAGTTTTTTGTATATTTAGTAGAGATGGGGTTTCACCATATTGGCCATACTGGTCTTGAACTCCTGACCTCAGGTGATCCACCCATCTCGGCCTCCCAGAGTGCTGGGATTACAGGCATGAGTCACCGCACCCGGCCTGATTGCTCCTATTTTTAGGGAGTTTAGTCATAGGAATTTCGAAATGTGCCATGCCAGCCAGGCCCTGAACCCTTGACCCATAGGTAATTTTGTTTCCTTCACTTTGGGTCCATATTAGTTGATAAAGGGGCATCTATTTTTTTCTTTTTTGTCGCATAGGGAATTACTAAAGAGGGAAGAGGTCATGGGAACCCCAGAATTAATAGTTGGTTAGGCAAAAGTGTAGGTAGTCTGGGAATCCCATTTGTGGTGTCTGAAGTGAGGGCAGTCTTGTGGGATTAAGCACAAGGTTAACATGGGGTCTGTGCTAACCCGGTGTAGTTAGTGTCAGATTTTAATTCAAATGTAGAACACCCCGTTGGTGTCAGAGAACTGAAGAATTGGTTGTTATTTGGAAAAACCAGTCCCGCAGCCAGGAAGGGTCAGAGTCCAATTTAAACCCAAGCTTTCTATCAGAATCTAGGCAAAGAGTAGCTAATGTTGCCAGAAGACCACACAATATAAAAAGAGAGTCCAAAGGGCAAATGTTCCCAAATTTAACAAGAAAGTAGGTGATTCCATGAAGAAACAAATTTCCAGAGATATAGGAATTAAACTTAGATGAGTTGGTATGGAAACCAAGAGAAAAGGAAGTTTAAAGAAAGGTGATTTATACTCTTAATTGTTGTGAAGACATTAAGTAAGACAAGGCTTAACAAATAGTCACTAAACTTGGTAGTTGTGAATGACAATTCAATAGTACTTGGGTGCCAGAACAAAAAGAGTTTTTTAAATGTAGGTTGGTTTGTGTTTTCCTTTTTTTTTTGGAACTTTGTCTTTGGTGGAAAGGGGGTAGCAATGGATGAAGGGTATAGGTGTGAGGGTTTCTGCTGTCATGATTGTTGTATTATGTAAAAGAGGTTTGAGTATGTTGAAACAGGCAGAAGCTAGATATAGAAAGTGCTTAATGGGGGTGTCAAAGGATACAATTCCAAAATATCTAGTTTGAAGATCTCAATTGGCTTTATTTGCAATTCTAGAATAAGACAACTTCTCATTCTATAAAACAGAATGAGTGTTCCGACGAGCTCAGCAGAGGAGATTGGTTTTACAGACAGAGAAGGGCTGAAGAAAGCAGAAACAAAGAACAAAGAGCGGATAACTCATTTCACAGTTACTTTCCTTGTACAGTGAGAAGAGGAAACAGAACAATGGAGAAATAACTAATTGGTTAACATCAGGTTACATTTTTTGGTAATGATTAGGGTAGACGAAACTTTATTATCATGCCCGTTTGGGAAATTAGGCTGTTCTCTCTCTCCTGATTTCTAGGAAGATCAAATAACAACTTAGTTTTGGTTTGGTTACATTAAACTTTAGTATGACTGGCTCCATTTTGATTTTTATTCTGATCTGCTGGGGCCTAGTGCAGGAGCTTAGTCCAAAACAATGGCCTCCTGTAATTTTTATTTAATAATTTTCCCCTTTTGGTCAAGGGTCAAGTGAGAACCTGACCAAAACTAAGGGCATTGGCACTAGTCTCAGTTACCATCATTTTAGGTTTCCAGTCTCAACACATCATTCATAGGTTAGTGTCCTCATCATCACGCATTTCTTTGAGTTTTTTGTTATTCCAGCCAAAGACAGATTATTTGACATTCAACAGACGGCTGTATGCAAACATTTAAAACTTTTTTTTTTTTTGAGATGGAGTCTCGCTCTGTCACCCTGGTGGAGTGCAGTGGTGTGATCTCAGTTCACTGCAACCGCCGCCTCCCAGGTTCAAGCGATTCTCCTGCCTCAGCCTCACAAGTAGCTGAGACTACAGACACGCACCACCATGTCCAACTAATTTTTGTATTTTTAGTAGAGACAGGGTTTCACCATGTTGGCCAGGCTGGTCTCAAAATCCTGACCTCAGGTGGTCTGCCCACCTCAGCCTCCCAAAGTGCTGGGATTACAGGTGTGAGCCACCACACCCAGCCACAAACTTTTAAAACTTTTTGAGAGCATACAGTGCAACAGAGAGACTACTATTATTACTCTCAGGAGGATAATACCAAGAGTCTGGAGTATGCTCCTTAGCTAGGGTCCTCATGAAACAAACCAACTAAAATAGAATAGATTGAAGAATGAGCCAGATGAGGAGTACATCCATCTTAACCAAGTAGCCAGTCTATTTTTTCAGCCCAGTCTCTATGATACCTGATATATGTATCCCTGTGCAACAAGAAGTGTTAGCAACTGCAATGATTCCTTCTTGTTCAGCTAATAGAAAATCTCATGACTGAGTTAAAGTATGGAATGACAATTTGCAAGTCACCCACAGAAGCTACTGATTGTGAAATTCTAACTATCGCATTATTCTGCCAGACAAAAAAGATAGGCATAAACAAGGAAAAATTAAGGGAAATAATAGTCTCATTATGGCAGGGTCTTGTTCTGACAGTTTCGTCTGTTTGTTTATTTGTTTGTTTGTTTTTTGGAGACAGGGTCTAGCTCTGTCACCCAGGCTGGAGTGCAGTGGCAGTGGCATGATGTCAGCTCACGGCAACCTCCACCTCCTGGGCTCAAGTCATCCTCCCACATCAGCCTTTTGAGTAGCCAGGACTACAGGCATGCACCACCGTGCCTGGCTAATTTTTGTATTTTTTGTAGAGACAAGGTTTCGCCATATTGCCCAGGCTGGTCTCGAACTCCTGGGCTCAGCAATTCACCTGCCTCAGTCTCCCAAAGTACTAGGATTACAGGCATGAGCCATTGCACTCAGCTGTTCTGACAGTCTTGAGAAAAACTCCCCATGATAAAGTTAACAACTCATGTGGGTTTGTAGTTTGAATTTCTCTGGTTATGGCATTGGGAAGTTTGGTGAACTTGGTATGGTCCACACGTCAGGCATGAGGCTTGTCCCTTAAAATTTACATTGAGTTGTCCAGCTTCAGCTTTGGGGCTTTAGGAACAGAGTAATTTTTGTTCTTAGTTGGAAAATTATAGCCAGATACTGAAGGAAACTAGAATATGGGATCCAGTCCAGTATACAGGTAGACAATAAAAATTTGAAAACAATGAATAGGAGTACAACCTAATAATAGGTGTACTATAGTTTTTCTTCAGAAACATAATTATTCTCTTTACAGTCACCCCCACTTCTATCAAAGATAAACACTATAAGATTAATACGTTTGCAACATAAATTTAGTCTCATCAAACTTGATCATTAGACTTTCTTCTCAGTATTTAAAAAACAGAAAGCACCATGTTTCTTTAAAAACAATCCTTTCTTCACCTCTGGCTGCTGTCCTCTCTTCTCACTATAAGAGGTCTGAAGAGTAGTCAGTCTACTCCTGTTTGTATGTTTACCTCCCACTCATTCCTCCAGCCTCACCTCCCCACCTCAGCTGCTCTTACTGATGTCTCTAATATGTTCTCTGTTCTAAAAAAAGGACATTTTCAGGCCTTTATCTTAAGTTCCAAACTATTCTATTATCTCTACGGTACCTTCAACACAACGTATCCAGAAAAGAACTCACTTTTCTTCCCTGTGCCCCTAAACATACTCCTCCTTTTCCCTTTCTAAAGGGTACCTCCACTATTTGTAGTCCAAGAAACCTGGATAACATTTTAGTCCTCCTTCTTTCCCCTGCCCTTGGCCTCATCCATTACCAAATCCCCTCACTCTATCAACCCCCACAAAGCACGCAAGTGTTTCCTTGATTCCAGTGCAATTTCCCCATAGCCTCTATCATGATCCTTCTAAAATATCAATCAGATAATGCCAGTCCTCTACTAACAGTCTTCCTGTAGCTCTCCATTTCCTCCAGAGTGATCTCTAAGCACATATAGGAGAATAGAGTGCTTTGGGATCTTGAAGCCCCAGGCTGCTTCTCCAGCCTTTCCAGCCTCATCTTTCACCACATCCCCCTCTTACTGGATGCCCAAACTCCACGGAAACTCTCAGTAGTGTCCTGAACTTGCCAGGTGACTTCATGCTGTCCTTTGACATAGAACCTGCAATGTCCTCTCTTGCCTCATTTGCTGGGCCAACTCCAACTTGTCCCTCAAGACAGCTTGTAAGTTACCTGCTCAGGGATTTAGTAACTTGCACAAGGACAGTTTCATTATTCATCTATTGTAGGTTTTCTTTTTGAGACTCTTAAGATATTTGAATTAGTGTCAATCCTAAATGGTTTCATACAATACTAAAGGAAGTCTGGCCTGCAGTGATCCTACAACTACAGAAGTGGATTTGTTCCTTTAGTCGCATGTTGGTGACTCAAAATCTATATTAAGCATTTGTAAGTATTTATAAATGATACTTTTTTATTATTCACAGTATACCAAGGCAAAAATAAGCTTTCTTAAGTTGGAATTCTGTAAAGATTGCTGCTTATCCAGTTCATCCCACCTCACTCATTACCAGAATCTTCATGTAACAGCTTGATTGGTCTGTCAATCCAGGTGTCTTTACATAGCAAATCCTACAGATGCCCTTAACTCTGAATTCAACAAAGGCAATGTTGAAAAAGACCAACCCAGCACTCTGTATTTTTTAATTTTTTTTTAAATGTTCACCCTGTCTTATGGTGCTGCAGCACTCTGTAATGACAATGACATAGCAGAACTTTCTTGGGAATATATCATAACATCCATGAAACCCTACATTTGATGATGGCATGGGAATATATAATTTTCTCCAGGTGTTTCAGCTGTAAGATAGGGATAATAATGGTAATCTCACATGATTATCCTGATGATTAAATGAAGAGAACTTTGAACTAGAGATAAAAAGTTAAGATTCATCAGCAAATAAAAGGTATTTAAACCATGGGAATTGATGAGATAACTAAAGAGAAAAAGTTGAGAGAGAAAAGAAGATCCCAGCCCTCCTTCCAAATGTTTCCCACTCATTAGTTCATTCAACAATTATTTTTGAGTGTCTAAGATCTGCACGTCACTGAATGCATGGGTACACCAAAGAGACATGGAAAAAGCCTATAGTCTCCTCAGAGAGAAAGGTAGCACACAAATACATATTTAACTACAAACTATAATAATTGCTTTAAAGGAAAAGTTTCAGCACTCTGAGAGAATTTAATGAAGACCTAATTCAGATTAAATAAAATCGTGTATATAAAGCACTTAGCATACTGTCTGAAACCTAGTAAGCACTTTGTTCAAGGAAGGCCTCCCTAAGAAAGTGGCAATTATGCTGACACCAAAAATTTAGTAGGAGTTAGCTATGAAAGAGTAGGCAGAAAGAGCATTATAAGCAGAACATCAACACACAAGAAGGCCCTGGGGCAGGAAAGAGCCTGCGGCACTCCAGGAGCTGAAAGGAGACCTGTGCAGCTAAAGCATATGACAGGTAGTAAATGACAATACCATCTACCTGACACCCCACAAGTAGAAATCTCCCTCTCCCCCATGTGATTAAAATGGCTTCAAGAACCATACAACATTACATGGACATAGTGTATGATGGTTAAAAAAAAAAGAACCACACAATAACTCTGTACATTATATTAAAATACTAACGATGCAGATAAATTGTATCTACCTAAAAATGAGCCTGCAATTCCTCTTTTCAACCTCCTCTTTCACAGTCACCCTTCTTCCACTACTGAAAGGGAAGATGGACTGTTAACCCAGCCGGGGACTCATTTTGGTGCCTTGCCCCATGGATAACAATTCAAGAATACACCCTTTCCAAGAGTGAGACCTATGACAACAAATCCAAGAAAAATTCAGCAAGAAATATTAAAGCAGCCAGCATCACACTGTTATTCAGTTTTCTTATAAATGCAAGGTTTGAAATTTAACTTAAAATTTAGATGTGAAATGTTATCAGAGGTGCATTAATAAGTGCAATAATAAGAATACAAATACCTCATTATTTTAAATGGGCAAAATATTTGAATAGACGTTTCAATGAAGAAGATACACAGATGAAAAATAAGCCCATAGATGTCCTACATTATTCATCATTAGGAAAATGCCAATTAAAACCACAATAAAATACTTACACACATCTAGTTACAATGGCTAAAACATAAAAGATTGGCCATACCAAAGGTTGGCAAGGATATGGAGGAACTGAAATCCTTATACACTGCTGGTAAAATGATACAACTACTTTGGAAAAGTTTGGCAGTTTCTTAAAAAGTTAAACATACATCTACCACATGATCCAACCATTCCACTCTTAGATATTTACCCAAGAGAAATGAAGGCATACATCCATACAAAGACTTGTACTCACAGCAGCTATATTTGTAATTCACAAAAACTGGAAATAAACCAAATGGTCATCCATGGGTGAATAGAAAAATTGTGGTACATCCATACAATAGAATACTACCCAGCAATTTTAAAAAATAAATTCTCAACATAAGCAAAACATGGATGAATCTCAAAATAGTTATAGTGAATTAAAAAAATCCAGACCACAAAAAGTACATACTATATAATTCCATTTATATAAAACTCTAGAAAATGCAAATTAATCTACAGTGACAGAAAGTACCGTATGACAGAAGGGAGGATTTACAAAAGGGCATGAGCAAATTTGTGGGTAATATTTTGTGGCTCATTATCTTGATTATGGTGATGTTTGCATTAGTGTAAACTTGTATCAAAACATCCAATTGTATACTTTAAATATGTTCAGTTTATGTCAACTATCTTTTTTTTTTTTTTTTTTTTTTTTGAGATGGAGTCTCCTTCTGTCACCCAGGCTGGAGTGCAGTGGTGCAATCCTGGCTCACTGCAACCTCCGCCTCCCGGGTTCAAGTAATTCTCCTGCCTCAGCCTCCTGAGTAACTGGGATTACAAGTGCACGCCACCATGCCCAGCTAATTTTTGTATTTTTAGTAAAGACAGGGGTTTCACCATGTTGGTCAGGCTGGTCTCGAACTCCTGACCTTGTGATCCGCCTGCCACAGCCTCCTAAAGTGTTGGGATTACAGGCGTGAGCCACTGCCCCTGGCTTTTTTTTTTTTTTTTTTTTTGAGATGTAGTTTCGTTCTTGTTGCCCAGGCTGGAGTACAATGGCGCTATCTCGGCTCACTGCAATCTCCACCTCAGCCTCTCAAGTAGCTGTGATTACAGGCATGCACCACCACACCTGGCTAACTTCTTTTTCTCTTTTTTTTTTTTTTTTTTGAGATGGAGTCTCGCTCTGTTGCCCAGGCTGGAGTGCAGTGGTGCGATCTTGGCTCACTGCAAGCTCCGCCTCCCACGTTCACGCCATTCTCCTGCCTCAGACTCCCGTGTACCTGGGACTACAGGCGCCTGCCACCACGCCCGGCTAATTTTTTGTATTTTTAGTAGAGACAGGGTTTCACCGTGTTAGCCAGGATGGTCTCTATCTTCTGACCTCATGATCCGCCCGCTGCAGCCTCCCAAAGTGCTGGGATTATAGGAGTGAGCCACTGCGCCCGGCCTTAATTTTTGTATTTTTAGCAGAGACGGGGTTTCACCATGTTGGCCCGGCTGGTCTCAAACTCCTGACCTCGGTGATCCACCCACCTCAGCCTCCCAAAGTGCTGGGATTACAGGTATGAGCCACTGTGCCCATCCTATGTCAACTACACCTCAATAAAGCTGTCTACAAAATTAAAGAATGGTGAGAAGACTATTAAGTTTCATATCATTGGCTTATTCAAAGGCTAGTTCTATCAAGATTGAACATTTGTTCCTTGCCTAAACCATACAAGCTTCAAACTCCTCCACTTCCATAGACTATCAATCCTATTTCTAGACTGTAACCTGCCCTTCCTCTTCCAAATCTGACCAGACATTTTATATGCGCTGTCAACACGAATATCCCAGAGTAAGCCATGCAAGAATGTGGATGACCTAGCTAAATGTGCTGCCGCTACTTGAAAAATTTAGAGTTAAAATTTAATGAAGTTTAAACTCAGTGTAACTGACCTATAATTGCCCTAAGTCTAAGGTCTTTTAAGAAGCTGACAGGTGCCGAGTGCAGTGGCTCATGCTGGTAATCCCAGCACTTTGGGAGGCAGGCAGATCACTTGAGGTCAGGAGTTCGAGACCAGCCTGGCCAACATCGTGACACCCCGTCTCTACCAAAAATATAAAAATTAGCCAGATGCGGTGGCACGCGCCTGTAATCCCACCTATTCGGCATGCACAACATGGGAAGACAACAGACACCAAAGATACTTTGGATTCTTGCTGCTAAGTATTCAAGCACTACGTGCGCGTTGTTACAATTAATAAGGCAATCTGACCCCATCCCTGCCACCAGGAAACTGCAATACTATTAATATATTAAAAAGGAAGACAACTGAGATAAAGGGAATGTGGGAGGTGGGGGGGGGTGCTTAGGAGATATCAGAATACAACCTCTTAGAATTACAGAATCTCAACAACCATCCTTTATGCCTGATCTTCGGTTCAGTAGCTCTAGGATTCCAAGGGACCCCTCCTAACTGCATTGCCTTCTCTCTCCAATTCCCTTTGTCTCAGAATGTTACACCCTCCCCCAGTTAATAGTGTGGGCTTAAAATGTATCTATGTGTTCTTACCTACTGACAAACTGCTGGAGTTTTTCATGGGAAAGGAATCAAGGCAAAATATCTAATGCATTCAGTTCGTTGGAGTTTTCTTTTTAATTTATTGCTTTTTTGAGATTGGGCATCAGTATGTTGCCCAGGCTGAAGTGCAATAGCAATATCTCTGCGAGACTCTGTCTCAAAAAAAAACCATTAGAGTCTTCACCTTAGGATGGACTAGGGCTATGGCATACTGGTAAGCATTTAAAAATAAAGGGGTAAGGTGGCCCGGATTTGCAGTATCTGAGTAAAGGGAATACTCCAACCCAGTCCGATTTCAAGGTCCCAGTGAGGTTACTGAATTCGAAGCTCAGAAGGTATGCGCCTAGTATTCCCACCATACGAATATAAGACAGGTAAGTAACCTCAAAAGCATTGATAACAGTAAAATAGTTACAATACCTCTATTGCCCCTTTAGTATCCATTACCTTCGTTTGTAATATAATTTAACTGTCAGTTTACATAACAAAAGAGTCTTTAAAGGCGCAAGCGCGCTCCTGGGGAGAATATGGGGCTGTTGGCAGGGAAAGCAGCTTTTCGATCCTATAAATGCTCTTTGTGCCCAGACTGCCCTCTATAAATCAGCACTATCAACCCTGTCCAGAGACTTGTCCACGACCTCCAAGAAAACACTTTATTCATACTACTCCTAGCGTGCGCTCCTACCCGCCCCAGGGACTTCAGTCTTCCGGGGGAGGGATAACTACTTGGGGACACGGAGCACTGCCTTCGTCCCGGGTCACGCGGGAAGGATGACCGCAAAGCCTCCAGTCGGCGCCGGGTTCCGGGGCTGAGGGGCTGAGGGGCCCAAGACGATAACTGGGATCCGCTCCGGCCGCGCTCCTCTTGCCTTTGAGAAGCCCCGGAAGTGGCCCGGCGCTTGGCCGCAGCGGGAAGTCTTCGGAAAGAAAAGGCCGGAACCAGAAGATAGACTCACAGCAATGCCTTACCCGGACCCCGCCCGCCTCACACCCGGGCCAGCCAGCAGCCAGTAGTGCGCACCGCCTCCTCGCCAAGCTCCGCCCTGCGTCCTCCCCAGGGGTTAACTCGCAATGCGCGGTCTTGTGGCGGAGGTAGTGTGGACCGTCCAGGGCTAGAGTAAGCGGAGCCCCGCGGCCCGGAGCCATGCTGAGGAGCTGCGCGGCGTGCCTCCGCACGCCGGGGGCCCTGCGCCGGCCGCCAGTAGGCCGGCGCCTGCCGGGTAGTGAGCCGCGACCCGCGCTGGTGAGTCTGGGCACCCTCGGGCATGGGGCGGGAGCAGGACTCACAGTCAGAAACACGCCTGCGGTAGCAGAGCCTTCGATTGTTATCCATACCCCAACCAGCCGATCTCAGAATAAAAGCTCACTTGGGCACCACACGGCAGCATAAGCAACAGGGGCCTAGGAATACTCAGTCCTGAGATTCAAACCGTTAGAAAATGGATGGAAAGGTGACCCCGTTTTTTTGTTTTTTAAGAGACAGGGTCGGCAGGGCGCTACCTGAACTGCATAATTTAGGCCATCTATTTATATTTTGACAACATCTATATTTTACCAATAATCTTTGAGGCTGTTTTTATTTTTCAAAGATTAAAGTCACGTGAACTAAAAGGTACCACAGCTTTTATCTTCCCTTTAAAAAAATACTTGATCCAAGCGCTTATCTTCCTTTAGGTCAATTAATTAGAGCGCTTTTTATAGACATCACACACAACACATATATAACTACACAGACAGGCAGAAGAAAACCCAGTTGCCATAAGATCTTTCATCACAGGGAGAGGGATCTATCTGCTTTTAATTCTTAGGGTTCCATGAGGAAAACAAAGGTCTCCCCTCTCATGCGGGCATTAAAAGTGGCAAGGCAAAATGGAGAACAATAACTCAGTTGACCGAAAAGAAACACTTTTTCCAGCAAAACAAGGTCCAAGAAAAGGAAAACATAAAGGCCTTATAAATATAATTACAACTTAGATATCCACTTTTAATTAAGCCGAGCACTCCTTAAGAAAATTCTTTTAACTCCCTTATTATCTAACTTTAGCTCCACCAAGCGGCCAATATTTCTGGCTTTCAAACTTTACTTAAAGGCTCAGAGAAAGGAAAATCCAAGGTGGTTGGTAGAGGGCAGGGGAATCGACAAATAGCGAAAGGGTATACAGATACCAAACCAGAAAGGACTCATTCCCTAAGCCAGGATGAATCTGGGCCACGCCAGGCTAAAGGAAGCTATGCTATGGGGTTACAGGCCATGCCCCCAAGGACGTAAAACAAGATGGAGGCCTGCAGCGAAGTTTGCTCTGGAGCATACAGAAAGACATGCAAAACACACAGATTGGCTACAGCTTAAGACTAACCTCACAAATCCTTTCTCACAAAACTCTACAGAAAATATAAACAATAATCCTCATCATTCCCAACAGAGCAAAACGTCTTCCAAAAGAAAAAGAAAAACCTCCTTTAAAAGTATACTGCTGATGGGGTGGATAGGAGATAAGGATGCCTGGGGGAAGAACTTCTTATTCCTATGCAAATTGTTCCTCCACCAGAGAGAGGAGCTTAATTGCTGTGGGACAGAGCTAGACTCCCTGGAATGGGGAGGGGGAGACTCTGCAGGCACCTGGTAGGGAACGCCAGCCAGCCATGCCGGCGCCTTGGGGCCTGGGCAGTGGCTGTGGCTCATTCCTGCCCTGTGTGGCTATTGGACACCACACACACATGCTGCAGACACCACCATGCACACCAGCCAGTAAAGAAGTGGGGCCAGGAAGCTACTCCACCCAAGTGTCTTGTGAGTGCACCCGTGACCACTGGGGTGGGTGTGGACCACCTCCAGTATTGTAAAAAGAAAAATAGGTGCCGTTGCTGTCCCCCCAAAAAGAAGAGGAATGCCATAAGACCAAAAGGCTCAGAAACGAAAGTGAGAGGTTTTGAGTTCCCATTTCACAAATCCTTCTGTTGCAGAAATGAAGGAGGACTGGAGAGGCCATGGGGTGAGACAGGAGAACTTTATTGAGTGCACTCAGACCCAGCAGACTAACATCCAAAAACTGGGCCCAGAACAAAGACAGCACTTGACTTTTATACACACTTCAAAAAGGGGGTGGGCTAGCTTGAAACAAGCTTACAGTGGCGTGAAGCGTAGTGGAGTGAAAGCAAGGATACAGAGGCAGAACAAAGGCAGTTAATCAAATTGTGACAGGTGCATAATTCAGGATTACATATTGTGTCTGGAATTGGTGGGTTCTTGGTCTCACTGACTTCAAGAATGAAGCCACAGACTCTCGCAGTGAGTGTTACAGTTCTTAAAGGCGGCGTGTCCGGAGTTTGTTCCTTCTAATGTTCGGACGTGTTCAGAGTTTCTTCCTTCTGGTGGGTTCGTGGTCTCGCTGGCTCGAGTGAAGCTGCGGACCTTCGCGGTGAGGGTTACAGCTCTTAAGGCGGCCTGTCTGGAGTTGTTCGTTCCTCCCGGTGGGTTCATAGTCTCGTTGGCTTCAGGAGTGAAGCTGCAGACCTTCGCGGTGAGTGTTACAGCTCATAAAGGCAGTGTGGACCCAAAGAGTGAGCGGCAGCAAGATTTATTGCAAAGAGCGAAAGAACAAAGCTTCCACAGTGTAGAAGGGGACCTGAGCAGGTTGCCACTGCTGGCTCGGGCAGCCTGCTTTTATTCTCTTATCTGGCCCCCACCCACATCCTGCTGATTGGTAGAGCCGAGTGGTCTGTTTTTACAGGGCGCTGATTGGTGCGTTTACAATCCCTGAGCTAGACACAAAAATTCTCCATGTCCCCACCAAATTAGCTAGATACAGAGTGTCAACACAAAGGTTCTCCAAGTCCCCACCAGAGTAGCTAGGTACAGAGTGTCGATTGGTGCATTCACAAACCCTTAGCTAGACATAGGGTGCTGATTGGTGTGTTTACAAACCTTGAGCTAGATACAGAGTGCCGATTGGTGTATTTACAATCCTTTAGCTAGACATAAAGGTTCCCCAAGTTCCCACGAGACTCAGGAGCCCAGCTGGCTTCACCCAGTGATCTCACACTGGGGCTGCATGTGGAGCTGCCTGCCAGTCCTGTGCCATGCGCCCACACTCCTCAGCCCTTGGGTGGTCGATGGGACTGGGTGCCATGGAGCAGGGGGCGGCGCTCATGGGGGAGGCTCAGGCTGCACAGGAGCCCATGGAGGGGGTGGGAGGCTCAGGCATGGCGGGCTGCAGGTCCCGAGACCTGCCCCGCTGGAAGGCAGCTAAGGCCCGGCGAGAAATCAAGTGCAGCGCCAGTGGGCTGGCACTGCTGGGGGACCCAGTACACCCTCCGCAGCTGCTGGCCTGGGTGCTAAGCCCCTCATTGCCCGGGGCTGGCAGGGCCAGCTGGCTGCTCTGAGTGTGGGGCCTGCCAAGCCCATGCCCAGCCGGAACTCCAGCTGGCCCGCAATCGCCGTGCGCAGCCCCGGTTCCCACTCGTGCCTCTCCCTCCACACCTCCCTGCAAGCTGAGGGAGCCGGCTCCAGCCTTGGCCAGCCCAGAAAGGGGCTCCCACAGTGCAGCAGTGGGCTGAAGTGCTCCTCAAGTGCCGCCAAAGTGGGAACCCAGGCAGAGGAGGGGCCGAGAGCGAGTGAGGGCTGTGAGGACTGCCAGCACACTGTCACCTCTCAATATGACCTTTGCTTATGCAGCCCAGGTGGCTGTTATCTAGGCTTGCTCAAAAGAGCCTTGCAAGTGCTTATCTCATAATCTTCGCTATGGTTCCCAGACGGCCGCAGCCTAGGCCTACTCAGGCATGTCTTACAACCTTCACTGTGCTGTTTAGATAAAACAGAATACTTGAAGTTACTAGTTACAGAAAACAGGAATCTATAAACTCATAAAACTTGCAGAGCAAGGTACAATCACACGGAAGAGGGATGGGATTCGAGGGGGACCTTTACTTTTTCTTATCCTTTTGTTGAGGGAGTGCTGGAAGAGTCTCCAGAGCACATCCTTTGAGCCCTGGCTTCTTTGAGAATGTTACCGAGACTACACCCGGGTCCGGGCTTTGCCTGTTACCGCCTTTGGGATGAGTCAGCCTCATATAGAAAGCTCGTTTTTCTCTTTTTTAATTTTATTTTGCTTTCTTTAATTTCCTGCCTCACTTCCTCAGGCCCCACATTTGAGCGCCAAACACAGTATAGGACTTTCTTCTCAATTCATCTAAAAACTAGGTTCTTGTCACACAACAGGAAAGATCAGGCTCATGGACACATAGAAGGGTGAGAATAATGGAATTTATTGGGCAAAAAAGGAAAAAGAGAAAAACCTCAGCAGAGGAAGAGGGAGCTGCTCCTACCTTGCCACACAGGAACCCAAGAGGCCGGGCTCCTTGCCTCTGCCAATGGCATGAACTTCTGTGGCTCCACCCTGTTCTCCCAGTCAAAGGCTGATGGGAGGTTCTCTAGGGAGCTCTTTTTACTTCACTGTCTTACCACTTTATAAATGTATAATCAAAGGTCAAGCAAGACCTTTCCTCTGTTCAGGACAACAAAATATAATCATTGTCCCTAACATTTTTACTTCATGTATAATCTGTGCTTTGTCTTTACTTCAGATATCTTAGTTTTCACCTCCTTGAACTGAACCCTTTATTATTTCTATTTCTACATTATTATAGTGTCCATCTGGAGTAACAAACTCAACCCCTGCCAAACTAAAATTAATAGTTCCATTCCTGTTTTCTCTCTCCTGATCCACATGTGCACACTAAGAAAAACCTTTCTTTTCATTCTATTCACCCTAGTTTTCAAAGCCACAGCTCTAGATAATCATTCAAGACTCTTCTGCTTTCTCTTTCCCAGTCAGTAACTCCCCACATCTCTCAGTTCCAATGTCCTAAATATCTTAAAACTTTACTTTTCATTAGTCAGTACCTAGTTCAGATTCTGACCATATCTGACCTGGGCCTTTGCAGCAGTCTTTTAACTGGTTTCCCTACCATTGCATTTCACTGTTTTAATTCATTTGTTACACCAGATGGAGCTTTCTAAAACCTATGTTCATATTACTCCCTTGCTTAAAACTCCTTAAGTCTCCTCATAAAGGAAAAAGGTGCTGTATCATTCAAGTACTTTCATGATTCTTTAAAGATGCCACTTCTTTAGTTAACTTAATCCTATGTAATAACACTGGTGAAATAATGTGTGAGTTTTCTTTTTTTTTTTTTTTTTTGAGACGGAGTCTCGCTCTGTCGCCCAGGCTGGAGTGCAGTGGCGCGATCTCGGCTCACTGCAAGCTCCGCCTCCCGGGTTCGCGCCATTCTCCTGCCTCAGCCTCCCGAGTAGCTGGGACTACAGGCGCCCGCCACTACGCCCGGCTAATTTTTTTGTATTTTTAGTAGAGACGGGGTTTCACCGTGGTCTCGATCTCCTGACCTCGTGATCCACCCACCTCGGCCTCCCAAAGTGTTGGGATTACAGGCGTGAGCCACCGCGCCCGGCCGTGAGTTTTCTACTTATGTCCTTTTATAATATATGAATATATTTTGTTATATTTTAAAATACATATATTTTTGTCCTTGTGCCACCTAAAATCATTTTTCATGCTGGTCTTTGGAAATGCTGACCTAGAAGATGAAATCTAAGCCCTATGGTGTGATCCCTCTTGTTCTTCACATCTTGCTGCTCTTTTTCTCTTTCCACCTAACATATATGAAGGCTGAAATCCTAGCAGTTCCCCAATGTGATATGATTGTTTCACTCTCCTATGCCTTTGCTTGGAGCAGGCCCCCCTCCTCATTCTCTCCCTAATGAACTTTTTATCCATAGGAAATCACTCCATCATTTCAAAGTTTTCCCTGAAAGTCATCCCTTCTATGCCTGTATCTACTTCTCTTGTAGTATTTTTCACATCCAGGGCTGCTAACACTTGAAGGCAGGGTCTAAGTCTTCTCTCTGTTTTACCTGTCCCTCACATAGAACCAGGGCATATAGTAGGACTCAAAAAAAGTTTCTTGGATTTAACTGAATCCCAGACTTTAAAAGTTAAAATCAGGAGAACTCACAGTTAAGGGAGTCATTCTAATTCCTAAAAGTATTTAATTAGCTCTGTATCACTGGTCCATAAAAGGACAGTGGAACTGATGGATCCTAGAGTTGCTTGTTTGAGACCAGTGGCTAATGAAGTGAGTTCAAATTCATAACTCCAAAGCTTATACATACTATTCTGCCTCTCAGTTGACATGTTTTGGTCAATACATAGTAATCTGTGATGAATTGTCTTTGTTGGGTTCTTCTAGATTCATATTCTTTAAAAGTTACATAATCAAGACTGGATTCTAAGGAAATAATCCAAAATAGAGGAAAAGCTATATTCATAATGTTCCAGTGGGCATTTTCATTTAGAGCAGCAAAAGATGGGAAATAATTTAAATGTCTACCTTAATGGCTAATTATATAGTATATCAGTTTAATGGACTATTTTTCTGCTATTGAAAATGGTGGTGGGTGGAACCCAGATGGCCGAATAGGAACAGCTCCGGTCTACAGCTCCCAGCCTGAGTGACACAGAAGATGGGTGATTTCTGCATTTCTGTTTGAGGTACCAGGTTCATCTCACTAGGGAGTGCCAAACAGTGGGTGCAGGACAGTCGGTGCAGTGCACTGTGCGCGAGCCAAAGCAGGGCGAGGCATTGCCTCACTTGGGAAGCGCAAGGGGTCAGGGAGTTCCCTTTCCTAGTCAAAGAAAGGGATAACAGATGGCACCTGGAAAATCGTGTCAGTCCCACCCTAATACTGTGCTTTTCCAACGGGCCTGGAAAACGGCACATCAGGAGATTGTGTCCCGCACCTGGCTCGGAGGGTCCTATGCCCATGGAGTCTCGCTGATTGCTAGCACAGCAGTCTGAGATCAAGCTGCAAGGCAGCAGCGAGGCTGGGGGAGGGGCGCCCGCCATTGCCCAGGCTTGCATAGGTAAACAAAGCAGCCAGGAAGCTTGAACTGGGTGGAGCCCACCACAGCTCAAGGAGGCCTGCCTGCCTCTGTAGGCTCCACCTCTGGGGGCAGGGCACAGACAAACAAAAATTCAGCAGGAACCTCTGCAGACTTAAATGTCCCTGTCTGACTGACAGCTTTGAAGAGAGTAGTGGTTCTCCCAGCATGCAGTTGGAGATCTGAGAACAGACAGACTGCCTCCTAAAGTGGGTCCCTGACCCCAAGCAGCCTAACTGGGAGGCACCCCCCAGTAAGGACAGACTGACACCTCACTCGACCGGGTACTCCTCTGAGACAAAACTTCCAGAGGAACCATCAGACAGCTGAATTTGTGGTCTCACGAAAATCCGCTGTTCTGCAGCCACCGCTGCTGACACCCAGCCAAATAGGGTCTGGAGTGGACCTCTAGCAAACTCCAACAGACCTACAGCTGAGGGTCCTGTCTGGTAGAAGGAAAACTAACAAACAGAAAGGACATCCACACCAAAAACCCATCTGTACATCACCATCCTCAAAGACCAAAAGTAGATAAAACCACAAAGATAGGGAAAAAACAGAGCAGAAAAACTGGAAACTCTAAAAAGCAGAGCACCTCTCCTCCTCCAAAGGAACGCAGTTCCTCACCAGCAACAGAACAAAGCTGGACGGAGAATGACTTTGACGAGTTGAGAGAAGAGGCTTCAGACGATTAAACTACTCCAAGCTATGGGAGGAAATTCAAAACAATAGCAAAGAAGTTAAAAACTTTGAAAAAAAAATTAGATGAATGGATAACTAGAATAACCAATGGAGAGAAGGGCTTAAAGGAGCTGATGGAGCTGAAAGCCAAGTATCGAGAACTATGTGAAGATTGCAGAAGCCTCGGTAGCCGATGCGATCAACTGGAAGAAAGTGTATCAGTGATGGAAGATGAAATGAATGAAATGAAGCGAGAAGGGAAGTTAAGAGAAAAAAGAATAAAAAGAAACGAACAAAGCCTCCAAGAAATTTGGGACTATGTGAAAAGACCAAATCTACGTCTGATTGGTGTACCTGAAAATGACGAGGAGAATGGAACCAAGTTGTAAAACACTCTGCAAGATATTATCCAGGAGAACTTCCCCAATCTAGCAAGGCAGGCCAACATTCAGATTCAGGAAATACAGAGAATGCCACAAAGATACTCCTCGAGAAGAGCAACTCCAAGACACATAATTGTCAGATTTACCAAAGTTGAAATGGAGGAAAAAATGTTAAGGGCAGCCAGAGAGAAAGGTCCAGTTACCCACAAAGGGAAGCCCATCAGACTAACAGCTGATCTCTCGGCAGAAACTCTACAAGCCAGAAGAGAGTGGGGGCCGATATTCAACATTCTTAAAGAAAAGAATTTTCAACCCAGAATTTCATATCCAGCCAAACTAAGCTTCATAAGTGAAGGAGAAATAAAATACTTTACAGACAAGCAAATGCTGAGTGATTTTGTCACCACCAGGCTTGCCCTAAAAGAGCTCCTGAAGGAAGCACTAAACATGGAAAGGAACAACCGGTACCAGCCCCTGCAAAAACATGCCAAATTGTAAAGACCATCGAGGCTAGGAAGAAACTGCATCAACTAACGAGCAAAATAACCAACTAACATCATAATGACAGGATCAAATTCACACATAACAATATTAACTTTAAATGTAAATGGGCTAAATGCTCCAATTAAAAGACACAGACTGGCAAACTGGATAAGGAGTCAAAACCCATCAGTGTGCTGTATTCAGGAAACCCATCTCACGTGCAGAGACACACATAGACTCAAAATAAAGGGATGGAGGAAGATCTATCAAGCAAATGGAAAACAAAAAAAGGCAGGGGTTGCAATCCTAGTCTCTGATAAAATAGACTTTAAACCAACAAAGATCAAAAGAGACAAAGAAGGCCATTACATAATGGTAAAGGGATCAATTCAACAAGAAGAGCTAACTATCCTAAATATATATGCACCCAACACAGGAGCACCCAGATTCATAAAGCAAGTCCTGAGTGACCTACAAAGGGACTTAAACTCCCACACAATAATAATGGAAGATTTTAACACCCCACTGTCAACATTAGACAGATCAACGAGACAGAAAGTTAATAAGGATATCCAGGAATTGAACTCAGCTCTGCACAAAGTGGACCTAATAGACATCTACAGAACTCTCCACCCCAAATCAACAGAATATACATTTTTTTCAGCACCACACCACACCTATTCCAAAATTCACCACATAGTTGGAAGTAAAGCTCTCCTCAGCAAATGTAAAAGAACAGAAATTATAACAAACTGTCTCTCAGACCACAGTGCAATCAAACTAGAACTCAGGATTAAGAAACTCACTCAAAACCGCTCAACTACATGGAAACTGAACAACCTGCTCCTGAATGACTATTGGGTACATAATGAAATGAAGGCAGAAATAAAGATGTTCTTTGAAACCAACGAGAACAAAGACACAACATACCAGAATCTCTGGGACACGTTCAAAGCAGTGTGTAGAGGGAAATTTATAGCACTAAATGCCCACAAGAGAAAGCAGGAAAGATCCAAAATTGACACCCTAACATCACAATTAAAAGAACTAGAAAAGCAAGAGCAAACACATTCAAAAGCTAGCAGAAGGCTAGAAATAACTAAAATCAGAGCAGAACTGAAGGAAATAGAGACACAAAAAACACTTCAAAAAATTAATGAATCCAGGAGCTGGTTTTTTGAAAAGATCAACAAAATTGATAGACCACTAGCAAGACTAATAAAGAGGAAATGAGAGAAGAATCAAATAGATGCAATAAAAAATGAAAAAGGGGATATCACCACCGATCCCACAGAAATACAATCTACCATCAGAGAATACTACAAACACCTCTATGCAAATAAACTAGAAAATCTAGAAGAAATGGATAAATTCCTTGACAAATACACCCTCCCAAGACTAAACCAGGAAGAAGTTGAATCTCTGAATAGACCAATAACAGGCTCTGAAATTGTGGCAATAATCAATAGCTTACCAACCAAAAAAAGTCCCGGACCTGATGGATTCATGGCCGAATTCTACCAGAGGTACAAGGAGGAACTGGTACCATTCCTTCTGAAACTATTCCAATCGATAGAAAAAGAGGGAATCCTCCCTAACACATTTTATGAGGCCAGCATCATCCTGATACCAAAGCCTGGCAGAGACATAACCAAAAAAGAGAATTTCAGACCAATATTCTTGATGAACATTGATGCAAAAATCCTCAATAAAATACTGGCAAACTGAATCCAGCAGCACATCAAAAAGCTTATCCACCATGATCAAGTGGGCTTCATCCCTGGGATGCAAGGCTGGTTCAACATACACAAATCAATAAATGTAATCCAGCATATAAACAGAACCAAAGACAAAAACCACATGATTATCTCAATAGATGCAGAAAAGGCCTTTGACGAAATTCAACAGCCTTCATGCTAAAAACTCTCAATAAATTAGGTATTGATGGGACGTATCTCAAAATAATAAGAGCTATCTATGACAAGCCCAAAGCCAATATCATACTGAATGGGCAAAAACTGGAAGCATTCCCTTTGAAAATTGGCACAAGACAGGGATGCCCTCTCTCACCACTCCTATTCAACATAGTGCTGGAGGTTCTGGTCAGGGAAATCAGGCAGGAGAAGGAAATAAAGGGTATTCAATTAGGAAAAGAGGAAGTCAAATTGTCCATGTTTGCAGATGACCTGATTGTATATCTAGAAAACCCCATCGTCTCAGCCCAAAATCTCCTTAAGCTGATTAGCAACTTCAGCAAAGTCTCAGGATACAAAATCAATGTACAAAAATCACAAGCATTCTGGTACACCAATCACAGACAAACAGCCAAATCATGAGTGAACTCCCATTCACAATTGCTTCAAAGAGAATAAAATACCTAGGAATCCAACTTACAAGGGATGTGAAGGACCTCTTCAAGGAGAACTACAAACCACTGCTCAATGAAATAAAAGAGGATACAAACAAATGGAAGAACATTCCATGCTCTTGGGTTGGAAGAATCAATATCATGAAAATGGCCATACTGCCCAAGGTAATTTATAGATTCCATGCCATCCCCATCAAGCTATCAATGACTTTCTTCACAGAATTGGAAAAAACTACTTTAAAGTTCATATGGAACCAAAAAAGAGCCTGCATCACTAAGTCAATCCTAAGCCAAAAGAACAAAGCTGGAGGCATCACGCTACCTGACTTCAAACTGTACTACAAGGCTACAGTAACCAAAACAGCATGGTACTGGCACCACAACAGAGACATACATCAATGGAACAGAACAGAGCCCTCAGAAATGATGCCGCACATCTACAACTATCTGATCTTTGACAAACCTGACAAAAACAAGAAATGGGGAACGGATTCCCTATTTAATAAATGGTGCTGGGAAAACTGGCTAGCCATATGTAGAAAGCTGAAACTGGATCCCTTCCTTACACCTTATATAAAAATTAATTCAAGATGGATTAAAGACTTAAATATTGGACTTAAAACCATTAAAATCCTACAAGAAAACCTAGGCAATACCATTCAGGACATAGGCGTGGGCAAGGACTTCATGTCTAAAACACAAAAGCAATGGCAACGAAAGCCAAAATTGACAAATGGGATCTAATTAAACTAAAGAGCTTCTGCACAGCAAAAGAAACTACCATCAGAGTGAACAGGCAACCTACAGAATGGGAGAAAATTTTTGCAACCTACTCATCTGACAAAGGGCTAATATCCAGAATCTACAATGAACTCAAACAAATTTACAAGAAAAAAACAAACAACCCCATCAAAAAGTGGGCGAAGGACATGAACAGACACTTCTCAAAAGAAGACATTTATGCAGCCAAAAAACACATGAAAAAATGCTCATCATCACTGGCCATCAGAGAAATGCAAATCAAAACCACAGTGAGATACCATCTCACACCAGTTAGAATGGCCATCACTAAAAAGTCAGGAAACAACAGGTGCTGGAGAGGATGTGGAGAAATAGGAACACTTTTACACTGTTGGTGGGACTGTAAACTAGTTCAACCATTGTGGAAGTCAGTGTGGCGATTCCTCAGGGATCTAGAACTAGAAATACCATTTGACCCAGCCATCCCATTACTGGGTATATACCCAAAGAACTATAAATCCTGCTGCTATAAAGACACATGCACACATATGTTTATTGCGGCACTATTCACAATAGCAAAGAGTTGGGACCAACCCAAATGTCCAACAACGATAGACTGGATTAAGAAAATGTGGCACATATACACCATGGAATACTATGCAGCCATAAAAAAATGATGAGTTCATGTCCTTTGTAGGGACATGGATGAAACTGGAAAACATCATTCTCAGTAAACTATCTCAAGGACAAAAAACCAAACACCACATGTTCTCACTCATAGGTGGGAATTGAACAATGAGAACTCATGGACACAGGAAGGGGAACATCACACTCCAGGGACTGTTGTGGGGTGGGAGGAGGGGGGAGGGACAGCATTAGGAGATAAACCTAATGCTAAATGACGAGTTAATCGGTGCAGCAAAACAACATGGCACATGGATACATATGTAACAAACCTGCACACTGTGCACATGTACCCTAAAACCTAAAGTATAATAATAAAAATAAATAAATAAAATAAAATTTAAAAAAAAGAAAATGGTGGTAACTGATATTACGGAGAAAGTGAACACTAAATAATTTCAAGTGGTAAAAGCAGAAAGCAAAATTGTGGGATTTTTAAAATTTTGTTTGTTTTTGTTTTTACTGAGATTACAAGTATATTAGGAAAAATTATATTTAAAAAATTTGGAGGAAAGAAAATTTGCCATTAGCTAAATGAAGAGGGAGAGATGGATGGGTTTAAAACTTTTTCTTTTCTTTCTTTCCCAAATTTTCTGAGCTGGGTTCTGAAAGGATGAACCAATAAAAAAATATATATATGGAAAAAGATTACAAATCCTGGGCTAAGGGCAAAGTGGTTTCAACCCTGATCATGTATCCCCAACCCTCTGATACTCCAAAGTCAGGACTTCCTTTTGTTCATCCAGGACGTTTTTATTCTGTAGAGTTTTTTGTTTGTTTGTTTTTGTGACAGAATCTCGCTCTGTTGCCCGGACTGGAGTGCAGTGGTGCAGTCTTGGCTCACTGCAACCTCCACCTCCCCTGTTCAAGCAATTCTCATTCCTCAGCCTCCCAAGTAGCTGAGACCACAGGCACACACCATCAAGCCTGGCTAATTTTTGTGTTTTTTGTAGAGATGGGGTTTCACCATGTTGGCCAGGCTGGTCTCAAACTCCTGACCTCAAGTGATCCACCCACCTTGGCACCCCCAAAGTTCTGGGACTACAAGTGTGCCACCATGCCTCAGCTTCCATAGAGTTTAGTTTTGATTTGTTTTGTTTAATTTTTATTTTTTAATTTTATTTTTCCATAAGTTATTCAGGTACAGGTGGTATTTGGTTACATGAGTAAATTCTTTACACTAGTGATTTGTGAGATATTGGTGCACCCATCACCTAAGCATTATACACTGCACCATATTTATAGTCTTTTATCCCTCATCTCCCTCCCATTCTTCCCCCCAAGTCCCCAAAGTCCATTGTATCATTCTTATGCCTTTGCATCCTCATAGCTTAGCTCTCACATATAATTGAGAACATACAATGTTTGGTTTTCCATTCCTGAGTTACTTCACTTAGAATAATAGTCTCCAGTGTCATCCAGGTCACTGGGAATTTGGGTTGGTTCCATGATTTTGCGTTGGGCATTTGGGTTGGTTCCATGATTTGCAATTGTGAATGATGCTGCTATAAACATGCATGTGCAAGTATCTTTTTCGAATAATGACTTCTTTTCCAAACTGTTTTCCATAGCAGCTGTACTAGTTTACATTCCCACCAGCAGTGTAGAAATGTTCCTTGATCACTGCATCCACGCCAACATCTACTGTTTTTTGATTTTTTTTTATTATGGCCATTCTTGCAGGAGTAAGGTGGTATTGCACTGTGGTTTTGTCTATTTGTGCTCTTTCAGACTTTTTGAGGTAGGCATTTAGGGCTATGAACTTTCCTCTTAGCACTGCCTTAGCTGTATGCCAGAGGTTTTGATAGGTTGTGTCATTATTGTCATTCAGTTTGAAGAATTTTTTAAATTTCCATCTTGATTTTGTTTTTGACCCAATGCTCATTCAGGAGCAGGGTGTTTTTGTTGCTTTGTTGTTTTGTTTTTTTTTTGCTGAGACAGAGTTTCGCTCTTGTTGCCCAGGCTGGAGTGCAGTGGTGCAATCTCAGCTCACTGCAACCTCTGCCTCCTGGGTTCAAGCAGTTCTCCTGCCTCAGTCTCCTGAGTAGCTGGGATTACAGGCGCATGCCACCACTCCTGCCTGATTTTTGTATTTTTAGTAGACACGGGGTTTTGCCGTGTTGGGCAGGCTGGTCTCGAACTCCTGACTTCAGGTGATCCTCCCGCCTCAGCCTCCCAAAGTGCTGGGATTACAGGCGTGAGCCGCAGTGCCTGGCCTATTTGCGTGGTTTTGAAGGTTCTTTTTGGAGTTGATTTCCAGTTTTATTCCACTATGGTCTGAGAGAGTGCTTGATATAATTTCAATTTTCTTAAATTTATGGAGGCTTGTTTACAGCCTATCATGATCTATCTTGGAGAAAGTTCCATGCACTGTTGAATAGAATGTGTATTCTGTGGTTGTCGGATGAAATGTTCTGTATATATCTGTTAAGTCCATTTGTTCCAAAGTACAGTTTAAATCCATTGTTTCTTGGTTGACTTTCTGTCTTGATGACTTGTCTAGTGGTATCTGCCAAGACCAGCTCAGTTATGGAGACCCTAACCCAGCGGTGCTAGAGGAATTAAAGACACACACACAGAAATATAGGGTGTAGAGTGGGAAATCAGGGGTCTCACAGCCTTCAGAGCTGAGAGCCCTTAACAGAGATGTACCCACATATTTATTGACAGCAAGCCAGTGATAAGCATTGTTTCTATAGATTATAGATTTACTAAAAATATTCCTTAGGGGAAACAAAGGGATGGGCCAAAACAAAGGGATGGGCTCTGGCTAGTTATCTGCAGCAGGAACATGTCCTTAAGGCACAGATTGCTCATGCTATTGTTTGTGGCTTAGGAACACCTTTAAGTGGTTTTCCACCCTGGTTGGGCCAGGTGTTCCTTGCCCTTATTCCGGTAAACCCACAACCTTCCACGTGGGTGTCATGGCCATCATGAATATGTCACAGTGCTGCAGAGATTTTGTTTATGGCCAGTTTTGGGGCCAGTTTATGGCCAGATTTGGGGGCCTATCCCCAGCAGCTGTCAGTGGAGTATTGAAGTCCCCCACTATTATTTTGTTGCTATCTATCTCATTTCTTAGGTCTGTTAGTAATTGTTTTATAAATTTGGGAGCTCCAGTGTTAGGTGCATATATGTTTAGGATTGTGATATTTTCCTTTTGGACAAGGCCTTTTACCATTGTATAATGTCCCTCTTTTGTCTTTTTTGACTGCTGTTGCTTTAAAGTTTGTTTTGTCTGATCTAAGAATAGCTACCTATCCTGCTTGCTTTTGGTGTCCATTTGCATGAAACACCTTTTTCCACCCCTTTAAGTTTATTTGAGTCCTTATGTGTTAGGTGAGTCTCTTGAAGATAGCATATAGTTGGTTGGTGAGTTCTTATCCATTCTGCAGTTCTGCATCTTTTAAGTGGAGCACTTAGGCCATTTACATTCAATGTTATTATTGAAATGTGAGGTGCCATTGTGTTCATTGTGCTCTTTGCTGCCTGTGTACTTTGGGGTTTTTTTGTTTGTTTGTTTTTTGGTTTTGCTTTTTAACTTGTATTTTTGTTTTATAGGTCCTGTGTGATTTATGCTTTAAAGAGGTTCTGTTTTGATGTGTTTCTGGGATTTGTTTCAAGATTTAGAGCTCCTTTTAGCAGTTCTTGTAATGGTGGCTTGGTAATGGCAAATTCTCTCAGCATTTGTTTGTCTGAAAAGGACTGTATCTTTTGTTCATATATGATACTTAGTTTCACTGCATACAAAATTCTTGGCTGATAATTGTTTTGTTTGAGGAGGCTGAAGATAGGGCCCCAATCCCTTCTGGCTTGTAGAGTTTCTGCTGAGAAATCTGCTGTTAAGCTGATAGATTTTCCTTTATAGGTTGCCTGGTGCTTCTTTCTCACAGCTCTTAAGATTCTTTCCTTTGTCTTAGCTTTGGATAACCTGATGACAATGTGTCTGGGTGCAGATCTTTTTGTGATGAATTTCCCAGGTGCTCTTTGTGCTTCTTATATTTGCATGTCTAGATCTCTAGCAAGACCAGGGAAGTTTTCCTCGATTATTCCCCCAAATATGTTTTCCAAGCTTTTAGAATTGTCCTCTTCCTCAGGAAGACCAATTATTCCTAGGTTTGGTAGTTTAACAAAATCCCAGACTTCTTGGAGGCTTTGTTCATATTTTCTTGTTCTTTTTTCTTTCTCTTTGTTGGATTAGGTTAATTTGCATTTCTAAAAGTGCGTCCAAAATTTCCTGAATTTTTTACTGTTTTTTCTTTAAGCTATCTATTTTCTTGAATATTTCTCCCTTCTTTTTTTTTTTTTTTTTTTTTTTTTCTGACGAAGTCTCACTCTGTTGCCCAAGCTGGAGTGCAGTGGCACAATCTTGGCTCACTGCAACCTCCGCCTCCCAGGTTCAAGCAATTCTCCTGCCTCAGCCTCCCGAGTAGCTGGGACTACAGGCGTGTGCCACCACACCCAGCTAATTTTTGTATTTTTAGTAGAGATGGGGTTTCACCATGTTGGCCAGGATGGTCTTGATCTCTTGACCTTGTGATCTGCCCGCCTTGGCCTCCCAAAGTGCTGGGATTACAGGTGTGAGCCACCACACCCGGGCCTCCCTTCACTTCTTGTATCATTTTTTGGATTTCCTTGCATTGGGCTTTGCCTTTCTCTGGTATCTCCCTGATTGCCTTAATAGCTAACCTCCTGAATTCTTTTTCAGATAAATCAGGGATTTCTTCTTGGTTTGTATCCATTGCTGGTGAACTAGTGTGATTTTTGGGGGGTGTCGACAAGCCTTGTTTTGTCATATTACCTGGGTGGGTTTTCTGGTTCCTTCTCATTTGGGTAGGTAGACTCTGTCAAAGGGAAGGTCTAGGGCTGAAGGCTGTTGTTCAGATTTTTGTGTTCCACAGGGTGTTCCGCTGATGTAGTACTCTTCCCCCTTTTCCTGTGGATGTGGCTTCCTGTGAGCCGAACTGCAGTGATTGTTATCTCTCTTCTGGGTCTAGCCACCCAGCGAGTCTGCCCAGCTCTGGGTTGGTACTAGGAGTTGTCTGCACAGAGTCCTGTGATGTGAGCTGTCTATGGATACCAATGCCTGTTCCGGTGGAGGTGGCAGAGGGTGCAGTGGACTCTGTGAGGGTTCTTAGCTTTGGTTTAATGCTCTACTTTTGTGCTGGTTGGCCTCCTGCCAAGAGGTGGCACTTTCCAGAAAGCATCAGCTGTAGTAGTATGGTTAGGGACCGGTGGTGGGCGGGGCCCTAGAACTCCCAAGATTATATGCCCTTTGTCTCCTGCTACCAGGGTAGATAGGGAAGGACCATCACGTGGGGCTGGGGCTAGGCACATCTGAGCTCAGACTCTCCTTGGGGGGATCTTGCTGCAGCTTCTGTGGGGGATGGGGGTGAGATTCCCGTGTCACTGGAGTTGTGTACCTAGAAGAATTATGGCTGCCTCTGCTGAGTCATACAGGTTGTCAGGGAAGTTGGGGAAAGCCGGCAGTCACAGGCCTCACCCAGCTCCCATGCAAACTGAAGGGCCGGTCTCACTCCCACTGTGCCCTTCCAACATCCCTGAGTCTGTTTCTAGGTGGAGGGCAAGACGGGATTGAAAACTTGTCTGAGGCTTTCCACCTCCCAGCTGCAAAAGAAAAGGGCTTTAGTTCTTCCCCGACCTGTGAAGTCTGCAAGCTGGGTTCACGCCCTCCCCAAGTTCTGGCCGGGAGGCTTCTCCCCAGTTCAAACTGTTACAAAGTTCAGCTGCAGAATTTCTTCTCCCTGTGGAATTTTACCCCCTGCTCCTTTGGCCACCCACCTGATGGATCCCTGTGGTGCCAGGCAGGTATGGGCTGCTTGGGGACTCAGTGAGCTCTCAGGGCCTTTCTGCTGCTTCCCCTACCCCTGTATTTCGCTCAGCTTAGCTCTCTAACTTGACTCAGGTCCAGGTAAAGTCAGAAATTTCTCCTGCAAACAGACCAGCTTCTCCAGTGGGGGGTGTGTGTTCAGGAGAGGAGGGTCTTTCTTTCCCACTTCCACAGTTGGGGCACTCACAGTATTTGGGATGTCTTCCGGTCCTGCAGGAGTAGTCTGCTTCCTTCAGAGGGTCTGTGGGTCCTCTCAGGATTGCTGGTTCTTGCAGTCAATCTTGAACTAAAATTCACAGTGCAAGCCTCCACATGCTCAGCTAATACAATTTTGAAAAAAGTTAGAGGAATCACTCTGCCCAATCCAACACGTATTATGTTCCTACAATAATTAAGAATGATCACAAGGTCCCACAATAGGCTGTTTGCAAGCTGAAGAGCAAGGAGAGCCAGTCAGAGTCCCAAAACTGAAGAACCTGGAGTCCGATGTTCGAGGGCAGGAAGCATCCAGCATGGAAGAAAGATAAAGATTGGGAGGCCAGGCTGTCTCTTCTTCCATAGAGTTTTTGAGACAGGTTCCCTGTATTCTTCCCACCAAGCCAGCATTGGAGCCAGCCCCTGCCAGCAGAAAGCTGGTTCTCCCATCATACTGTGACCTCCCTGTTTTGGTTTTATGGTGCAGTGTGTGTATTGTAGGTACATTAAATCTGAATGAATTGATAAGGGTGGCTGAAAGTAGAATGCCGTGGAGTTAATAGTTTCTGTGATCCTACATGTTCCAAGATATCTACAGCAGTCCAAAAAGCCAGTTTTCCTTTCTGGTGTCTATGGGCATACACTTTGTTCTGTTCCTTAGTAAGTCACACTTTGTCTTCCAGGTCCTCTAGGATCCCTGCAATGTTCCATTTGTTGCCTGGGCATTGGAATAATAGCAGTGCTTGGTGCTACAGAAATAGATGGATGGAAGCTGTGGTTACTGTGACACCAAAAACTTGTCCCTTGAGCTCCCTACTCCTCTTTCTCCTATATTTTTTGGTAATTGGCTCTGTCATTCACCTCACTGCAGGATTCAGAATCCTGGTACTGGGTCTTATATTTCTTTTTCCCTTACCCTCCTCATCCAAATAGTCACCAGTTCTGCTTCATGCTCTCATGATTTCTCACCTGAGTTACCCTAGTAGCTTCCAAATAGGGCCCTCTGATTTCAATCTTGGACACTCCCACTATCTTTTATATTATGGAAAGATGTAATCATGTTACTCCCCATGTAAAATCCCTCAGAGAGCACTGCAGATACAATTCAAGCCAGTTAGCTTAGTGTTAAGGTTTTACATGCATTTCTGCAGCCATCTGCCCCTACTCTTGCACCCTAATAATGCCAAATTTCTTTTAGGCCATAATTTCATCATCTGCAAAATGAGGATAATAAATAGTACCTACTTCATATGATTGTAATAAGGCCCCTCAAAACTGTTTCATGCCTCTTTTGCCCACTGCATTAGGCTGTTCTCATATTGCTATAAAGAAATACCTGAGACTGCATAATTTATAAAGAAAAGAAGTTTAATTGACTCACATTTCTACAGGCTATATAGGAAGCATGATGGTAGCATCTGCTTGGCTGCTGGGGAGGCCTCAGAAAACTTACAGTCAGCCGGGCACAGTGGCTCACTCCTGTAATCCCAGCACTTGGGGAGGCCGAGGTGGGCAGATCACCTGAGGTCAGAAGTTCGAGACCAGCCTGACCAACATGGTGAAACCTCATCCCTACTAAAAATACAAAAATTAGCCGGGTGTGGTGGGAGGGCACCTGTAACTCCAGCTACTCAGGAGGCTGAGGCAGGAGAATCACTTGAACCCAGGAGGTGGAGGTTGCAGTGAGCCAAGATCGCGCCACTGCACTCCAACCTGGACAACAGAGTGGGACTCTGTCTCAAAAAAAAAAAAAAAAAGGAAGCAAGAAAACTTAGAGTCATGGCAGAAGGCAAAGCAGGAGCAGGCACTTCACATGGACACAGCAAGAGCAAGAGTGCAAGGCACAAGGTACTATACACTTTTAAACAACCAGATCTCATGAGAACTCACTATCATGAGGACAGTACTGAGGAGAATGGTGCTAAACCGTTCATGAGAAATTCACCCCCATGATCCATTCACCTCCCAGCAGGCCCCACCTCCAGCGTTGGGGATTACATTTCAATATGAGATTTGAGCAGGAACACACATCCAAACTATATTCCAGTGTTTGTTTGTTTTTTTTCTTGCCTGTAATACTTTTTCCAGCTGGCTAATTTCTGCTTATCTAATCAATATTCAAGTCAAAGGACCCCTTCCTGAACCCCTAATCCTAGATGAATACTTCTCCTTTATCCCCTAACTTCCTGTGCATAGCCACTGGAAGCGCTTTTAACATAGAAGATAATGCCTGTTCTTCACCTCCATCTCCAGTGTGCTGGGCTTACCTGTGCTTGATTAAAGTTTGGAAAAAAAAGAATGGAATCAGCAGACCTGAGCATAATCCTGGCTCTGTCAATAGCTCGCTGGGTGATGTTGAGCAAATCATTTTCCCTCTCTCAATCTCTCATTTTCCCAAGGAGGTTGGACCAGGTGATCCCTGAAATTCCCTTCCATTTTGAAGTGACAAGCTTATGGGGAGAAGAAAAGCAGCAAGATAATCTTAGAAATTGGGAGAATATGTTATGAAATAGAATGCACCTCCTATTACTTACTTTTCTTTTTCTTCTGTCTTTTAGAGGTCATTTTCTTCTGAGGAAGTCATTCTTAAGGACTATTCTGTCCCCAACCCCGGCTGGAACAAGGACCTAAGACTGCTCTTTGACCAGTTTATGAAGAAATGTGAAGATGGCTCCTGGAAACGTTTGCCTTCATATAAACGTACACCTACTGAAAGGATTCAAGACTTCAAAACCCGTTTTCTTGGTAGAAACAGCCACTTTCCCATTAATATATCTGAGCATCAAATATAAAGCTAAGAACAGATTGAAGTACTAGTTATTACCTGAAAAAAAGAAAGGGTATAATGCAGGATTATGGTTCTATAGTCACCAGTTTTATAGACCAGAAATCACAATAAATTTTGCAGATTGGAGAGCATAAAGCCTATTGCCAAGAATAAGACTGCTTCCACCCTGGCATTCTTATCACCATTAGCAAGAGTGAAGAAAGGGTCCCAGAGAGCTTCCACCCTTTTACAGCCTCATCACCTCTCCGTCTTGAGGCTGTCATCTAATCTCATTTCACCCTTTATCCCATATCTGATTATATCACCCTAAGAAGCTCAGAACACTCAGGTTACACCCACATCTCCCAGTATCTAAATCCCCAGGGCAACCCACCCAACACCCAAAACACACACATGGCAATTCCTATCCTTCCGTGTTTTTTTACTAATATACTTTTTTAGCATTATAATTTTATAGAAAAATTAGCCTAAAGTACAGAGAGTTCCCATATACCCTTTATCCCCTCCCCACCCCTAATTTCTCCTATTATTAACATCTCACATTACTGTGGTGTATTTGTTACAATTGATGAGCCAATATTGATATATTATTCTTAATTAAGGTCCATAGTTTGTTTTAGGGTTCACTCTTTGTGTTGTGTTTTCCGTGGGTTTTAACAACTGTATAACGACAGATGTCTATCATTATAGTATATTGAATCATTCACAGATATTTCTGAGTTACTCATTATCTTTTAATCATCCAAACACATCTTTAGGTGGTGGGTGGTTTTTTTTAACTGACTTTTAAGAAGGCCCTTGGGCTGGGCACCGTGGCTCGTGCCTATAATCCCAGCACTTTGGGAGACTGAGGCAGGCGGATCACTTGAGGTCAGGGGTTTAAGACCAGCCTGGCCAACATGGTGAAACCTCATCTCTACTAAAAATACAAAAAAAGTTAGTTGGGCGTCGAGGCGGGGACCTGTAATCCCAGCTACTTGGGAGGCTGAGGCATAAGAATTACTTGAAAGGCAGAGGTTGCAGTGAGCTGAGATCACGCCACTGTGCTCCATCCTGGGTGATAGAGTGAGACCATCTCCCCCCTACAAAAAAAAAAAAAGAGAAAAAGAAGGCTCTCAATATTGCCCAGCAACCATACTTCATGTTTCCCTAGTTTATTCACTCTCCTCCTTTACTGGATGAGTATTTTCTGCCTTTTTCTTTCTTCTTGTGCCTCTAATACTTTCCCTTCACACCCTCAGTTGGTCTCGCTTCCTATCTCACCAAGAGGAAATAAAAGCAGTCAGAAGAGAACTTCCAGTCTCCCATTGCCTCACATATCCTCCTCCCTGCATCTGTGCCTGATGTTCTGCTTCTTCCTGCTGTGAGTGAACCATCCACACTCTTAGGGAGACCAAGCCTTCCATTTGTGCACTGCATTCCATTTTCTTTGGCCTACTGAAGGACATCCATCTCTGCTAGATGTTTCTTATCAGCATATAAACATGCCACAGCTGCATTTCTCTCTTCCCAGTCTCTCTCTCTCTTTTGTTTTGGGGGTTTTTTTGTTTGTTTTGTTGGTTTTTTTTTTTTCAGTTTTGAGAATGAGTCTCGCTCTGTCACTCAGGCTGGAATGCGGTGGCGTGACCTTGGCTCACTGCAACCTCCTCCTCCCAGGTTTCTCCCACCTCAACCTCTCAAGTATCTGGGATTACAGGTGCATGCCACCACACCCGGCTTATTTTTGTATTTTAGTAGAGACAGGGTTTCACAATGTTGGCCTGGCTGGTCTCGAACTCCTGAATTCAAGTGATCTGCCCCACCTTGGCCTCCAAAAGTGCTGGGATTACAGGCATGAGCCACTGTGCCCAGCCTATCTTGAACCCACTCCCTCAAAACAGCTCTTGCCAAGGGTACCAGTGACCTTCATGTTGCCGAGTCCGCTAACTCTCAGCTTTTGGCACAGCTGGTGACTCCTTTCTATTTGAACGTAACTTCCAGGACACCACATTCTCCACTTTACTGGTCCCTCCTTTTCAATTTCTTGGGCTGGTTCTTCCCCATCCTCAAACCCTTCATATTAGGGCGCCCTCAAGTCTCAGTCCTTAGTACTCCTCTCTTCTCCACACTCCATTGGTAATCTCATGCAGTCTGTCAGCTTTAGAGACCATCCAAAAGTTGACAACTTCTTAATTAAATGGTTGAAATTTAGTGCCTGGGTTCAAATTCTGGTTCCACAATTTAAAGCTGTGGAACTTTGAGCAAGGCACTTTACCTTTCTGTGCCTCAGTTTCCTCATGGTAGATACTTTAGTATTTGCTGAAGGAATGAATAAAAATAAAACTAATCAAGAAAAATTATAGAGTTCTTAAGTTTCTTTGCAGAATCTCTGATATATCTCAAGGGAAGCATTATTCTGTTTTATAAATGAACAGGAAGAATGTGTGGTTTGTATTACTAATTCTTTTCCAACTATTAGCACATCGCACAACTGACTGTCCTTACCCCAGCACAATCTGGCTTCTACCCTAACAGCTCTACTGAAATGTCTTCATTGAAGCCACTAGTGACGGAAGTGCCAAATTCAGTGTGCATTCTTCAGCACTTACCATACTAGACCTCCCTGTCTCATTCTCATTGAAACATTTTCTTTTGGCTTTCATAAACCTTTCAGACCAATCTTCCCTCCTCCTTCTACTTGCTCCTTAAATGTCAATGTTTTCCAGGGTTCCATTCCTACATTTTCTCATTTCTTCATCCAACCCTCATTCGCTCTTGACTAAAATTTGACCCTCTCAGAATCAAGAGGAATTTGAGGTCCTCCTTGCTACCCACACTTGTTTTCAAACCATTACTTCCCCTCATCTTAAAAAGCCCTCTGGGCTGGGCACAGTGGCTCAACACTTTGGGAGGCCAAAGTGGCAGATCACTTGAGGCCAGGAGTTTGAGACCAGCCTGGGTGACAGAGCAAGATTCTGTCTCAAAAAAAAAAAAAAAAAAACCTCTGTTTCTTTCAGTTTATACCATCTAACTTTGTCACCCTCCTCTTCTTCTCCTCCTTGTTGCTGTCATCTGTCAACTTCTCTCTCAGTGTTGAGTATTTCAGCAGCTGGTCTGCTATCTACCCAACTCCATTCAGCATTCTCAGCAACTCGAGCATCCACACAGTGGCTCCTCAGTTTATGTGCTTCCTCATCACTATGAACTTTTCTTATCCCCCAGTCACAGCCACACACTCCCATGAACATCTCGAGCCTTATCTTCATGCAGTACACAGCCTCCAGATGCATACATTTAAACATCCTGTTTTCTGATGACAGCATTTTTCCTTTCAGCAGCTTACTTGTTCAAAGGCCTCTCAGAAACAATTGTTATTTCATTAAGACCTCCTGAGTTCATTGAATCCTTTACTTTCTCATGGTCCCATAGCCCTCATCTATCTGACCTTTTGTAGCCCACCTAACCTAGGAAAACCCCAGCCCTGGATGAATCCAACCATCTGCCATCTTTACTTTGAACAGGCTTTCACATAGTTAAGCATTGCTAGAGAAAATCACCCCATCTAGCAGATAGGTTTGGTGATTGTGACCTTCGTAGTCTCATCTCCTGTCTCCATTCTTATCCTCCTCAAAGCCCTTCTTCCACTCAACTGTCAGAATGATTCAAAATGCAAATCTCATCATGTTATTCCACTGCTATTTTCAGTGCTATCCCATTTCTTAGAATACTATTGCCTTTCAGACTTAAAAATGAATATGAAGCACCTAGGAATCTTGTTAAAATGCAAGTTCTGCTTCAGAAGGTCAGAGGTAGAACCTGAGATTCTGCATTTCCAACAGACTTCTTTCACCATCACAAAGGACAAATGCATCCTCTTGAGAGCAGTAGCTTTTGGTCTTTATTTTGAAATGACCTACATTTTAACTCAACCCAGACCTTATTTTTCTCATTTTTATGAAATAAGCTCAAGGTTTGCCAATCTAGACCAGAAATCTCGAACTCCTAAGTAAAAAAATTATAAGTGCTTGACACCCATCTTATCCTGAAGTCCTGGAATGTCAGAGTTGGAAGAGATCTTAGAGCTCATTTTGTTTTATCTCCTCATTGTATGGATAAAGTGTGCAAAAGAGTGAGTTCTAGGCCAGAGGTAGGCCAATAATTTAATTTTCCCAACTCACGGGCCAAGGTTCTTTCCACTGCACCATAATACTCATCCCCAATTTTAAGTTTCCTTGTCTGTCCTTCTAAACCATCAATTCACTCAACAACTGCTTAAGTGTATATAGTATGTGCACATCTGTGCCATTTGTTGGGTATGCAAAGTCTAAAAGACAGGATGCCTGCCCTGGGATGCTCATGACCTAATTAAAAGGCATCCTTCCTGTCCCTCTCCCCACTTCTCCTGGATCTTCTCATCTGTATCCTTTTCCACGTTTGTAAATATAAATTCAATAGAAACAAAAAAAAACAGTTTTATATATGACAAATCATGATGAGCTATGAAAGAAAGGTGAGTAGGGGGATTAAATTTTAAAATAGATACAAAAGGATAAATGCATTTCTTGAGAGCAATGGCTTTCAATCTTTATTTTGAAGTGACCTATATTTTTATTCAATCCAGTTCCCCCAACTTGCTCACAATTGTGTAAGTGAAAAAAAACTGTGTCTAAACAAGTGCACTATTACTTACCTGTTAACTAAGTGTTCTGTTTCTTTTTAAAGCCTGGTTAATGGCCAGACTCTGTGGCTCACACCTATAATCCCAGCACTTTGGGAGGCCGAGGCAGGCGGATCCCTGAGTTCAGGAGTTCAAGACCAGCCTGACCAACATGGAGAAACCCCGTCTCTACTAAAAATACAGAATTAGTCAGGCGTGGTGGTGGGCGCCTGTAATCCCAGCTACTTGGGAGGCTGAGGCAGGAGAATCGCTTGAACCCGGGAGGCGGAGGTTGCAGTGAGCTGAGATCACGCTATGGCACTACAGCCTGGGCAATAAGAGCGAAACTCTGTCAAAAAAAAAAGAAGCCGGGTTACAACCCACAGTCTGATTTCATGAACCCTAATGGTTCTAACTGCCAGTTTTGGGGGCTTTGAGTATTGGGCAGAACTGATCCTGTTGCTGATTCAGACTAAACTCATGTCTGCCAGGGAAACCTCCTTTCTGTTACATTTTTTATTTTCTGTAAATTGCATTTAAACCACAGTTCTTCCAAGAAGAATTTCCATCTTTACCGTACCATTTTATTCAGTATATTGTTAGCATTTATATACTATATTCCTGATTGCCACATGTAGGTACTTTGTTTTGATTTCATGTCTGTTTACTCTGTCCCCAGTTGAACTGTTAATTCCACAAGGGCAAAGATCCTATTTTCTGTTTCATTGAGACCCTCCCATTCCTTTCAATTTTGCACCCTGTGGACATTTGAGTCAATCATCTATTGACATGTGATTCTAGCAGGGTACAGGTGCTTGGCTCTGCCATGGCATTTCTCTCACCCTTGTTTCTCATTGCCATCCACCTCATTTTCTATAGACCCAAAGCTTATGAAAGAAGAACAAATGTCACAGGCCCAGCTCTTCACCAGAAGCTTTGATGATGGCCTGGGCTTTGAATACGTGATGTTCTACAATGACGTTGAGAAAAGGATGGTTTGCTTATTTCAAGGAGGCCCTTACCTGGAAGGACCACCTGGGTAAGAATGATAGCCTGAAAGTGTGGATCTAAAAGATTTTTATCTTACACTGCCCCCATGTGTTCTGTCCATGGACTACAATTAAGAGTTTCAAATGGTCACATAGATGTATATTTATTGACATGGAATATAATACATTATTAAAGGACATCTTATCTATATTATTAATATTGATTAAATATATATATGAGCATTATAATATTATAGGGCATAGGGCAATAGAGTATAATTTTAGAGCATATCATTAATGTGTTAACAGTGGCTTGTCACTGACTAGGTGGGTAGTATTATGGGTCCTAAATTTTTTTTTCTTTTTTTTCATATTTGCATTACCTAAATTTCTAAACAATGAATATGTATAGTTTGTTTTGTTTTGTGAGACAAGGCCTTGCTCTGTTGCCCAGGCTGAAGTGCAGTGGCATGATCATAGCTCACTGCAGCCTCGAACTCCTGGGCTCAAGCGATCCTCTCACCTTAGTCTCCTGAGTAGCCAGGACTGCAGGCACATGACACCACACTTGACTAATAATAAAAACATAATATAAATTTTCTAAATTATATTTTAGCTTTTTGCTTGCTTGTGATCTGGTTACTATTAAATTCTGGTTTTATTACAAATACTTAAGACTATACTATTATGCTGTGAACAAAGCAAAGTTGGGGACATAGATAGTATTTGGCATTCAGTACACTGAACATGGGCTAAGTGGACCTTTCATAAGTAAATTGTGTGAAGATGCTTGGATAATTTCTCTCTTTCAAGAGGCTATCTTTGAACTTCTGAAAACATTTCTCCTCCACTCCTGTTGTAACTAGATTCGTTCATGGAGGTGCCATTGCAACCATGATTGATGCTACTGTTGGTATGTGTGCAATGATGGCTGGGGGAATCGTCATGACTGCCAATCTCAACATCAATTATAAAAGGTAAATTCACAGTAATTCTCTATTTATCCTTAGGTGTTGTTAAGTCAGGTTCCCAGTTGCAGATCTTGACACCATAATTTGTGTTCAAGTGATTATTAAAGAAGTGCTCCCAGAGGAAACTAGCAAGGGAGTGGGAGAAGCAGGACAGGGAAGATGAAGAAGTCAACCAAGGCTGAACTCTCAAAAGTCCAGCAAAGCATAGCTTTAGCTGGATCATACAAGGGAGCTCTAGAATGAAATTTATGCCTCAGAATTGTCTGTATCTCAGATGAGGGAGCTAGAGTCTTTATACTCTCGCATGTATCAGTCATAGGATCAGGGCCATCCCAAGGACCATAAATTTCCAAGTACTTCTAAGGGTCTCTGTGTTTGAGCAAAGCACACTCTAGGGAAAATAACCAAAACAAGTGAAGAAAGGATCCAAGGGGCTCTGGGTGGAGCACCAACATCTACTACATAACAAAATTAATTTTTTAAAAATTTAGCTGGGCCCAGCAGTGCACATCTGTAGTCCTAGCTTCTTGAGAGGATTGCTTGAGCCCAGGAGTTCAAGGCTACAGTGAGCTAGGATCATGCCACTGCACTCCAGGGTGGGCAACAGAACAAGACCCCAACTGTAAAAAAAAAAAACAAAAAAAACAAACACACACACACACACACACACACACACACACACACAAAACACCAAGTCTTTTCAGTCCACAAGCACAGATGTCTTTCCATTTATTTGTGTCTTTAATTTTTTTCATCAATGTTTTGTAGTTTTCAGTGTATAAGACTTTTGCTCTTTGGTTAAGTTTATTCCTAAGTATTTTATTCTTTTTGATTTTTTTTTAATTTTTAATTTTTTTATTATTATTATTTTTTTGAGACAAAGTCTCACTTTATTGTCCAGGCTGGAGTGTAGTGGCATGATCTCAGCTCATTGCAACATCCACTTCCCAGGTTCAAGCTATTCTCATGCCTCAGCCTCCCAAGTAGCTGGTATTACAGGCATGCACCACCACACCTGGCTAATTTTTTGTATTTTCAGTAGAGACAGTGTTTCACTTTGTTGGCCAGGCTGATCTCAAACTCCTGGCCTCAACTGATCCGCCTGCCTTGGCCTCCCAAAGTGCTGGGATTACAGACGTGAGTCACTGCACCTGGCCTTAATTGTTTTCTTAATTTCCTTTTTGGATTAGTCATTGTTTGTGTATAGAAATGCAACTGATTTTTCTGTGTTGATTTTACATCTTGCAGCTTTGCTGAATTTGTTTATTCATTCTAACAGGTTTTTGTGGAATCTTTAGGATTTTCTATATACAAAGTCATGTCATTTGTAAACAGATCTTTGTACTTCTTCCTTTCCAATTTTAATACCTTTGATTTCTTTTTCTTGCCTAATTGCTCTGGCTAGGACTTCTAGTACCATGTAGAATAGAAGTGGCAAAAGTGGGCATCCTTGTCTTGTTTCTGATCTTAAATGAAAAGGTTTTAGTCTTTTACCATTTAGTATGATGTTAGTTGTAGGGTTTTCATAAATAGCCTTTATTATGTTGAGAGAGTTTCTTTCTATTCCTAGTTGTGCCTTAGATTTTTAACCTTTAAACCCAGATTGTCATTGTACCTCCTTTTAATGATTTTAATGGCAATTACATTGATTCTAGAGATTAATTTGGGGAAAGTTGACATATTTACAGATGGCCAATATTTCATATTACTTATGACTATAAATTAATTTCTAGAAATCTGGGTTTTCTTAACATGATAAAGAATATATTAAAAATTGTTTTTTATATTTTTCCATGTCCTATGTTTTAAAAAATATTTTTCCATGTTCAAATAAAGTTGAATAATGAAGTACAACATCCTTCCTAAAAAATAAATGTAAAAGGTTACTTTGAAAACAAGCTGAAACAAAGTATTTAGATTGCCGTTTATCTCAAAAAGTGTTTGTGTCTTAAGCACATACTCAAATGCAAAATGGGAAACAGAACCTGCCAAACTCTATGCTTAGTGCTTGTCCCACCCAATAAACCATCCACAAAAATCAGTTGCGTTGCTGTTCATTTGTTCCCCACAATTGGAAAACATACTGAAAAGAAATTTTACCTGAAGTCATGTGGATAGAGAGCAATTTAGTCAGAATTAGAACTCACATCTTATGACACCAAATCTGATGCTCTTCACTACAACACACAGCCTCCATTGTCTTCTGTTAGTTGATGACTAAAGACCAGAATAAAGTATTGGATTTTATAAGTAGTTTAGAATTTAATATTTATCAGGCTCTGTTTTTTTGTATACAGTTATTTAGGTTCATAATAATAGTAATAATAACATTAAATTTAATATGATTACTTGATGGCCCTTCAGGATGCTACAGGTAACAACCTGGGATTATATTTTAATTGAAAATAATTTGCGGTGTCAATTAATCATCAGATGCCTTAATCTACTTTGCTTCCTTTAAGAAGCAAGATTATTCCTTAATGATTTCAAATAATTTCCAGCCCTCTGATCCAAATATCCCACTTGATTTATTTCCTTGTGCCTAGCACATTAAGATAAATAGACAAAGCAGGTCTAACTAGTGATGACTAGCCAGCTGAAAGGGTAAGTATCTCAGCATGCCAATGACCCATTCATGACACATGAGTTGAGAAGCTCCGATTCGATTTCTTCATGCAACATGGCAAACAAGAAATGCTAAAGGACATTCCTCCTTCAAAACAAGTAGATCCTGTACCAAATACACAAGGAAAGAAACTACCAAGGGTGACTATCAACAGAAACAATAAATAAGATTTAGACCTCAGGGATTTAAGATATCATGATAATCAAATATACAATATAAATGAAGAAAGTATGAGATGTTTAAAGAAATAAAAGATGAGGCTGGGCACGGTGGCTCACGCCCGTAATCCCAGCACTTTGGGAGGCCAAGGCAGGTGGATCACCTGAGGTCAGGAGTTCAAGACCACCCTGGGCAACATGGCAAAACCCTGACTTTACTAAAAATACAGAAATTACCCAGGTGCAGTGGCATGTGCCTGTAATCCCAGCTATTTGGGGGGCTGAGGCAGAAGAATCACTTGAACCTGGGAGATGGAGGCTGCAGTGAGCCAAGATTGTGCCCCTGCACTGCAGCCTGGGCAACAGAGCGATACTCCCATCAAAAAAAATAAAGAAAGAAATAAAAGATGAAATCACAAAAAGAGAAAACAACGATAAACTATAAAAATTATTATGCAGGTTTGCCACGGAACCTAATAAAACTTTGAGAAATGAGATTGTAGGCCGGGCGCAGTGGCTCACGCCTGTAATGCCAATATTTTGGGAGGCTGAGATGGGCAGATTACGAGGTCAGGAGTTCAAGACTAGCCTGACCAACATGGTGAAACCCCGTCTCTACTGAAAATACAAAAATTAGCTGGGTGTGGTGGTGCCCACCTGTAATCTCAGCTACTTGGGAGGCTGAGGCAGGAGAATCACTTGAACCCCGGAAGCAGAGGTTGCAGTGAGCTGAGATTGCACCATTGTACCCCAGCCTGGGCGACAGAGTGAGACTCCATCTCAAAAAAAAAAAAACAAAAACAAAAAAAAAGGAAATGAAAGTGTAATTGTTTAAAAACAAAAAAATACCTCAGTGAATAGGTTCAAGGACTATTTAAACACAGCTGAAAGTGAACAGAAATATAGAACTGAATAAGTTACCGTGATAAAAAGGTATGCTGGTAAAGGTCAGAACATTTCCTCTGAATTTGCTAGAAACTCAAAAGCTGTGGAATGTCATTTCTTTCTCTCCATTTTCCTATTATAACTACCCCACCTTGTGGGCAGTCTATATAGAAAGGTTTCTTTGATACCTGACTGATGTAAGAACAAGAGGGGTAAATGTGAATTCTTGTGGATAGATAACATAGGAGTTACTTGAGTTACTTCTAAATATCACTCCACTGCAAGAATTTAAAAAGAAAGCTTTAAAAATACACTCAATAGGTTTCTTGAAAAGGGAAAATGACAATCCCTAGGCTTCTGGTTTTTGTTTGCTTTTTAGAGTTTCGATTGCTTTTCATTCTGTAATTTTTTTATCAGAAGCTTAGATCACTTTAATAATCTTGTGGCACTGTGTTTCTAATTTGTAGCCAACATATTCTGGAAGCTTGTTCCTTCCTTCCTTCCTTCCTTTATTTATTTATTTATTTATTATTTTGAGACAGAGTCTCACTCTGCCACCCAGGCTGGAGTGCAGTGGCATAATCTCGGCTCACTGCAACCTCTATCTCCTGGGTTCAAGCGATTCTCCTGCCTTAGCCTCCCAAGTAGCTGGGATTACAGGCATAGGCCACCATACCCGGCTAATTTTCGTATTTTTAGTAGAGACGAGGTTTCACCATGTTGGCCAGGCTGGTCTCAAACTCCTGACCTCAGGTGATCCACCCGCCTCAGCCTCCCAAAGTGCTGAGATTACAGGTTTGAGCCACTGTGCCCAGCATTTGTTCCTTTAAAATGCACAATTAAGGCCAGGCTACTTGGGAGGCTGAGGCAGGAGAATTGCTTGAACCTGGGAGGTTGCAATGAGCCGAGATCGTGCCACTGCACTCCAACCTGGGCAACAGAGCAAGACTCCATCTCAAAAAAAAAAAAAATGCACTATTAAATCCTTTATTTTCACTAAAAATTTCGTTAGACATTTTATAACTGATAATGGTTTGGCTTTGTGTCCCCACCCAAATCTCATCTAGAATTGTAATCCCCATGTGTTAAGGGAGGGACCTGGTGAGAGGTGACTGGATCATGGGGGCAGTTTCCCCCATGCTGTTCTAGTGATAGTGAGTTCTTACAAAATATGATGGTTTAAAAGTGTTTGGCAGGCCAGGCACCATGGCTCACGCCTGTAATCCCAGCATTTTGGGAGGCCAAGGTGAGTGGATCACCTGAGACCAGGAGTTCAAGGCCAGCCTGACCAACATGGTGAAACCCCATCTCTACTAAAAATGCAAAAAAAAATTAGCTGGGCATGGTGGTGTATGCCTATAATCCCAGCTACTCAGGAGGCTGAGGCAGGAGAATCGCTTGAACCTGGGAGTTGCAGTGAGCCGAGATTGTGCCAGTGCACTCCAGCCTGGGCAACAGAGCAAGACTCCATCTCAAAAATAAATAAATAAATAAATAAATAAATAAATAAAAGCATTTGACAGATCCCCCCTTGCTCTCTCTCTCTCTCTCTCCTGCCGCCATGTAAGATGTGCCTTGCTTCCCCTTCCCCTTTCCCTTCACTTTTGCCATGATTGTAAGTCTCTTGAAGCCTCCCCAGCCATGCAGAACTGTGAGTCAATTAAACCTCTTTTCTTTATAAATTACCCAGTCTCAGGTAGTTCTTTAGCAAACTCTCATGATTTTTATAATCTCACAGCCCGGTAAACCTTCAAATCATTTCTCCCTACAAGTTATTTTCCCCTTCCATTGAAATTTAATCAAGAGTTCATTTGTCAGATCCATATGCTCGGTGATGGTGGTGGTGGTTGTATTACTAAAAACACTAAATTAGTCACCAGCTCCATTGTTCTAGTGCAGTATTGAGATATATCCCATAAATACATCAACATGCCCACCTCAACTAAGTCATTTGGCAGATAAGACAAGCTCAAATGCAAAATGGGAAGCAGAACTTTGAATCAGACTGTTGGGGATTTGAATCCCATGTGTGCCACCAAATAGCCATATAGCTTTAGCAAATTACCTAACCTCTCTGGGCCTCAGTTTCCTCATCCATTAACCAAAGACAATAATACTTTTCTTAAAGAGATATTTTGAGGATCACAGTTAATGTGTTTGGAGCCAGCAGTTTAATATGTTAAATGAAGCTTTTTTTTTTTTTTTTTTTTTGTGAGATGGAGTCTCTCTGTCACCCAGGCTGGAGTCAGTGGTGCAATCTTGACTCATTCCAACCTCCGTCTCCTGAGTCACTGACATTACAGGCACATGCCACCATGCCCGGCTAATTCTTGTATTTTTAGTAGACATGGGTTTTTGCCATGTTGGTCAGGCTGGTCTTGAACTCCTGGCCTCATGATCCGTCTGCCTCGGCCTCCCAAAGTGCTGGGATTACAGGTGTGAGCCACCATGCCCAGCCTAAATGAAGCTTTTTAATTATTATTTTCAGATCTAGGTTTAGCAGAGAGAAAGAGAGAAAAAAAAGATTATCCTGAATCCAGCACAGAGAAAAAAGGAAATGGAAAATATAGAGAGCGTAAGCTATAGTGGACAAATAAAAAGATCTAACATGCTCTAATTAGAGTCCTAGAAAAATAGAATAAACAGAATCGAAGAGATCCAGTATTTAAGGAAATAATGGGTCAGCATATTCAAGAGCTAAAGAAAATCATGAATTGACAATATAGGAAGCAATATATATCAAGCTAGGTTTTAAAAGTATATCTAGAGACATTATAGAGAAATTGGAGAATACTTAAGACACAGATCTTAAAAGCAGAGCTAAGATAGAGCAGCCATTACAGAGCAGTCTTGCTTTTTAGAAGCAAGAGGGCACCATTACACTGGCAGTAAACCTCTCAATAGCAACAGTAGAAGCCAGAAGACAATAAAACGTCTGCTGAAAGAAAATGTCAATCTAAAGTCATGCTCTCAGCAAAGCTAAAGTTCAAAAATGAGCGCAAAATGAAGGTGCTGTCATTCAAACAAATGGAAAGAATTTATGGAACAGCAGGACAACACCCAGGGAGCTCTTCAATGGTGGACTTCAGAAAGAAGGAAAGCAATCCCAACAGGCGGGAGGATGAAAGGAGGAATCATGAGCAAATTAATTGGTAAACATGTAGATAACTAAAATCTAAATAGAGTCTATAAGTAATATTGATGTCTAAATTCTGAGGATTGGTGTGTTGCAGTGGCTCATGCCTGTGGTCCTAGCTACTTGGGAGGTTGAGGCAGGAAGATCGCTAGAGCCCAAGAGTTCAAGGTTGCAGTAAGCTATGATTGCGCCACTGCACTCCAGCCTGGGGACAGACTGAGAACCCATCTCTAAAAATAATAAAAATAAAAATTTACAATAAATAAATTATAGTGATTAACAAAAGGACAGCTAAAATACTGGATAACAATAGCATGTAGTTTGGGAGGAGATGAACAGAGTTAATGTTGATACATCCTCATATTTTTCAATGGAGAGAATGATTAAAATAAGAGAAAATGAGTGTATAACTAATATCTGAAACAATACAAGATCAAACAAGTAGTAAAACTCAATTTTTAAAAAGGCAAGGAAAAAAAAGAGGGTCAGAAAAAGGGAGTCAAATAATAAGCCAAAATAAGATGACAGAAATACGTCTAAATAAATCAGTAATGACTCTCTATAAATAGACCAAACTATCAGTTCAAAGACAGATTATAAAATTGAACTTTTAAATGTAAAAAACTAGAAACTGTATGAGACATTTTTGAAATGACACCAAAAGTTTAAAAGGAAGAGAAAATATGCTACACAAAAGTTAACCAGAAGAAAGCAGGGATCAGAAAAAATAATGAACTGTCAAAAAAGTAATATTGGGGATAGAGAAGGCTACTTCATAGTAATAAAAGATTCAGTTCAATAGTAGGTAATAATAACTAAATCAATATGCATCTAATAAACAATATAAATAAAATTGATATAATCATAGGGAGAAGTTGACTAATCCACCTTTATATAGTGGGAGATTCCAACACATTGTTCTCAATTTTCTTTTTCGAGACAAAGTCTCGCTCTGTCACCCAGGCTGGAGTGCAGTGGCGCGAGCTCACCTTACGGCAACCTCCGCCTGCTGGATTCAAGCAATTCTCCTGCCTCAGCCTCCCGAGTAGCTGGGACTACAGGTACCCACCACCATGCCTGGCTAATTTTTTTCTATTTTTATTAGAGACAGGATTTCACCATGCTGGCCAGGCTGCTCTCGAATTCCTGACCTCGTGATCTGCCCACCTCGGCCTCCCAAAGTGCTAGGATTACAGGCGTGAGCCACAACACCCAGCCTGTTCTCAATTGGTAGGTCAAGCAGACAAAAAAAAAAAAAAATCAGAGCCAAGTGAGGTGGTGCACATCTATAGTCCCAGCTATTTGGGAGGCTGAAGCAGGAGGATCGCTTTAGTCCGGGGGTTCAAGGCTGCAGTGTGCTATGATAACTCCTGTGAATAGCCACTGAACTGCAGCCTGAGCAACATACTGAGACCCTGTCTCCAAAAAAATAAAGAACAATTAGAAAATGGAGGATTTAGGCCAGGCACGGTGGCTCAAGCCTGTAATCTCAGCACCTCGGGAGGCCAAGGTGGGTGGATCATGAGGTCAGGAGATTGAGACCATCCTGGCTAACACGGTGAAACCCCGTCTCTACTAAAAATACAAAAAATTAGCTGGGCGTGGTGGCATGCGCCTGTAATCCCAGCTACTTGGGAGGCCAAGGCAGCAGAATCGCTTGAACCCAGGAGGCGGAGGTTGCAATGAACCAAGATCGCGCCACTGCACTCCAGCCTGGGCGACAGAACAAGACTCCATCTCAAAAAAAAAAAAAAAAAAGAAAAGAAAGAAAGAAAATGGAGAATTTAAACACTGCAAGATAACAAGTATGGTTTATTAGACAAACATAGAACTCTGCATCCAATAATTAGAGAACAGCACACTTTCTTTTTCCCAGCACACATTTGCAAAAATTGATCATGTATTGGCTTATAAATTAAGTCTTAATAGATTTTACAGAATCAGAACCTTACAAGCCAATGTTCTGGCCACATTGAATTTGAGGTAAAAAAAAAAAAAAAAAAGAACTTTTTAAAAAAAATCTATAGTAAATTTGAGTAACATTAGCTAGTGTAACTCCTACATTTCACTACTTTAAACTTATAGGCTTTTTTGGTTTACCTAATAGTCCCATGTGGTTATCCTGGTCAGTGAGGGTTTTACCCCCATGAAGTGATTGAGAGACCCAGGCTTGTTTCAGAGTGAGACTCCTCCTTCCTCTTAGTGCCTCAGTGTCTTATTTATTCAACTATTTAGGCTTTCTAATCATTTTATTCTTAGTTTTAATAAATTTTTGAAATTTTTTTCTATTTCATCTGCATTTTCAAATGTATTGACATAAAGTTATTCATAATATTCACAATATTCTCAATTTTTTTAAAATTTCAGCTAAATCTATATCCTTTTTGGCCTCAATAGTATTTATGTATGCTGTCTCTCATTGTCTTGATCTATCTTGCCAGAGATTATTAGTCTTTTCAAAGAGTTATCTTTTGGCTTTGTTATGCCTTTCCAGTGTGTGTGTGTGTGTGTGTGTATGTGTGTGTGTGCATGTGCGCGTGTGTGTATAGACATATAATAAAACAAATTTTTTTCTTTTTAAATGCTGCTTTTATCTTTGTTATCACTTTTCTGCCTCTAATACAAATCTAATTAAGTGTCCTAGCTAAATGAAGGAAAACAAGCTAAAGCCAGTTTCCTGTGCCAACCAAACTGATCTGTGCCTAAATATTAGTTACATTTAGAAAATTATACTCTATAGTTGTTCCATTATTTTGTATTTTCTGAAACATTTTCTGTAGTCTCTTTACTAATCTAGGAGTTTCTGTTACAAGGGCAACTCTTAACTCTCACTAGCTTAAGCAAAAAAGGAAACATATTGGCTTGTATGGTTGAGAAGTCAGGTGTGGCTGAGTGCAGATATTCAGTGATGTCATTAGGAATCTCAGCCACATTTTCTTCTAGATCTGCTTCATCCTTATGTAGCCTTTCCCAGTGTAGTGGCACAATGGACACCAGCCAGGCCAGCCAGGCTTGTGTCTTGTAAGCCTAGCACCTCAGAGAAAAAGAACCCAGCCCCAAGGGCTCCAGCACAAGTTCCAGGATTGACTATTTCAGCCTGTGCCCACCCCCACAACTGGTCACTATGTGTATGTGGAGCAGAGGGATCATTATTCAATGCCAGTCAACCTACATGGGCTAAGAATGAGGGAGACGTGGTTCCCTGACAAAAGGGGTACATGAGTGTATCAAAGAGATATGAAGAGAATGAAGGGAGGGTAGGGGATGGATAAATGAAGAGAGTCATGTTAGTAGAAAAGGGAGTTGCTAGGCAGGCGAGAACACCTAATGTCCCCTGGGTCTTAGTAAATGTTGAATTGGATCAACAAAAGAGCAAAGGAAAAGCTAATGGGAATGGAAGTATTAAAAGGTCATTGAAAGGAAAACTGGGCAGAGAGATCATCACAGTGATAACTTCCTTTCTACCTGGAGTAGTTCCGTCATCTGCTTGGTAGTACCATAGGAGCACAAAACACATTTCCGTGCTCTACCTTCTGTTTCAACCAACTGAAATTTCACCTTTAAAGAGATACCCTTTTCATTGTGATATGTATCTCCAGGATTCCCAGAAACGTCTATAGCCACTAGTCACATGTAGCTATTTAAAGTATAAATTAATTCAAGTTAAATAAATATAAGGACTCAACTTCTCAGTTATGCTAGCCACATTTCAAGTGCTCATTAGGCACATGTGGCTACCATATTGGACAACTCAGATATGGAACATTTGTATCATCACAGAAAGTTCTATTGGACAGTACTGACTTAGAGCAGTAAGCTGTTACCAGCAATTTGTTGTTATTAGGTGTCTTTCTAGTGACCATTACTCAGAATTGAATGAGAAATGTTGATTATGACAGAAGAAATGAGAGCAGCTGCCTGGGACCATCTGTTGGCCCTGTTTTCACTTCTTTAAAGCATTTCAGCTCCCTTAGGACTTTGCAGTGGATCTCCAGATGGGATAGTCTCTGCCATCACAGAGCTGGAATTCCTGATGATCCCTTTGAAACAAGCCCAGAGAGACATCCAGGGACTGTAGCCCAGGAGCCACCTGAGAGCAGTGGTGCTTGGGAGAAGGGGAGCTTGAGAGGCTGTTGGTGTCAGAGTCCTTGAGGAATGTATTGTCTAAGGCAGTCAGTGCTCATTGTTGTCAGGTGTCATAAATTTCTACCGCTTGTCATGTACTTGATCATCTTTTAATGTTATATAAGTCAGATAAAAACTGATTTTTTTCCTTTTTCTTTTTATTCTGCAGACCTATCCCTCTTTGTTCTGTTGTTATGATAAATAGCCAACTTGATAAAGTTGAAGGAAGGAAATTTTTTGTTTCCTGTAATGTTCAGAGTGTTGATGAGAAGACCCTATACTCAGAGGCGACAAGTAAGAAGCTGGTCTTATCTCTTTCTTGGGGTTTAGTTGGGTTGGGTTGGGTTGGGAGTTTTGGTTGGTTGGTTGGTTGATTTGGGTTTTGTGGGGGTCAGAGGGGTGTTTTGGTTTGGTTTGGTTTTTTGCCCTGGTACCCATACATGCCAAAAAATTCTTTTTTTTTTTTTTGAGACGGAGTCTCGCTCTGTCGCCCAGGCTGGAGTGCAGTGGCGCAATCTCGGCTCACTGCAAGCTCCGCCTCCCAGGTTCACGCCATTCTCCTGCCTCAGCCTCTCCGAGTAGCTGGGACTACAGGCGCCCGCCACCACACCCGGCTAATTTTTTGTATTTTTAGTAGAGATGGGGTTTCACCATGGTCTCGATCTCCCGACCTTGTGATCCGCCCGCCTCCGCCTCCCAAAGTGCTGGGATTACAAGCGTGAGCCACCACGCCCAGCCACCAAAAAATTCTTAATTCCCTGTCATGCAAAGAATGAGTTAAAGATATTCTTATACATTGCTAGTAAAGGGCAAGTTGCCAGCATCTATCAAAATTACAGCCCAATGCATAAGCTCATGCCTGTAGTCCCAGCACTTTGGTAGGCTTAGGTGGGAGGATCACTTGAGCCCAGGAGTTCGAGACCAGCCTTGGCAACATGGCAAGACCCCATCTCTACAAAAAATACAAAAAATTAGCTGGGCATGGTGGTGTGCGCCTGTAGTCCCAGCTACTTGGGAGGCTGAGATGGGAGGATCCCTTGAACCCAGGAGACAGAGGTTGCAGTGAGCTGAGATCACACCTCTGCACTCCAGCCTGGGTAACAGAACCAGACCTTGTCTCAAAAAAAAAAAAAAAAAAAAATTTTACAAAGTGATATGCCCTTTGACCCACCTCCAGGACTTTATCTCACAGGTATAATAACTGCAAAATTATAATGTGTTAGATTGCTAGCGGGTTCCAGTGATTGTGTCACTCACGCAACATTATTTGCAATAGCAAGAAAAATGGCAAAACATAGCAAACATAGCTATCCATCAATAGGAGACTGGTTAAAGAACTACAGCTCACCTATAAACTATATTGTATGTGTGTGCCATTACAAAATGGTGAAATATTGTGATACCATAAATAAGAAAAATATGTCTATACTTATGTGTGTGTAGACTGTCTCAGGAAAGTCACACACATGACCTGTTACTTCCCCGGAGTACTGAGGTTCATCCATGTTGTTGGCTGTGTTCACTTGTTTGTACCACTGTGTAATACTCCATGTGTGGCTATCCCACAATGAATGTCTCTCTTCCGATGACAGGCCTCTGACTATTACAAATGGGGCTGCTATAAACATTCTTGTTCATGTCTCCTGGTGGTGTGCATGGGCAAGAGCTTGGCATATACTTAGGAATAGAATTTCTGGGTGGTAGAGTATTGTGAGTATTCAGCTTTACAGAGGGATGCAAAATTGTTTTCTAAGCCTGTACCAAATTAAACTCCCACCAGCAATATATGAGATTCTTTAGATTCCCATCTTCTCTAGCAATTAGTGAGGTCAGACTTCATGATTTTTGCCAGTCAAATGATTATAAAATGACTTTTTGGTGTGATCTTGATTTGCATTTCTCTGATTACCTGTGTGGTTGAGTGTTTCTTCATAGGTTTATTGACCATATTTTTTCCCATTCTGTGAAATTTTTGTTTGTTCAGCTTTTTTTCCATTTGTTCTCATTTTCTTACTGATTTATAGACATTCTTTACATATTTTCTATTAGAACAATTTTTTTATTGGATATATAAGTTGCACATACCTCCTTACAGTGTGTAAGTTGTCTTTTATTTGCTTTAAGGTATCTTCTTTATGAACAGAAATTTTTAATGTCAATTTAGTTGCATTTATTACATTTTTCCCTTTATGGCTAATGTTTTTTGTATCTTGTTTAAGAAATTTATTTTTCCTCTTAAGTATGAAGCATTTGCAGTAATGATGGATATAAGGAGCAGGTAGAAAATAATAACTTAAATCCACAGTCAATTTAAGAACTGCATTCCAGGCTGTGGTTTGTACTTCCTGTCTCACTAAACCTTTCGATATCATAAAGGTGCCAGATGACTCACTTGTAATTTTAGTTCTTTTCATTTCCCTGGCTATCTCTAATGGAAGTAGTAAGGAACCATGAAATGGCCAAGTGGTGAGGACCTGGTTACCCAGGGAGAGGTAATACAGTATCGTGATAGTCAAAAGTTGATTCTTAATTTGGCTGAAAAATGAGAGTGGACAGATAGACTGAAGGTACAAATGTGTATCAAATCCTTCTTTTGTATATGTCTTTCTATTTAGAGTAGTCCATCAGATTGAAGTCAGTTGACATATAATCATCTGCTGTTATTTTGTTTGTTTAGGCTTATTTATAAAGCTGAATCCTGCTAAAAGTCTGACATAAAGAGCTGCTGGTGAGCTCCATTTCATTCTCTCCCCTCCAGAAGAAGCAGTTGTCCCCCAAATACTCTGCTCCCTCACTGCTGAATCCCTGTAGGAGAAGCCTGTCAACAGTGACCTTCCGAAACAGCCTTCTGAATACAAGGAGGATTCAGTTTCCATCTTCTCAACTTTTTAACACAGAAACACTTCCTGCGAGCATATCGACAACTCTCAGGCCAGGCGCTGTGGCTCACGCCTGTAATCCCAGCACTTTAGGAGGCCGAGGCAGGTGGATTGCCTGAGCTCAGGAGTTCAAGATCAGTCTGGGCAACTTGATGAAACCCCGTCTCTACTAAAATACAAAAAATTAGCCAGGCATGGTGGCGTGCACCTGTAGTCCCAGCTACTCAGGAGGCTGAGGCAGGAGAATTGCTTGAACCCAGGAGGCGGAAGTTGCAGTGAGCCAGGATCATGCCACATCACTCCAGCCTGGGCAACAGAACAAGAACCCATCTCAAAACAAACAAACAAACAACAAAAAAAAACTCTGTCTCCTTAGGTACCTGCTCCACTGCGGACTAGAGAAATAAACATGTATTGAAACTTTTACTGCAAACTTGAAAATGCTAGAAAACCAGGCATGAAGAATAAATACATGGCGAGGAACACACAGGCATGTGCATATGCATATACATTGTAAGTAAGTTAGAAAGCTAGCTTTGTTGTATCTGAACACATGAATCTTTTTTGGTCAGTGTAGGAAGCACAGCCAGATCCTATAGGAATGAATACCTCAAATCTGTTGTCTGAGATTCTAGAGCGTAAACCACTGTGCCATTTTTAACCCAGGCTGTACTGTTGTTTCTTACCAACAGCATAGGTTTTCATCACTGGAAGGAGCCTGTGTTCATTTCCTAGGGCTGCTGTAGCAAAGTAGTACAAACTGGGTTGTTTAAACCAACAAAAACTCATTGTCTGTCAGTTCTGGAGGCCAGAAGTTCAAAATCAAGGTGTTGACCAAGGCCATTCTCCTGAAGGTGCTAGGGAAGGAGCTGTCCGTGCCTCCCTCCTGGCTTCTGGGAGCCTCAGGTGTTCCTTGGCTTCTAGATGCATCATTCCAGTCCTCCATCTTCACATGGCATTCCCTCTGTGTGTCTCCACAGTGTCTTCCCTCTGTGCAGATCTATCTATGTGTCAAAATCTCCCCTTTTTATAAGGAAACCAGTCATAATGGGCCCACCTGAATGACCTCATTTTAACTTGATTACCTCTGTAAAAAATGTATTTCCAAATAAAGTGATGTTATGAGGTATTGGAGATTAGGACCACAACACACCTTTTTTGGGAGGACACAATTCAACCTGTAAAAGAGCCTCGACAAGACTAAAAAATGAATGGAGAGACTTGAAGGGGGCCAGCCCCTCCACACCTGTGGGTATTTCTCATCAGGTGGGATGAGAGACTGAGAAAAGAAATAAGGCACAGAGACAAAGTATAAAGAAAGAGCCCTGGGCCCAGGGGACCGGCGCTCAGCATACGGAGGACCCGCACCGGCCCCAGTCTCAGCTCCCTCAGTATTTATTGATTACTATTTTCACTATCTCGGCAAGGGGAATGCAGCAGGAGAACAGAGTGATAGTGGGGAGAAGGTCAGCAGGAAAATATGTGAGCAAAGGAATCCGTGTTACAAATAAGTTCAAGGGAAGGTACTGTGCCCAGATGTGTACGTAGGCCAGATTAATGCTTCTCTCCACCCAAACATCTCAGTGTAGCAAAGAGTAACAGCAGCATTGCCGCCAGCGTATCTCGCCTGCAGCCACAGGGTGGTTTTCTCCTATCTCAGAATGGAACGAACATAGGATCGGGTTTTACACTGAGACATTCCGTTCCCAGGGGCATGCAGGAGACAGAGGCCTTCCTCTTATCAACCACAAGAGGCCTTCCTCTTTTACTAATCCCCCTCAGCACAGACCCTTTACGGGTGTCGGGCTGGGGGACGGTCAGGTCTTTCCCTTCCCTCGAGGCCATATCTCAGGCTGTCTCAGTGGGGGGAACCTTGGACAATACCCAGGCCTTCTTGGGCAGAGGTCCCTGCGGCTTTCCACAGTGCATTGTGCCCCTGGTTAATTGAGAATGGAGAATGACGATGATTTTTACCAAGCATGCTGCCTGTAAACATACTGTCAACGAGGCACATCCTGCACAGTCCTAGATCCCTTAAACCTTGATTTCATACAGCACGTGTTTCTGTAAGCACAAGGTTGGGGCTAAAGTTACAGATTAACAGCATCTCAAGACAAAGCAATTTTCTTAGTGCAGATCAAAATGGAATTTCTTATGTCTTCCTTTTCTACATAGACACAGTAACAGTCTGATCTCTCTTTTCCCTACAGAGACTAATGTTCTGGAAAATATATTCTGCTTCCTAATGCAGGCAATAGATTATTTGGGCTTCCATTTCTTTCCTTTCTTTCCCCTTATTAAAAATTTAAGCTGAACCATATGAAATCACTATTTTGAAGATCAGAATGGTCAAATATTTTTTTTTCTTTTTTTTGAGATGGAGTCTCGCTCTGTCGCCCAGGCTGGAGTGCAGTGGTGCAGTCTCGGCTCACTGCAAGCTCCGCCTCCCGGGTTCACGCCATTCTCCCACCTCAGCCTCTCCAAGTAGCTGGGACTACAGGCGCCCGCCACCACGCCCGATCTGAGATGACAACACCACCATGCCACTGAATGGTCAAATTAAAATTCCTATGGTTCAACTAATTAGGGCACCTTACTTCCACAGCCAAAAGATCAGCTGGAGCCCTCCATTGCCAGAGCTGACTAACCTGGGATGGCCAAGCCAGAAGAAGACCCAGGTCCTGGAAGCTCTGTCTCTAGTGCCCAACTCCAGTTCTCAAGCTGCAAGAAGGGCCCAGCAGACATGGGGGCACTGCAGAGGTGAAGCTGGCAGTTCCTTCTCCCGGAAACTCTGAGAGTGCCTGGGAAAGTGCCCCAGAAGATGGCTGGGCTCACAGCTCTACAAGTTACAGGTCTGGCAACAGCCACCCTCTATTCCCAGTCTTCCAACAAATCCTGAAACTTAACAGAGTGGACTCTTACGATAATTATATTTCACATTTAAAAAATATGATTCCGAAGGAATAAGCCAGCACTGCTCATTTAGCTAGTTTCACTTAACTAGTTGGGAGGAAGTTTAGACAGTGAAGGTACTGTACTCTCATCGTTAGATTTCTCTGGCAGGCTTGCAGAACTGCTATGGCACAACAGACCTCCAGCCAAGTGAAAGAACCTAACTGAAAGAGTGCCAAATGACCAGGTTTTCTTCATGTTAAGTATGCCTGCCTCCCTTCCTATCCACTTTTTTCCCTTTACAGTTTCATTTCTTACACTGGTTTGCTCACATCCAGGTTAGATGCTGCGCAAGATCAACTAAGGAAAAAGCTCAGTCACTGTTAACATAGGGTTCCCCATAGCCAGTGAGGGAAAAATGGCTTCCCTGCTTTGCAGCAGACTATTCCTAGCCTTCACCATGCCCCGGCACTCGCTTTCCACAGGTTGTATTTTGACAAGTATGTAAGATAGCAAAAGGTGGCAGAAGAGGCAGAAAGAAGGAGGGAGATGCCATCAGAATTGCCAGCTCCACTCCATCACTGGCTTGCTGTGTGACCTAATGGAACTATTGCTCATTTCCTGTTTCCTTCTTTTTCCTTTCTTTTTTTTTTTTTTTTTTTTTCAAGACAGGGTCTGGCTGTGTCGCCTGGGCTGGAATGCAGAGACACGATCTCAGCTCAATGCAACCTCCACCTCCCAGGTTCAAGCGATTCTCCTGCCTCAGCCTCCCAAGTAGCTGGGACTATAGGCATGCGCCACCAAACCCAGCTAATTTTTGTGTTGTTTGCAGAGACAGGGTTTTGCCATGTTGCCCAGTCTGGTCTCAAACTCCTGGGCTCACGTGATCTGCCCACCTCAGCCTGCCAAAGCCACCTTGCTCAACCTGTTTCCTTCTTTATACCAAGTGCTAACATTTTGAATGAATATTAGGAATTGATGCTGGTTAGTGCTAAAATATCTTTAAACTATTGGTGTAAACATAATTAGGCCTTGAGTTTTTGCTCTTACTCCCAGGTTTCTAAATGTCTAAGAAACAATAAAATGAGAGTCATGTACAGAAATATATTGTTGGAAGAATTTTTTAAAAAAGCAAAATAAGACTAAGTTTTTTCTCTAATGGGAAGATGGAATGAAATATATAAGTTAAGAAAAATCTTTTCTTCTGTATTAAGGAAGCTCATATCCTACACGTTCCTATGTTCCCTACCCCATTACCTTCTCGGGACCCTTAACCCCTTCTGGGAACTTACTAAGCCAAATTATTGTCTTACCTAATGGATGACCATCATGGAACCCTAGTCAAACATATTTTTCAGGACCAAGTATACAGCATCCTCTGTGATGGAGACAATGAGGCAATCTTTCAAATTTAAGTCACTAAAAATAAGTCATGAATTTTATGTCTCAGAAAAGTTTGAAATTTCACTTGATAGTATTCTTCGTCTGGCACTACTCTGACCAGTTTAGAATTACAGAATTAGTTTATTCCTTCTCTTAAATTATAGATTTAAAATTAAGTGGGCTGCAGACAAAGATACCATAAGAGGGAAAAAAAGTCAAAACTACAGCTCAATATCCCTTACGAGTATAGATGCAAAAATACTCAACAAGATAACAAGCAAATCTAATAGCACATTAAAAAGATTATATGCTATGACCAAGTGAGATTTATCCCAGAAATGCAGAGGTGGTTCAACATAAGAAAATAAATTAATGTAATACACCACATTAATACTTCAAGAGAGTAAAACCACATGATCATCTCAATTGGTGCAAGGAATGGCATTTGACAAAATCCAACACCCTTTCATGACAAAAAGCACTGAGAAAACTAGGAATAGAAAAAGACTACCTGAGCATAATCTAGAAAAATGCACAGCTGGTATCACACTCAGTGATAAAAGACAGAAAGCTTTCCCCTAACATTAGGAACAAGGTAAGGATTTCCATCTTCACTACTGCTATTCAATATAGTACTGGAAGTCTTACCCAGAGGAATTAAGCAAGAAAAACAAAAACAGCTTGCAAATTAGAAAGGAAGATGTAAAATTATCTCTATTTGCAGATGACATGTCTACATATAGAAAATCCCAAAGAATTCACCAAAAAAACAAAACTAGCACTAATAAATAAATTCAGCAAAATTGCAGGGTACAAAACTTCATTGGCTGGGTGCGGTGGCTCAAGCCTGTAATCCCAGCACTTTGGGAGGCCGAGGAGGGCGGATCACAAGGTCAGGAGATTGAGACCATCCTGGCTGACATGGTGAAACCCCATCTCTACTAAAAATACAAAGAATTAGCCAGGCGTGGTGGCGGGCTCCTGTAGTCCTGGCCACCTCAGGAGGCTGAGGCAGGAGAATGGCATGAACCCGGGAGGCGGAGCTTGCAGTGAGCCGAGACTGCACCACTGCACTCCAGCCTGGGCGACAGAGCAAGACTCCGTCTCAAAAAAAAAAAACAACTTCATCTTTTGTGCATTAAAGAATATTATCAGTAAAGTGAAAAAATCCCTACAGAATGGGAAAAAATTTGCAAATTATATATTCAAAAAGGCGTTAGCATTCAGAATATATAAGGAATTCTTACAACTCAACAACAAAGAACCCAGTTTAAAAATGGGCAAAGAACTTGAATGGACATTTCTCCAAAGATATGGAAATGGAAATGGCTAACAAGTATATGAAAAGAGCCTCAACATCACTAATCATTAGAAAAATGCAAATCAAAACCACAATGACCACACCTACTAAAATGCCTATAATTTTTTTATTTTATTATTATTATTATTTTTTTTTGAGATGGAGTTTCACTCTTGTTGCCTAGGTTGGAATGCAATGGCGGGACCTGGGCTCACTGCAACCTCCGCCTCCCAGGTTCAAGTGATTCTCCTGCCTCAGCCTCCCGAGTAACTGAGATTACAGGCACCCACCACCACACCTGGCTAATTTTTTGTGTGTATTTTTAGTAGAGATGGGGTTTCACCATGTTGGCCAGGCTGGTCTATAATTTTTCATTTTTAAAAACAGTGTCAAGGAGGATGTAAAAAAAATAGAAACTTCATACATTGCTGGGTGAATATAAAATAGTGCAGCTGCTACGGAAAATTTGGCAGTTCCCCAAAAAGACATACAATTACCATATGACCCGGCAATTCCACTGCTAGGTATAAATACAAGAGAAATGAAAACATACATCCACACAGAAGCTTGTACACTAGTGTTTATAATAGCATTATTTGTAATAGCCAAAATGTGGAAACAACCCAAAAGGCCATTAATGAATGAATGGATAAACAAATTGTGGTACACACACACATGCACATAATAGATTATTATTCAGCCATACAAAGGAATGAAATACTGAAACATGCTGCAGCTTGGATAAACCTCAAAAGCATCACATTAAGTGAAAGAAAACAATACTATATTTAGAATAGGCAACTCCATAGACACAGAAATGGGTTAGTGATTGATATGGTTTGGCTGTGTCCCCACCCAAAATCTCGTCTTGAATTGTAATCCAAATTGTAATCCCCATGTGTTGGGGGCAGGACCTTGTGGGAGGTGATTAGATCACGGGGGCGGTTCCCCCATGCTGTTCTCATGGTAGTGAGTGCATTCTCATGAGATCTGATGGTTTTATAAAGGGCTTTTCCCCGCTTCGCTCAGCACTTCTCTCTCCTGCTGTCAGGAAGGATGTGTTTTCTTCCCTTTTTGCCATGATTGTAAGTTTCCTGTGTCCTCCCCAGCCATGCAGGACTGTGAGTCAATTAAACCTCTTTCCTTTAGAAATTTACCCAGTCTCAGGCAGTTCATAGCAGTGTGAGAATGGACTAATACAGTGCTTGCTAGGGGAATGAGTGTGGTGGGCATGGAGGAGAGAACAGGAAGTGATTTAAGTGATTACTTACAATACTGTTTTTCTAGGGTGATAAACTTTTAAAACTAGAGAAAGGTGGTAGTTGCACAACATTGTGAATGTACTAAATGCTAATGAGTTGTACATTTTTAAATGATTCGGCTGAGGGTGGTGACTCATGCCTATAATCTTAACGCTTTGGGAGGCCAAGGCGGAGGGATCCCTTGAAACCAGGAGTTCAGGTCCAGCCCGGTCAACATGGCAGACCCCATTTCTACAAAAGAAAAATTTTGAAAATTAGCCAGGCATGGTGACATGCGCCTGTAGTTCCAGCTACTTGGGACGCTGAAGTGGAAGGATTGCTTGAGCCCAGGAGTTCATGGTTGCAGTCAGCTATGAGCATGCCACTGCACTCCAACCTGGGCAACAGAGCAAGACCCTGTCTCAAAAATAATAATAATAATAATAATAATAATCAGAAATTGGAACCCTCATACATTGCTGGTTGGAATGCAAAATGATGCAACCATTCTAGCAGTTCCTCCAAAAGCTAAACAGAATTACCCAGCAATTCTAGTGGTAGGCATATTCAAAGGAATTGAAAAGAGGGATTCAAACAGATCGTTGTACTTCAGTGTTCATTGCAGAATTATTCATAATTGCCAAAAGGTAGAAACAACCCAAATGTCTATCTACAGATGAGCAGATAAACATCATGTGATATATACATACAATAGAATATGATTCAGCCATAAAGAGGAATGAAGTTCTGATACATGCTACAACATGGATTAACCTTGAACACATTATGCTAAGTGAAATAAGATTTTAAAAGGACAAATATTGTATGATTCAATTTATATGAAATATCTAGAATAAGCAAAATTGTAGACAGAAAATATATTAGAGGTTACCAGGGGCAAGGGAGAGGCAGGAATGGGGAGTTATTGTTTAATAGGTACAAAGCTAGGATGATTACGTTTTGGAAATAGATAGTGGTGATAGTTGTACAATATTGTGAATGCAATTCCTGCCACTGAATTGTACACTTAAAAGTGGTTAAAATGGCGAATTTCATGTTACATATATTTTACCACAACGTCAGAAGGCTATTGTAATATACCAAAAACCATTGAATTGTACATTTTAAATGTGTGAATTGTGTATTATATGAATTTTATCTAAACGAAGCTGTTTAAAAAAACAAAAAAGATAATACTAAAACTGCAAGTACAGGCCGGGCACAGTGGCTCACACCTGTAATCCTAGTACTCTGGGAGACCAAGGCAGGTGGATCACTTGAGGCCAGGAGTTTGAGACCAGCCTGGCCAACATGGTGAAACCCTTTCTCTACTAAAACTACAAAAATTAGCCGGGCATGGTGATGGGTGCCTGTGGTCTCAGCTACTCGGGAGGCTGAGGCAGGAGAATCACTTGAACCCAGGAGACGGAGGTTACAGTAAGCCGAGATCATGCCACTGCACCCCAGCCTGGGTGACAGAGTGAGACCTATCTCAAAAAAAAAAAAAAAAAAAAAAGTGCAAGTACAAGCAAACAATAAGAAGATGGCAGAGCTGACACTTGTACTACCAGGAGCCCTTTGCCAGCCATGTTACAAAGATAAAACAGTGACTGACATGCTCAGTTTCACTGATCTCACTTTAAATACTACTGTAAGATTTTTCTATTGAAAGCAAAAATAAGCTGGGCGCGGTGGCTCACGCCTGTAATCCCAGCACTTTGGGAGGCCGAGGCAGGCAGATCACAAGGTCAGGAGATCAAGACCATCCTGGCTAACATGGTGAAACCCCGTCTCTACTAAAAATACCAAAAATTAGCCGAGCATGGTGGCAGGCGCCTGTAGTCCCAGCTACTCAGGAGGCTGAGGCAGGAGAATGGATAGAACCCGGGAGGCGGAGCTTGCAGTGAGCTGAGATCGCGCCACTGCGCTCCAGCCCGGGCGACAGAACGAGAGACTCCGTCTCAAAAAAAAAAAAAAAAAAAAAGAAAGAAAGCAAAAATATTATTTGTATTGATACTAAATACAACTTTTAATTGTTAAAATTAAGTGGTCTGGAAACTATCAATCTCGTGTGTGTGATATTTTGTTTTAAAGTGTTTTGTAGATCTTGTTTATTGCTTAGGAGAAATTAAGATTGCCCAACCAAGGGACCTTGAAAAGATTTCACTTTTTTTTTCCATTTCTGCCTTCTCAGGTCCTTCCTAAACATTCCCTTCACCAACAGAACTTTTTCCAATTCATCCCACTTATCTTTAACTCTCTAAAATCTTACAGTACTATGACCTGAATCTTACTTAATTCTCTAATTTTTTAACAAGCTAATAAACCAAAAAGCTCCTCTGTATGTATGTATGTACGTATGTATGTATGTATTTGAGACAGGGTCACACTGTGTTGCCCAGGCTGGAGTGCTGTGGCACAATCACAGCTCACTGCAGCCTCAACCACTCAGGCTCAAGCGATCCTCCTACCTCAGCCTCCTGAGCAGGGGGAACTACAGGCAGATAGCTTGAGCTCAGGATTTCGAGACTAGCCTGGGCAACATAGTGGCGGCTCCATAGGAGGAGAAAAGATGGCAAAAAGAAGCGATTCAAAGTTTTTGGAACGTGTCTAGAAGCACCTAGGTGGTGTGAGGGAGTTGCAGCAGGAGGGAGGAGGGCAGAAAGAGGCAGGGGCAGGGGACAAGAATTGGAAGGGGAAGGGGTTTGTAGAGTCAGGGCCATGAAGTGGCTCACCTCCAACATGGGCCCCATTCAGCCCCTTTGGGTGGTGGAATCTGAACTGGAAGAAGCGGCCGTGTGTGACCACAACTGAAGAACTGTGTCTGTGTGTTAAGCATCATAGCAATGGGAACCCAGGCCCACCTGATGGGAGCACCCGGAGGTGAGCCTCACTCTTGGGAGAGGAACTTCTTCTTCACCCCATCCTGAGAAAGCAGTGGTGGCTGTCATCATGGAAGCAAGGGTGTGCTTGGGTGGCCATCGCCGTGGAAGAAAGACAGGCTCAGTGGAGGACGTGCCTCAGTCACCACAGGAAACTGTCGGAGACATGGCAGAGGTGACAGCAGCACCAGCATCCACAATGGGCCCCTCGGCAGCCTCCCACCCTGTTTTCCCTGTGAGGAGCTGGGGCTGCCGCCTTGGCCCTAGTGGCTCCTGGCTTCTTGGGCTGCCTACAGGAGGCCAGGAGGAGCAACCCTGAAGCAGGGTAAGAAATGATACATTGCCTGCCTGCACAGGTTGGAGGTGGCTTTGCAGCTCATGCACTAAACTTGGGGCACCTTCTGTTAGACCAGTATTCACACCCCAAATAGTGTATGCACAATTATGAATGACTTCAATGAAAATGAAGGTCCCTGCTGGCTGCCCTGGGAATATGTGCCCAACCTTGAAAGGTGGCAGTTCACTCGCCTCCTGCCAACCCTCCCCAGTCCTCACACTTGTGCTTCCAGAGCACAGCAGTCTGGCCAAGTGCAGACAGGGAGGGACAAAAACCAAGGAATGTCAACTTCCAGGAGCAGCTGACCTTAAAGAACCTTTTCATGAGCATATGTGCAATAGATTTAATGCAAGGCTTTTGCCCTACTTGAGAGAAGCAGTGTTAAAGAAGACATACAGAGGCTGTTTATGAAGAGGCAGTATCCATCTGCAAGTGAAAAAAAAAAGATGAATTGGCCCATAACGCTTCTCTTGAGTTGTTCAAACCTACTGCAATACAAGTAATTAATTGTGGAAAAAAAAAGTGATAGCTATTACTCAGTTACAGTTTGCTAGGCATTGTGTAAGCACATTATTTGTGTCACTTTCTTTACTCCTTAGATACTATTGATAGCCTCAATTTACATGTGAACAAACTTTGTGAGGCTTAAGTAAATTCCCAAAATCACACAGCTACTCCATTAAGTAGGTACTTTTATTATTCCCATTTTACAGATGCAGAAGTTGAAGCAAACCTGGGATTTGTATCTGGGTCCTCCTGGCTTCAGATCCCAAACTTCCAGCATCAGGATTCACTACCCCTCCGTGATGACCAACACAGAAGTGCATAAAGGTGTGATGGTGTAAGTGGAGACAGATCCTGGAGAAGGCAGAGGTGGAAGGGACATTTCCTTTATCACTGCACTTAAGGCCAGAGTTTCCAATTTGCAATTTTGAAAATGTTATATTTTATAAAGAATAATACCCAATCAAGAAATTGATAAAGTTTTAGGCCAGGAGGCCAAGGTGGGAGGACTGCTTGAGCCCAGGAGTTCAAGACCAGCCTGGGCAACACAGCAAGATCTCATCTCTACAAATAATTTTTAAAATTAGCTGAGCATGGTGGCATGCACCTGTGGTCCCAGCTACTCAGGAGGCTGAGGCGGGAGAATCAATTAAGTCCAGGAGGTCAAGGCTGCAGTGAGCCATGATCACACCATTGCACTCTAGCCTTGGTGACAGAGCGAGACCCTGTTTCTAGGAGAAAAAAAAAAAAGAAATTGATAAAGTTTTAATAATAAGGAAAATTTTGATAGTGGCATATCATTAGTGTCAATTTTAGGATCAGAATAAAACTCCTCTAGAATAATAAGGTAATGAGTAAATAAAAGTGTAAAGGACTGGGGTGGATGTTACAGAGTGGTCGCTAATTATACATTAGCCTAATGTACATTAGCCGAATCAGGAATAGAAATGAAATAAGTGTTCTAATTTAGGAGACAACACTTGGGCTGTTGATTGGCTCTGAAAAACCTTATTGTTCTTCAGAAAACAAAAAAACTCATCACAGCAGGTGTAGATAAAGGTGACAAAAGGAAAATATACTAGAAACAAGATTCAGGAATAATATCTACCTCACCCAAATCTAAAATATAAGAAAAATGTTTTCATAAAGTCACCCAAGTCCTCAGTTCATTTATAAAACATGTCCCCCTGCAAACTTTAGCAATTTTCTAAAGAATTCTAGGATTGAAACACTGAACTGTAGCACTTGGAAATGAACCTCAGCCAGAAACACCACCTTCACCCCTCCTCTCTCTTATTTTGTCTCTGTTTCATCCCTTCTCTCCCAAAACACAATGTTCACAATGGGGACTTGCCTCCTCCGTCACCCCCACCCTATCCATCTCTGGGTCAGAAATGTCTAGGCTATTACTAAGATACAATCATGGACACCAGTTGTTTTCTTGTCTATCATCTTCTATCCCTTCCTCCCAGTCTTCTGAAAACAGAACCATGCTGACTTGGCAGAAAGCCCTTAGAGTCAAGCTGGGTGAGAGGACTGCCAATCAAACCTGGCCACTTGACAAGCTTTGATCATCATAGCTCCCCACCCCCTTGACCACAGACATTAGTCCAAGGAGGAGGCACATAACCTAACAATAGAGTCTTCCCTGGGATTTCATATGTGGATGATAGGTGAGGGAGAAAACAGATTGGGATGAATTTTGGAAATGCCATCCATGAGGCTTGATGTGTGGATGGACAAGTCACATAACCTCAATGAACTTGAGTTTTCTTCTCTTTACAACAACAGACTTGAACCAAAGGCTCTTGGAGGCACCTCCAGATTCAGTCTGAGGGTTCTGTGGGGCTTCACCTATGATGAGGTCAGTCTGTCTGGTCCATCCATGCCCTTTCAGGGCCGAGATATCTGGCAAAATTATGCATCCAGGGAAAATCTCTCTTTCATAAGCTTAGATACAGGGTTGTCCCCTTTGCCATCATTTCACCCTTCTCCTTATCAAAATCTACTTTTAAGTTCCCATTTAAACTAAGAAGTAAAATACAATAACTAATTTTATTTTATTATGTAATACAATAAAATAATGTAATATACTCTTACAGTATGACCCTTCACAAGAATATTTATATTTTATTTTATTTATTTATTGTAACAGAGATGGGGGTCTCACTATGTTGCCCAGGCTGATCCTTGAACTCCTGGGCTTGAGCAATTCTCCTGCCTCAGCCTCCCAAAGTGCTGGGATTACAGGTATGAGCCACCCAACCCAGCTAGAATATCTACATTTTAAAAGAAGCAAAACTTTATGAAGAACAATGCATGATGCAATAACTGTCAACATCACAATTTATTAAACTCACTCCAAGCTTCCCCCACATAGAAACATACACACAGTCTTCTTCCCTTCACAGCCTTTGGAAGGTCTGTGTGTGCTTGTGTGTGGTATTACAGAGTCAATGTGTGAGTGAGCATATATATATGTGAATGTGTGTATGTGCATGTATGTGCATTTGTGTTTATGTGTGTAAGTTTATATATGTGTTTGAGTGTGCATGTATTTGTCTGTATTTGAGTGTGTGCACGCACCTGTGTGTATATTGTATAGACATGTGTGAGTATGCATGCATGCATGTATGTGTGTGAGCATGTATATCCACATCTGTGGATGTGTGAGTGTATCTATGTCAGTGTAGGTGACTGCATGTGCCTGTGCATGTACTAAAAGAGCCAGTTAACTTTGGAGCTGCAGTTGCTGAAGGTGGGGGCAGAGAGGAAAGCCCACAGTGCCAAGAAGTCAGGCCAGCTCAGGCTAACAGAGGGTGCTGGGGAGAGCACAAGGCTTTCTTTCTCACCCTGGCACCAATAAACTCTACACTGGAGCAGCTATAGCTGATGGAGCCACCAAGGCACAGTCCATGTGCCCAGTGCCCAGCTGTGGACAGCAGAAGTGCCCCTCCAAGGAGGCCACACCTCCAGAGTTTCCCTGCGCTACTGAAGGCCAGGAGCCACAGTCATAGGAAGGAAAGGACTTCCCAATGAATTCTTTGTATGTCTTCATAGACAGAACCGAAGACAGCCTCAGAGCCAGACACTTGCAGACAGCCCAGCTTCCATGAGGGAAAGCCATGGTCAGGCTGGTTTAGTATGACCCAATCTTTTCAGGGCACTCAAAGAATGGAGTGTCATTGTTTTCCCTCATCCTCCAGAAGCCCAAAGATAGAGCCCTACCAGCCCCCAGGGGAAAAAGAACCTGTTTTTCAGTTGCTAATTATTCCTGTCTGGGCTCAAATGGGAAGAATTCTGAGAAGAAAAGGAGTCTCCCCAGCGCTGACGGAACAGAGGCCTGAGGACTGACTGGGGAGAGGGGAGATAGAGAACCTTGGCTACGGGGGATCTGGCAGGGAAAGGTGCCCAAAGAGGGAAAGGGCTCCTTGTCTGGGGAGCACAGAGATAGGGGTGGCTGGGGGAGAACCTTGGGAGGCTCCCCTGCAGGGACAGTGCTCAAGAGCTCCTTGGGAGCCTCCTGGGGCCTGAGGAGGACTTGCCTGCACCCCACCCTCGTCCCGGCCACTGCTGTGACTATCAGCAAGGACAGTGCCCTACTGGGGCCACGAGACTTGCTCCATAGCCATCTGTTATCCTGTGTGGAACACACTCCACCCCTGGGATGTCCCTGACCTTGAGGGAGGGGGCTGGTTCCTGGGCGTCCTCAGCGGCTGGTGAAGTCCATATCACCTGTACTTGGAAGCCTCAGGAGCTTGGCCATTGAGCTGACTCAAGCACCTAAACACCCCTGCTTCAGAGTTCTCAGAGGAGAAAGGGGCTCCGGATGTCAGGGGTGTCAGTCATTTAATATGCTTCTTAACAGGAAAGTGGCCTTACTTTGTACCCCAAGCTGGTAAAGCAGATATGCCAGTGGCACTGTGTGGCTGTCCCACTGGTTTGAAAGTATCCCCTCTCAAGCTGTGATCTGGATTTGAGGTGGAGGGGATTGCAGTACAGGGCTGGCCAGGGCCTCTGAGCCCCACCTCAGCATGTGCGTGTGCGTTCACACACACACTCCTTCAGGATGTCACCACAGCTTTCTGAGCTTGGAGGTCCTGCCTCGCTGCCCCTTAACATTTCACAAATAGGAACTCAGTTCTAGTTGAGCAGTGGTCAGGGCTCCACATTTGTGGAATGGCCTCGGGCTTCCCCTCAGTCCCAACACAGTTCCTGTTTCTGTTCCCTGCCGAGACCCCCTCATCAGCCCTGTGATCACACCGGCAGCTGCCCACACAGCCAACACCTGCCTACCAGCTGTGTGGCTCCCCTAGGCAAAAGGTCCCTGTGCCATGACCCAGGGGCCCTTCAAGCCCAGCCTCCCAGGGTTCCTCTGGGCAGAGTGCTCAGCAACCATTTATTTTAGCTCCCATCCTGTGCCCCATGTTTTGTCAAGACAGTCTTTTCCCCGGTCGTGGTGAGTCCTCACCAGCCCTGGACTGTCTGAGGGTGGGTTTGTGCCTTTCCCAAAGCTGCCCATTGGCACCTTTCTCCTGTAGCAAAGACCAAACACCTTAGAAACCAGATGAAGCACAAACCCTGAGGCCCCATAGAGCCAGCTGATTCATTCGTTTCAACATGTAACAGTTACTTTCCTTTTCAAAGAGTCCCCTGTGGGTGTCCAGGTGTAAAACAAATCTCAAGAAGGTCCCTCCCAGAGGGAACCAGGAAAAAAATGGCTAATCTGGGAAGAGTCAGAGACTAGATCTGGGGCAGACAGGCAGCAGACTCCTGGAAGGCCTGGGAATGAGCTGAGAACCAGGGGGCAGGACCGGCAGCCCACAGGACAGGATCTAGTCAGAAGCATTTGGTTTGGCTCAGGCAGTATTTTCATAAATTACTATTGCAGCATCTAAAAGTTAGAAGTTTTCACATAAAAGTCTAGATTTGTGCCAGCTTTTCTTGAAAAAGCAGAGGTGCCGGGAGCTGGGCCTATATCATGCTAACTCCCACATGGATTGAGGCCAGGTTTGCCCCCAAGTCCCCTTGGGTCTGCCCACCACCCCTATTATGCACAGCTGCTCCTGCCCAGCTTGCCTCTGACCCTTAGTTCTGCAGATCAAGGAACCCAGTTTTCCTGAGGGCAGGGCAGCCTTGGCGGGAGTTTGACAGGGAGCCTTCCAGAAGTTGCCCGTGGTAAGCCTCCGGGGCTGAATCTTCAGGTGGGATCTGACGTCTAGAGAAGGTCCTTCCTCATCCAGAATGGCCAGATGGGAATCAGCCCAGACAGCACCACTCCAACGTGCTGGGAGTCCCACGATCCCATGGGGAGCCAGCCAGTCCACATCAGGGTAGCTCAGCACATGTCCAAGGTGATCTGAGAAGGGCTCCCAGGGCCACCCAAGACAAGGAGGGATTTGGGAGATTTCTGGGAATGTTAATCATCTTCCTGTTTCCTCTTAGTGGTTAACAGTAAATGTCTTTGAACAAAACATGTCCTATGAATTTGTTTGTGGGGCAACAAAGAGGACAAGGTGGGGAGACTGAGTACTCCATAATCAGCCTTACAAGGGAAGGAAACTTCAACTCCAAAAGGTAGAGAAGTGCGAGTGAGTTTAGATCTGGAAACGAGCTGATCTGCTGAACCTACCAAGGCCTTGGTCACTCCTGCTCTTTCACTGTGAGCCAAAGAGTTTGCTCATGCAGTGGTATGCTGGAGCCGGGTCCTACTGGTTTGCAAAAGCTGATTGGGCTCACCTCCTCCCAACTGCACAGTGACTTCATATGGATAGCTAGAAATCAGCCACCATGGGAATATTTACACTGCAGAAATGGGCAAATGCTACAAATCAGAGCTTCTCCCACCTTACCCCCAGCCCCAGGGCAGACTGTTACATGTTTGACTGCACACCACTGCTGGCTCTGCTGTGGACCACAAGCAGATCAGGCCCAAGACGTGCTTCTGGGCACAGGTCATACCCCAGGAAGAGAAGCTTTCAAACTCAACATGCACCCACATGTCCCAAACTGGAAATGAACCAGGCCAGCAGTAAGCTAAACCAAAACTCAGCAGGAGTTCTCAGTTGTGCTTAACTGGCACTGGCTTCCTCTTTTTTCTGACTGTTTCTCCAGAGACTCCAGGCCTGAGGAGGGCTTTCTTGTCTCTGAGATGAATTTCTTTTTTTTTCTCTGAGCTAAATTCATACAGAAGGAGAAGGGAAAGGTTGGGGCTAAAGTTCATGTTGTCACAAAACCCATTCAAAGTATTAGCTGAGCACCTTTCCACCTCCCTGGAGAGTGGACCACTTGACCCACATCCAGGAAGGGCTCTGCATTGCAGAAAGCATCCACAAGATGTGTGGAATGGTGGGAGGAGAGTTGGAAAGGGAGAAAGGAGCACTTTCTCAATAATCCTAATCTTTCTCTTCCTAGATGGCCTTGGAAACCTCCTTCACTCTCCTCCAGCCAGCCTAATTCGGGGCCACATCCATGGTTGTACCATCAGTTATGGATGTTCTTCTCAGATATCCTAATTTTTTCCATCTGTCATGCCCTTGATCCAACTAGAGCTGCTCTGCAGTATCACAGACAGCGCCCGAGCCTCGTCTCTTTTATTTTCTCCCTCCTAGATGCTCTTCCCTCCTAGCAGAGAAGTGAAAGTTGACCTCGACCAGTTGTCAGCTCCTTCCCTTCCTCCGTTTTCCTCTGGACCACATCATCCAGCTGAACCTTGGTAATTATCCACTCAAGAAAATAAAGTGATACAGGAAACAAATGTAACTGTAGTATGTGGCAAGGCTGACAGCACAAGTTACATAATCATAATTATGTAAATATTTGAAAGTCGATTTAACCAAAAATCGTCAAACAACCAACATAGGAGGCAACAAGAGATTCAGACCCCACTGGGATCACCATGGGAAAATCGCTGAGTGACAACCCAGCTCCCAAGTGGCACTAAGCCAATGAAACAGCAATTTCCTTTCCCAGGTGCACCTATCAACTTTTTTTTCTTTTAATTGAGACAGGGTCTCACTCTGTCACCTAGGCTGCAGTGCAGTGGCACAATCTGGGCTCACTATCGCCTCAAACTCCTGGGCTAAAGTGATCCTCCTGCCTCAGCCTCCTGAGTAGCTGGGACCACAGGCACACACCACCACACCCAGCTAATTTTTTTTTCTTTTTTGTAGAGTCAGGGTCTCACTATGTTGTCCAGGCTGGTCTCGAACTCCTGGGCTCAAGCGATCCTCCCACCTCAGCCTCCCAAAGTGCTGGACTTACAGGCATGAGCCACTGCACCCAGCCACCTACTGACTCTTTATATTTTTTGACACAGAGTTTCACTCTTGCTGCCCAGGCTGGAGTGCAATGGCACAATCTCAGCTCACCACAATATCTGCCTCCTGGCTTCAAACGATTCTCCTGCCTCAGCCTCCCAAGTAGCTAGGATTACAGGCATGTGCCACCATGCCCGGCTAATTCTGTATTTTTAGTAGAGATGAGGTTTCTCCATGTTGGTCAGGCTAGTCTCAATCTCCCAATCTCAGGTGATCCACCCGCCTTGGCCTCCCAAAGTGCTGGGATTATAGGCGTGAGCCACCGCGCCTGGCCCTACTGACTCTTCTTAGGAGGACAGCTCTTTCCGCCTGAGGATCCCCTCTTGCTCCCCACTCACCTGTCCTCTGACTTCTCTCCAGTTCACCTACCCTTCCTAGGATTTTTCTTTTCTATCCTGTCTTCTCAAGTCCATCCTTCCAGATCAAGGATGGACCCAGGGAATGAAGGGACACCAAGTGCCAGGGGAGGCCTGGGCAAGCCACAGGCACAGGGTACCAGCTACAGCTATTGCGGTAAACTGAGGACCAGAGAGACAGATATGGAAAAACAGGACGATGTTTATTTTAAGGTAGGCACTGGCTCAGTGGATTCACATCCAAAAAGCTGAGCATTGAATAAAGACTGAGCAGGATTTTTATAAGCGGGCTTACAGAAGCAAAACAGGCAATTAATCATATAATGACAGGTCACATAATCTATAGCATAACTGATGACTTGGCATAACTTGTGGCTTTGCATAGCTGGTGGCCTTGTAGCTGCATGGAAAGAAAAAAACAAGAACTGGCTAAATACAGACAGACATTTGTCCTTTTTTCTTTTTCCTTCGCCCTTGCTCCAGACGGGGGATGTCTGAAGCCTATTCCTTTGGTTTCAACTTCTCGAACAGCGTTATCTTATAATTGTCTTTGAAGTGAGCTTGCTAGGCAGAGAAAAACTTGTTCTTCCTTTCTTTTTAACCTTTGCCTTGCCACATTCTGGGCCTTGGCTTTTACTTCTCAAACTAGGTCACTATGACCTTCTTATAGCCTTGTCTGTTACTTTTCTTGGAGTGAATGAATGTAGTACTTACTTTTTTTTTTTTTTTTTTTTAATTTCTGCCTCACAGCAATGGCTGCGGCCCAGAGCTGAAAATGAGTGCTGCCAGATATTCTCACTTATCTGGGGATGGCAACCAACTCAAATATCTTTGCTTAGACCCAGAGCCTGAATCAACCAAAAAAACTGGTTCCAGCTGGGTGTGGTGCCTCATGCCTGTAATCCCAGCACTTTGGGAGGCTGAGGCAGGCAGATCAGCCAAGGCCAGGAGTTTGAGACCAGCCTGGCCAACATGATGAAACCCTGTCTCTACTAAAAATATAAAAATTAGCCGGGTGTAGTAGCAAGCGCCTGTAATCCCAGCTACTTGGGAGGCTGAGGCAGGAGAATTGCTTGAACCTGGGAGGCAGAGGTTGCAGTGAGCCGAGATGGTGCCACTGCACTCCTGGGCAACAAGAGTGAGACTGTGACTAAAAAAAACAAACAAAAAAAAAAAACAAAAAAAAAACAAAAAAAACAAACTAGTTCCCCCAGTCCTTGAGGAAGTTTAATTCAAACTTTTGCAGGAGGTGAGGGGAAATATTTATATTCTAGTCTTCTTCTAGGGCAACAAAATACAGAGGGTGAACCAAATCTTTTAAATTTCCGCATTAAATCAGTTTCATCTTTTGGAACCTGCCAAAATGTCATAATCATCACAACTATTATTATCATCATCATCACTGTTAATGATTCCACCTTTGCACAGTTCTGATTTTTTTTTTTTTTTTTTTTTTGAGACAGGGTCTCACTCGGCCTCCCAAAATGCTGAGATTACAGCCATGAGCCACTGCGAGAGGACTGATCTTTAGAACATGCTTTTATTTTAGTCAATTTAAAACTGAGACTTTTCATTGAAAATTGGCAGTTTAAATTCAATAGAAGACACAACGCCACCAAATCCCACTGCCTTGCAGATGTTGGCTGAGTGTCCCTTCCCACTCACAAAGCCTCACTACCGCACCCACCTCACTCCCAGCACTGCCTGCTGACATCAGCCACTCCCTGGGCATGGGGTTCCCAAAACATGAGAGTATCCCTGCCAAGCTGTTTCCTCCCAAATTATTTTCTGCCCTCCCTGTCAAGCCCTCCCCGACCTCCAACTCCTATCCCCAGCCAGAGACCAGCAGGTGAGACTCTCCTGTGCTAACCCTTGTCTGGGATATAAAAAGAGGTGTTGGCCGGGTGCGGTGGCTCATGCCTGTAATCCCAGCACTTTGGGAGGTCACCTGAGGTCAGGAGTTCAAGACCAGCCTGGCTAACATGGCAAAACCCCATCTCTACTAAAAAAAAAATACAAAAATTAGCTGGGTGTGGTGGTGTGTGCCTGTAATCCCAGCTACTCAGGAGGCTGAGGCAGGAGAATCACTTGAACCCAGGAGGCGGAGGTTGCAGTAAGCCGAGATCACACCATTGCACACCAACCTGGGCAACAAGAGCGAAAGTCTGTCTCACCCCCCCCAAAAAAAAGAGGTGTCTAAGGCTGTGAGTTGGTTTTCTTTTTTTTTCTTTTTTCTTTTTTTTTGAGACAGAGTGTCGCTCAGTTGCCCAGGCTGGAGTGCGGTGGCTAGATCTCAGCTCACTGCAAGCTCCGCCTCCCAGGTTCATGCCATTCTCCTGCCTCAGCCCCCTGCGTAGCTGGGACTACAGGCGCCTGCCCCCACGCCCAGCTAATTTTTTGTATTTTTTTTAGTAGAGACGGGGTTTCACCGTGTTAGCCAGGATGGTCTCGATCTCCTGACCTCGTAATCCGCCGCCTCAGCCTCCCAAAGTGCTGGGATTACAGGCGTGAGCCACCGTGCCCAGCCTGTGAGTTGGTTTTCTGAGTCACAAAATCATACCAGAGTTTTCAGAGTCCGGTATACACTGCAGAGCACATACCAAGAACACTCCACCAGCACCCTCCAATCAAGGGACAGGCTTCCCTTATCCTTCTGGAAATATTCTTGGATTCTCCCTCAGAACCCCCAGGCAGCTCTCCAAGGCTCTATATACCCCATACTATTTGTTTATGTACTTGTTTACTCCTTTTGCAACTCAAGCCAGTCCTGCTGCCTTTTCATGCCCAAGCAGCATCTGTCCCTCCCCAAGCACTGGGTGGGGCTCTTAGACCAGCTAAAGGCGCCGAGCATCTGTGGGTGTTGCAGCACACCAGCCCAGCCTTGCCTAGCTCTCTGAAAGAAAGCCTGCAACAGAAGGGAGAGAAGTGGCCCCAAGTGCAGCTGAAAGCACTCCTGGGGAATCAGCCAAGACCCTCCATCCAAGCAGGGCCGGATCCTTGCACTTGGCCATGATAAGGAGAGGCTTCCAGGTGGCAGCAAGACTTGGCCACCACAGAGGCCTTCTTGGGGCCCCCCGTATCCTGCCCAGACTCAACCCTGCCTCAGCATTTGGATCCTCCACAGACTCCATGGTGAGTTCCCAGCTCAGCCAGATGGGCAGTGTTTTCCCAGGAGCCTAGGGCTTAAGGAGCACCCCAAATCTCCTCTTCCCAGCCCACAGCCAGGGCAGGTGGGCAGTGTTCGGAGGAGCTATTTGATTTGGCAAAGAGAAGGTGCTCTGGGATACCAAGTCGCCCCCATTCAAAACTAAAACCTCCAGGAGACCTGCATCTGGCTCTGAATCTTGTGTGGCCACCAACAAATGACTTTCCTCCTGTGGGACTCAGACTATTGCAGCAAAGCTGGGGTGTCCCCAGACAGAGGACCCCATCTGTGGCATTGGCAAGCAGCTCACATGCTGTTTACAGTTGTGACTGGTGTGTGAGCAGGTGACGCTACAGAGGACTTCCTTACGTCACACAGATGGGCACATAGTCTGTGCCCCAGCCATGGCACCACACCTCTGTGGGGGCCCAAATGTGTTTCAAAGGAGCCACCCTGCCCAGGCAGGCCCACAGCAGTGGGCAGAGCTGGAGTAGCCCCTGAGGTGGGGGTTGCTAGAATGGTCCTCAACAACTGTGACCCTGCCCTGTAGAGGAGACAGCGTCTAGTGCGACCACCAGCTCTCACAGTCACACGCTTGGCAACCTTGGCCATATTCCCTGAGTTTCCCCATCTGTACAGTGAGGCTAATATGAGCAGTTGTCAACTTTAAAGAACTGCTCACATGTTTTAAGCAGAACAAGGGTAAAGCACCGCATCGAGCAGAATGCCCATCATCTCTGGCCCCACTCCCTGCCCGCCCTTCCCTTGCTCTTTAGCATCCCTGTGCCCCGTCACCCATAGGGGTCCGCAGCCCCCCTGCAAGGAATATGGGCCCTTTCCCTTGGATCGATATTCTGGCAGAAGGGATTGAGAAGCCCCAGCACCCAGGAACTGCTGTTTAGAGGTCCCGAGCCCAGGCAGCAGCCCCCCTCCAGGATGCTATCTAGTCATTCTGATTTTTCCTGCCCAGTTCTCAAGATTCTTGCCAGAGAAGACAGACTTGAAGGATTATGCTCTTCCCAATGCCAGCTGGTGTTCGGACATGCTGAGCCTGTACCAAGAATTTCTGGAGAAGACCAAGTCTAGCGGCTGGATCAAGCTGCCCTCCTTCAAGTCCAACAGAGACCACATCCAGGGACTCAAGCTCCCATCTGGACTGGCAGTTTCCTCAGGTAAGGACAGGACCATGAGCACACACACCCCAGCCGCCCTTCCCTGTGTTCTAAGACTGAGAAGCAACTTCACAGACCGCCTTCCAGTTCTCAGCCAAGTTCTTCCTGCTGTCCAACTCCGCCCCTGATGCTGCAGCCCCAGGCAATAGGCGGCGGGTGTCCTCTCAGGTCTCCAGCTCCCCTCCTCCCATCTGAAGCAGCACACCCTGGTGGGCCCACCTTTGCTCCCAGCCAAGCATGTCCCCACTGGAGGACAGCCAGCCCAGCTCCTGCCCTGACTTCTCACTGACTGCCCCTCCCTAACTATCAAGCCTCATCCCAAGCCTTCCACCCCAACCCCATGAAAGCCCTTGGACCCCACACCCCTTCCACTGGAGGCCCCTACACATCATCCCTGCTGTGCGGGGTCTGGAGCAGCACCCCTGAAACACCTAATGATCCTAATGGATCCTAATGATAGAGCTTCCACCTTCTTGTGTGTGTGTGTGTGTGTGTGTGCGCGCTCGCGTGTGCACGCACGTGTATCTTCCTGTCTCTCTCATTCATATATGTGGTCTTCCTGCCTAGTGATGAAGGAGTGGTACAGGGGACAGACTACCCTTGGGTTTATGGCACAAACAAAGCAGGAATACCAACATAATTTTTTTTCAACGAATTTGGTACTTCCAAAAAAGGATGTAGTAGTGGTAGCTGTCTTGGAAAAAAAAAAATCAGAACTTCGATGGACTTTTCTGCTCTTATTTTACTGTTTAGTATTATTCTTTTGAATTATATGTGAGTTACATGAGTAATTACATTTTCAATTTTCAATGCTTATGGTCTCTTAAAGTCTTGCCCTGGCCCTGATCCTATCTCCATTCTCAGCCAGGGCACTTCCTGCATGTTTCTCCCCTAGACAGAAAGGCTGTGTGAGGACAGCAACTGTGCCTCTGCTCCCAGAGGGAAGGCTCCCTGGGGGTGGACCTGGTGTCCTCTGGTTTTCTCTCCTTAATCTTGTACCAGAGGCAAGACTCAACCAAATGGTGCTGCATCCTGACCATACCCTCCCTTCTCCGGCTGCGACACTGTCTATCTCTCCCCAGACAAAGGTGACTGTCGCATCTTCACCAGGTGCATGCAAGTGGAAGGACAAGGCTTTGAGTATGTCATCTTTTTCCAGCCATCCCAGAAGAAGTCGGTCTGTCTTTTCCAACCAGGTCCCTACCTGGAGGGGCCCCCAGGGTAAGGTCACTGGTAGGACTTTGGCTGCCTCCTGGGCTTGGCTCAGCAGGGCAGGTTCAGCACCCACCAGGCTGGCCCTGGAATCTCTATCTTTCTCTAAGGGGTGAGGATGGGAGTGTGGGGCACTGGGCTTCAGCCTCATAATACCAGGCCTGGAAGGACACACAGGGTTATCTGGCCTAATCCCCAGTGTGCAGATATGGGCTTCTCATCAAAGTCTCAAAATTTTCTAGACAAAAGACCTGAGAGACCACTTTGAGAAGAATGTGGTACACTTGGAGGAGGGCAAGATCTGGAATCTAGACTCTGACTTGGTGTCCTGCCTGGCTGCTGCTGGCTGTGGGACTCTGAGCAAGCAATTTGACCCCTGGTCTTTAGTCTTCTTACCTGACACCTGGGGCAATAATATCTACCTCCCAGGGTAAACAGAGATATGATATTATGGGCCTATGTGTGCGTGCTCATGAACCGTAAAGCACGGTACAGCTATCAGACACTTCTATCCAAAACCCATGTTCTATCCATGGGGAAATGGAGGTGCACACAGCTAAAGGAACTTGCCCAAGGCAGCACCAGCAATCAAAGTCAGATCCAGGACTCTAATCTGGGAGGTGAGATTCCAAGTCCACTGTTCTCTCCACTCTACTCTGCTGCCTCCAGACTTGGAACAGACCTCGGGAGGAATGCACACTGGGCATAAATGTGTCCACAAGGGAAATCAGGCTGACCCTGGGTCACCAAGTTCATGGTTGTCCCCCTTCTCCTCCATCCCGATCCCTGCTCCAGATGGTCACTGAAGGCTGGAGGTGGTGCTGGAGCTCCTACAAGGGAGAGACAAGAGAGGGCAGGAGTGGCTTTAGGGTCCTGAAGCCTGAGAGGGGCTTAACTGGGGTTAAATAGAATCCAGAGTGCTAAATAGATGTCAGGGCCTCCAGAGGCTGTGGATGCCAACTGTAGCCCTCAGTCACCTTGGCCATCCCAAAGGAGTCCTCCACAGGGACACTGCTCCACACACTAGGATGTGCAGATACTAGTAAATTGCTCAGAGCCCTGCCCAGGCCATGGACTCCCTCCCTTCTGAAGCATGGCTGACTTTTATTTAGGGGCTGATGGAGGTGAGGCCAAAGAGGCAGAGGAGGACCATCCAACACTAAGGCCAGTGGATTGAGGGGTTGGGGGTCTAGAGAAGAGATTAGTATCCACCAGGCCCCTAGACCATGGGGAGTGGGAAGGAGGAGTTACTCGTTGGCCAAGAGCTACTCTGTAGATCCACATACTGGCCAATGGGTCCCCAGGCTGGCCAGTGAGGACAAGGAGGAGAGAGTTGGTTTCGAGTTCTTTGACACCAACTCTTTTCACTCTCTTTCAAGTAATTTGGGAGGCAGAGAGGGAAGTGCCTAAGAAGTGTGTAAATTATGTTTGCAAACATTTGTTTATTTAATCTGCTGAGATCGGAATTGTGAAATTCATGGTGGAAAAACTAAGGCTCAGGAAGGTTTAGCAGTTTGCTCAAGATCAAACAGGTAGTCAGCTGTGGGACAAGGAGTCCAACTGGGTGGATAGAGACCAAAGAAGCAGGGAGGGAAGGGTCTGGAAAAGCCACTGGTCACAGGAGCAGGAGGGTAACCCATGACAGTACAGTGTGGACAGCTGATCTGGCTCCGTGGAGAACGGGCTGTGCTTTTGAAAATCAGGAACTCAAATCTGTTTGGTGTTATTTGAATTCTAAAATGGGTGCCTATTTTCCCCAAATTAGCCAACCATGAAGTAGCTGACATAAAGCTTGCATAAGCAAGAATGAACATGTTATGCTTTTTTTTTTTTTTTAATTTTGAGACGGTCTTGATCTGTTGCCCAGGCTGGAGTGCAGTGGCGCAATCTCAGCTCACTGCAACCTCCACCCACTGGGTTCAAGCAATTCTCATGTCTCAGCCTCTCGAGTAGCTGAGTTACAGGCACTTGCCACCACACCCGTCTAATTTTTATATTTTTTAGTAGAGACGGAGTTTCACCATATTGGCCAAGCTGGTCTCGAACTCCTGACATCAAGTGATCTGCCCACCTCAGCCTCCCAAAGTGCTGGGATTACAGGCGTGAGCCACTGCGACTGGCCATTCTATGCATTCTAAATAAAGCAAATGTCTGCAGTATTTGAGCATTTCAGCTCAATTTCAGCATTGAGCCTGCTGAAGCAGGCGCTCTGCTTTCTGTGGCAACGCTGCTCAGAAGTGTGTCATGCCAGCCCTTGATAGGTCATAAGTTATGTTTCACATTTACTTATCTTGAGATGTGGGCCTCGCACTGGCTGTAGTGACTTAAGGTAAGGTGAGAAACAGCCCAGGGTTGTGCCTCAAAGACTGAATCAAAAAGTTCAGGGACTTTTTCATTTCCTGTATATGCCCATCCTTCCAAATTATGGCAATTATTGCCAGCAATTAGGTAATGAACCAGAAAAATGTTTTCTATTAACTTTATCAGAAAAAAACAATTTTCCCTGATGAAATAAAATGTTGTATCAGTGGCTACAAACGCATGCTGAAGCAAAACAGAAAAGCTCAGCTGATTTTGACAGGTTTGATCAGATGGGATGCAGCTGTTTCCTTCTTTCCTATTTGGCTGCCCTGAGGCTGAAGGTCTGTGTTTGGAAGGGTCTAGGGAAAGGGAGAGGTAGGATCACCACAGGAGGGAGGGAAGGCCCACTGAGGGGGTCTGCCCAGCAGCCCCAGCCCAGGCCTTGCTCCTCACCTTACCCCCACCCCCAGGTTTGCTCACGGCGGGTCCCTGGCAGCCATGATGGATGAGACCTTTTCTAAAACTGCCTTCCTGGCTGGAGAGGGGCTGTTCACACTAAGCCTCAACATCAGGTTCAAAAAGTAAGTATGGGCCCTTGGGGCATTGGCCAAAGTCACAGACCTTTTCATCCCTGGAAGTGGCCATCCTCGGCAGCTGGGGTGTAAGGAGCCCTGCCTGCCACTCTCCTTCTCCAGCCCACTCCCAAGCAATTCCTCTAGTCCCTGGCCAGGACACAGCCTCTGCTATCCAACTTTGGGAGCTGACAAAAAGGCCCTGAGCCCAGGGCCACTTATGCGTCCTCTAGGCAGGGAGGGATGAAGACAGGGAAGAGGACACAGAGGGTGAAGGGATGGGGGACCGGGTTCACATGAGAGATGGGCTAAGCTGCCTCCTCTCCCAGCTTGATCCCCGTGGGCTCTCTGGTCGTAATGGACGTAGAAGTGGACAAGATTGAGGACCAGAAGCTTTACATGTCCTGCATCGCCCACAGCAGAGACCAGCAGACAGTTTATGCCAAGTCCTCAGGTACAGGGGCCCCCAGCCCAGCCCCAGGCCCCATCCTGCCACCACCAACCCCCAGAACAAACAGGAGGAAGAAAAGATGCCAAGGATTCATCCCAAGCTGCGGTCCAGCTTCTTTAGGGGTGGGATAGGGCACCTACTGGGGACACAGATGAAGTGAGGGAGAGCAGAACTAAGATTTTTTTTTCTATGTATGAGTCATCCAACCTGTAACGAAAGGACAGGACCCAGGTAATGGGTAATTTGCAGCCAAATGCTCAGAGTGTCCATCAAGCTCCTGCCATCTCAGTGCAGCTCTTGCAGCTCAGCTCACCCTTCTCTTGCAGGTGTTTTCCTTCAGCTGCAGTTGGAAGAAGAGTCTCCCCAGTAACAGCCACTGTGCCTGCAGGAGAGCCTCCCACTGCCTCCCCTGCCTGCCTGGGACCCACCAAAGAGCAGGGAGGGGTCCTCAAGCAGCCATTGGTGAGGCGAGGGAAAGGACTCTTTTCTCTGAGTAAATAAAGTCTCACAGTCCCATTCTCGGCCCAGGGCCTTTCTGTGGTTGGAAATCAAAATCCTTCCAGGGCATCCCACATACCCACCTTCCCATTCAGCACCGACTGAAAAGATTTACTGAGTACCCGCCAGGTGTCAGGCACTGTGTGAGGCACCCGGCACCCAGAAGTGAAAGACAGGGCCCCGGTCTCAAGATGCACAATGCGGGAGCCAGGTGCCAAGTCAGAGTGCCCTATCACACTCCTCCCACACCCACCCTGGCTTCTATCATAAGTGCAGTGTCATCTCAGCAGGAGGAAGGGCTAATTTTACTCTACAAAAGCAATCAGAAAACATCTTCTAGAAGAAGCTCTTCCTGAACTGTCTCAAAAGTTAAGTGGTGTTCATTAGGCAGGCAGGGGAGAGGAGGATATCCCAGGCAGAGGGGAAGTAAGACAAAGGTGCAGAGGTGTGAAAGTGTACAGGGACTTTGGAGAAGAGCAAGGTGTTGAGGAGGACAAGCATTTAGGGAAAGAGAAGGTGGGCAGGAGCAAACCACAGGAAGGCTTCATAATTCCTGCTGCAGAGCTGGAACTTTGTCTTGCAGGCAACAGGGAGCCTCTAAAGGGCTTGGGCTGGGGAGTGACAGCTTTGTTATTTAGAAAGATGACTCAGTGGTAGTAAGGCATCAGCAAGACTGAAGGCAGGAGCACTAGTTAGGAGATCCCTGCAGGCTTTACACTAGAGACAGTAAGGGCCTGCAGGGGTCAGAGCTGGGAAGCTGAGAGAGATGAGAAAATGTTACAAATACAGGAAGTGCAGGACTTTGCCACTAGTTATACAATGCGGATCTGTGAAGACGAGCTGTCTAGGATGACTCCAAGTTTCTGGCTTATGAGTTTCCAGGTGGTTATCACTGGAAATACAGAAAAAGGTGGGGGTAAACAATGAGCTCAGTTTTACATGCATCAAGCTTGAAGTGCCCATGGAACTTGTACCATGTGGCAAGTGCCAGCAGGAACATGGATATTGTGATATGGAGCTTGGAGAGATAAGCTACTGACTCAAATTGTGAGCCAATATAAAATGTGACATGAGGCCGGACGCAGTGGCTCATGCCTGTAATCCCAGCACTTTGGGAGGCCGATGCGGGCAGATCACCTGAGTGATTCCAGAGTCAAGAGGCTGGTCGGGAGTTCGAGACCAGCCTGACCAACATGGAGAAACCCTATCGCTACTAAAAACACAAAAAATTAGCCGGGTGTGGTGGCACATGCCTGTAATCCCAGCTACTCAGGAGGCTGAGGCAGGAGAATCACTTGAACCCGGGAGGCGGAGGTTGCGGTGAGCCGAGATCACACCATTGCACTCCAGCCTGGGCAACAAGAGCAAAACTCCGTCCCAAAAGAAAAAAAAAATGTGACATGAAACCCCTGGGAATGCCTTATGCAGAGTGGAAGTCAGGAGGAGGCAAGGGGAAAGACAGAGGTGAGTAGGGAGGGGGAAAGGGGAGGGAGGGAAGGAGAAGGAAAGAGGTCAAAAATAGAACCAGAACCTTATGTCACACTAAGGCTTAAAGTTGGGATAGAAAACCAAGGATCGACTAAAGAGGCTGAGAACAGGACAGGAGTAACCATCCTTAAGAGGAAGAGGTCAGCAGTATCAAATGCTGAGGAGAAGGCAAGGAAGATGAGAATTAAAAAGAAGCTTTTGAGTCAGGAGTGGTGGCTCAGGCCTGTAATCCCAACACTTTGGGAGGCCAAGGTGGGAGGATTGCTTGAGGCCAGGAGTTTGAGACCAGCCTGGGCAACAAAGTGAGACACTCATCTCTACAAAAACAAAAAAGGTAAGAAACTAAAATAAATAAGTGCATAATAAAATTAAAAAGAGACCTTTGGATTTGGTCATGAAGAAAATGTGGTTTCCTTTGCCAGAGCAATCTTAGGAGGTGGGAGAAAAATCCAGATTACAGTGGATGAAAATATGAACAGGGAATGAGGAAATGAATGTAGATGCTTCTTTCTAGGAATGTTGTTGTTATTCAAGGAAAGATATTTGATTGTATTTTAATTGCTAGTGGAAAGAGGCTGAAACTTTTAGGAGAAAGAGGGACAGAGATGTCATCCAACAGAACAGCTCTCTTAGAGCTGTCTTGGGAGCCATGGGAGAGCGTCAGCATGACTCTGAGACCGAAAGGAGGGAGGTAGAGTACAGAGCAGGACAGGAAGTTGAGGGGATTCAACCCAGGGTGCTTCAACTTTCTCAGTGAAATGGAAGGCAAGGCCATCAGCAGGGAAAGAGGTCTGGAAGAAGGGGGATGGTTTGGAAAAGCCACTGTAGGGATCAGGAAAACAGGTACCAGGTACATGTGTGACCAAGACATCCTGAGTGCCCAGCTGCTGGTAGAAAACAGGTCTCTGGAGTGGCACCAACCTTAGGAGAAAGGAAGATGGGAGCCAGCTGGCAAAACCCAGGGGCAATGGTGGATGAGTCAGGTGAGAACAGTGGAAGGGGAGGAAAGACGGCAATATGGCTGGTACACATTTCTAAGGAGAAACGATTTGCTGTGAGGGAGAAGAACAATGGAGGAGGCAATGGCTATCCAGAAGAAGTCTGTAGCTCCTCTGAGCCTGGGGAGGAGAAGGGTGGGACCAGCTTCCACAGGGACAGCTGTAAGAGGTGTCCTGTCTTAAGACAACCAGAATTCCACTGAGGCTAGTAGGTGGAGGGGATGTTCAGCAAGAGGTCAAGATTAGGGAAGGTTTACCAAAGAATTAGAGCTTCCCGAGCCGTATCATAAAGGACTTTGTTATTAGGTATGGTAAAAACAAATGTTGAAACAGATAAGCCTTTAAATCTCTGTAGCTTAACCCATATCTTCAAATAGAATGTATTTCTCACTCACATAAAGTTCAGCCCGTGGTGTCTAGCAGTCATTCAGGAACCTGGCTGACAAAAGCTTTGTGATCTCCAACACATGACTCCAAAATCACCCTTGGTGTAGGCATCCAGTTGCCAGATGAGAGAATCCACAGGAAGATGTTCTGGGCCAGGCCTCCAAGTGGTTCCATTGGCCAGAATTCAGTCACAAAGCCCCACCAAACTGCAAAGAAAGGTGGTTAGAAAATATGGTCTAACCCCAGCCTGACCAATATGGTGAAACTCCATCTCTACTAAAAATTTTTAGAATACAAAAATTAACAGGGCATGGTGGTACTCGCCTGTAGTCCCAGCTACTCATGAGGCTGAGGCAGGAGAATCGCTTGAACCCAGGAAGCGGAGGTTGCAGTGAGCCAAGATGGCGCCACTGCACTCCAGCCTGGGTGACAGAGCAAGACTCCGTCTCAAAAAAAAAAAAAAAAAAAGAAAAAGAAAAAAGAAAATATGGTCTAACTACATGATTTTTGTCTGTTTTTTTTTATAATCTACAAACTTTATTCAGATTTTGCCAGTTGCCCACTAATACCCTTTCTGTGGTTCAGCATCCAATTCAGAATCATATGTCGCATTTAGTTGTCGTTTCTTTAATCCCCTTTAATTTGAAACAGTTCCTCTTTCTTTGTCTTTCATGACTTTGACATGTTTTTGTTTTTGTTTTTAATTTCCTTTTTTAGAGACAGGGTCTTGCTCTGTTGCCCAGGGTGGAGTGCAATGACGTGATCATAGACCACTGCAGCCTCAAACTTCTGGGCTCAAGGGAGCCTCCTGCTTCAGCCACCCAAGTAAATGGGACTACAGGCGCATGCCAGCAAGCTCAGATAAATTTTATTTAATTTTTTATATAGATGGGGTTTCCCTATGTTGCACAGGCTGGCCTCAAACTGCTGGCCTCAACTGATTTGCCTACCTTGGCCTCCCAAAGTGTTAAGATTACAAGCATGAGCCACTGTTTGGAATCCAGTCCACTGATATGTTTCTCAGAGTACGAGTTAGTTGTTTTGTAGCGTGTTCCAAGGTTTGGATTTCTCCAATGTTTCCTCATCATTAGATTCAAGTTATGCATTTTTGTCAGCAATATTTCAGAAGCAATGTTGTGGCCTTCTCAGTGCTTCACGACATGAGAAACATGATGCTGATTTGTCCCATTAATGCCAATGTTCCCTTTGATCAGTTGGTTACTATGGTGTCTGCCATATTTCTCCACTGAAAATTACCATTTTTACTTTTTTAATAAGTATCTTATTGGGAGGCACTTTGAGATTGTATAAATATCCTGTTTCTCGTCATACTTTTGCCCATTAATTAATTAATAAGCTTTTATTGATCATTCTTGCCTAAAGCAATTGTTACTGTGATAGTGGCCAGTGGTAATTTTCTAATGCCATCATCCCTTCAACATGTTTTCATTCAAACTACGTTAAAGAAGAAAGTAAAATAGGGGGCCAGGCACGGTGGCTTATGCCTGTAATCCCAGCACTTTGGGAGGCTGAGGTGGGTGGATCACTTGAGGTCAGGAGTTCGAGACTAGCCTGGCCAACATAGTGAAAACTCCATCTCTACCAAAAAATACAAAAATTAACTGGGTGTGGTGGCACACACCTGTAATCCCAGTGACTCAGGAGGCTAAGGTGGGAGAATCACTTGAACCTGAGAGATGAAGGTTGCAGTGAGCCGAGATCACACCACTGCACTCCAGTCTGGGTGACACAGCAAGACTCTGTCTCAAAAAAAAAAAAAAAGAAAGAAAAGAAAAGAAAAGAAAAAGAAAAAGAAAGTAAAATGGGTTTGGTTGGTGAGTAGCTAGCAGCCGCTGCCTCAGTTTAAGAGGAGGGCCAGTAGAAGATGACAGAGTCTGTGTAAAAACTCTTACTCTGGCAAGTAAAATATTCAGCTTCAGGCATATGCTAGGGCTCCAGGATCTGGGGCTGGAGCTGGGGATTCAGGGAATCAGAGAGAATGAAACCCTTTGTGACATGGAACCAGGTCAGAGAGTTGTGCACAAATTCAGCAGCAGCAGCGAGGTAGGTGGGTCAGGCTCCCTCTCTAGTACCTAGACCACATGCTTCCTAAGCCATCAGTCTCACGATGGGCAAAGGATAGGTGGACGTGGATTTGAATGGCCTCAATTTAGTGCCTTCCAAAAGCTAGAGATGTACCGGAGGCCATAGCCAAAAAGCTTATGACAATCAACTATTTCCTCTCCCATATACTCCCATAAAAACCTTTTCTCCTTCTGTGCTTTCACAGTGCCCATGATATCTACACTCTAGACCCAGAGTCTAAATCACTGTATACTAAAAAACTGGTTGCTCTTCATTCAGGGTCAAGGAGAGTCTAATCTTCATTCAAACACTCCCAGAAGGAAGGAAATACATTCCATCCTTCCTATGCAGTCAGGAAAAGGAAGAGGTTGGTCCAAGTGCAGTAGTGTTTACCACTAACTGATCACAACCAGTTGCAGATTTCTTTGTTCCATCTCCACTCCCACTGCTTCACTTGACTAGCCTAAAGAGAAAAAAGAAAAGGAAGAAAAATAAAACAGTTGTGTTCCCTGGGTCCTACCTACTTCTGGACTTCTTCTTATGGAAGTCAAGTGTCCATATTGTTAAGTCAGACTGAGTTGGGTTTTCTGTTTTCTCACACTTTTAGTGGATGTCAGCCTAAATGATGCCCACATGTTATCTTGTTTAATCCTCATACCAACTCAGAGAGTTTTATTCTTTCTGTTTTCCAGATGGAAAAGGTAAGCCCCAAAGAGATTAAGTTACATGCTAGAGGTCACACAGCTAGTCAGTTGCAGAATCCAGATTCCCAGCCCATCTGACTGATGCCAAAGCCATGAATACTACAGCACTCCAAGAAGATGGACCCTCCCCCAGAAACAACACCAGGGCTCAGCTGAGTCAGAAGCCACAGGAATGGAAGGTCTGGAGGCCGCCAGGGATCGCCACAAAAGAAACACTTGCTTTGTTAAAATCTTCAAGTATCATATGACACAATAATCATGGCATTTAGGTTTGTTTCATCTTGTTTCCTGCATTACACGATTTGTCTTATTGTTGTTTGTATGTTTATTGTCTGTCTCTCCCCTTAGACAGCTCTCTATTCTATGTATCCCCCTAGCACAGTGCCTGGTACATTTTAGGCACTTCAATGAATGGATGAACAGAATGATTCAAGTATAATTTTGCTTACTACTTCACTCATCAAATACATCCTGATTGAGTACCTGCTTTGCACCAAGCACTGTTTTTAAGATTCTTAGTCTAGTAAGAGAGGTAGACATTAAACAAATAACCACATAAATAGAGGGGGGAAAACTGTCATCAATGCCATAAAGGAAAAGTATGAGGTACTATGAAAGTGTACAGCAGGTGCCCCTAATTGAGATGGGAGGGTGTCAATGAGGGCCTCCAGAGCTGAAGCATGAAGGGGAAGAGTGGTCCTAGGCGAGGAACTAGCCTTGCTTCCTTTCAGAGATTGAAGGATGGTAGGTGTGTCTAGAGTGCAACTGATGGTCTCATCTTGTTTGTGGTGGCCTGTGCTTCCTAAGATCTGTCAGGGATGGAGGGCATAGGCCAGCTGGATCCTGACTGTTGGATCCAGCTTTATCTTCAGTGTTTCTAAGTCCAGAAATCCTGAGTCTGGCCACTTTTCCTTTAGCCAGAATAATTCAGAAAACTATTAGCCAGAATAATGCAGAGAACTGATCACTGCAAGTCACTCTGCCTTGGAGCTGTTGGAATGGCTCCAGAACAGGGCACTGGGGGCCAAGGCAGGATTTCAACCAGGAGGGTTTTACAGAAGACGGACTTCACCTGTGAGGGCTGGGGTTGGAACCGAGCACCAAAGAAGTGGCCACTGTCCACTGATGGCCGTCTGCCTCTTCTCCGTAGCCCTCCCCCACCCCTAAGCAGCCCAGCTTCAGCAAAGGAGGCCTGGGCACAGGAATGGATTGTTGCTAGAAACCTGGCTTCAGCTGGAGGAAGTCAGAAGACCGGGCTGATGGCCGCGCAGACAGAGCTGTGTTTATCCAGGAAAAGAGGTAGGACGTTGGCAGCGGAGGCCCCTGCCAGCTCCTCCCAGAAGGACTGCGCTGGGGGAGCAAGCTGCAGAGAAAGCTGCTCCCCTCTGGCTCTGAAAGTGTCAGGGCCTGAGGCCAGAACCCAGAGGCGACCCACAGGTGAGGCCAGCAGTCCGGGCGCGCGACGGAGAGGGTCGCGAGCTCGGATCCCAGGGCAGAAGGTCGGAATACGGTGCTCTTGGTGGCTCCGCGCAGGGGTGAGGCGAGCGCGTGGTGGCGGAGCCTTCCGGAGACCGCTCTAAGGGTGGCGGAGAATCAATGCTGCCTTTGTGCTCGGTGGTTTCCGAGGGAGAAAAGGAGTGGAGAGTGGGAGGGGCAACCCAACGGCCCGGCCCCGCCCTGCAGACGCGGGATGCGGTAGGGCTGGGAGGCGCGGGAGCTGGACGGTCAGGGCTACCGGGGGTGGGATTCTGTGCCCTCGGGAGGTGCGTCTCCTTGGACCAGCCCAGGGTGTCCTGAGGTCAGCAGCTAGGTGTGTCCCCTGGCTGCCAGGAGCAGAAGTGAGTCCTCTTCTGGCTTGGAGCGGCTCGAGGAGGGGAGGGAGGAGCCAGAGGAGGCAGGTGGGGCTAGGACTGAGGGATGGCTCAGGGCCAGAGAAGCTTGCGCCGGGGCAGCCTGGCAAAGGGACGAAGTCCCGAGGGGCGCCAGACTGCATCCCAGAGGAAAACCCAAGTCTTCGAAATGGGCGGGGGAGAAGGGCGTGAGCCCGCCTAGGGCGCGGTGTCCCAGGGGGTTTGGGATCTGGGTCCTTTTGGTATAATGCGGTTATTATCCAATTTGTCCTAATAGTACCCTAGGGTTCTAGTGGGTACTATATGGGCCCTCTAACTCTAAGGTGAATGGGGTATCTTTAGTACCAGTGGGAGAATCTGTGTACTTGGTGACGGAGGCCCGTATCTGAAAACGTGACTGACTGGCCCTTCGCTTCCTCCATTTCTCCCCAGCCCCCCAGACTTCGCCGCCCTTTCTTTTTCTGCTCAAATAGGGGCCCGCGCTCCCAGTGGGTCCGGAGACCGGGGCGCGGTGGCTGACCGCCCGGTGTACGCCAGCATCACTCACCTCTGACTCCTCTTCTCTCCTCGCCCAGCCCCGCTCCGCCGAGCACTCCCATCTGAGACGAGATTTGGACCCTCTCGACCCTGCGGAATTCGGAATTCCATTACCCCACCCACCGCATGTGGCTCTTGGAAAAAGCTGGCTATAAGGTGGGGGCCGCGGAGCCTGCGGCCCGTTGGGCGCCTTCCGGCCTGTTCTCCAAGCGTCGCGCCCCGGGCCCGCCCACGAGCGCCTGCCCCAACGTCCTCACCCCGGATCGCATCCCGCAGTTCTTCATCCCGCCTCGGCTCCCGGACCCGGGCGGCGCAGAGCCCGTGGCCCGGCGGGACGTGGCGGGGCGCGGCCTCCCCGCGACCTGCTCGCTGCCTCACCTGGCGGGCCGCGAAGGCTGGGCCTTCCTGCCGGAGAGCCCGCACACGCGCCGGCGGGAATCCCTGTTCCACGGGCCTCCACCCGCCCCGGCCGGGGGACTCCCCGCGGCGCAGTCCCGGCTGCACGTCTCCGCCCCGGACCTGCGCCTCTGCCGGGCCCCCGACAGCGACACCGCCTCGTCGCCGGACTCGTCGCCCTTCGGCTCCCCGTGGCCAGGCCTCACTCTCTGTCCCCAGAAAAGGCGAGCTCGGCAGATACCAGCCCGCAGCCGCCGCGCCGCGCCGGGCCGCCCACGCCGCCGCTCTTCCACCTGGACTTCCTGTGCTGCCAGCTGCGGCCCACGCGCGAGAGCGTCCTGCGCCTGGGGCCCCGCGGCGGGCAGCTGCGGCTCTCCACCGAATATCAGGCCGGGCCCGGGCGGCTGCGGCTGCGCCTAGTGAGCGCCGAGGGCCTGCCCCGGCCGCGGTCCCACCCCGGGAGCGGCGGCGGCGGCTGCTGTGTGGTGCTGAGGCTGCGGCCCCGCGTCCGGCCGCGGGAGCAGCAGAGCCGCGTGGTCAAGTGCAGCGCCAACCCCATCTTCAACGAGGATTTCTTTTTCGACGGGCTCGGCCCGCCGGACCTGGCCGCCCGCAGCCTGAGGGCCAAGGTGCTAGACAGGGGCGCGGGACTTCGCAGGGATGCGCTGCTGGGGGAGTGCGAGACGCCCCTCATTGCGCTGCTGCCCCCGCTGGGTGGGAGACTAGGTCCCGGGTCATCCCTGGCGCCCACCCATCTCAGCCTGTAGACTGATCCCCTGGCTTCCTCAGGACGTCTCCACTGTGTCTGCAGTCCACATTCTTTCCACCCTGCCCGGCTTGTATTTATTTTTGCTAATAAAATGTCCGCTTGTCCTTAGCCAGATTTTTCCCCTTACTGGCACCTTACACGCTCGGGCATAGAGCCTACCCATCTTCCCTCTATCCCGGCCATACGCGGGGGGGAAGATGCTCATTCAGACGGTCTGAGTAGAGCAGACCTTAAGCATTGGTTCTCAAGCTTGAAGGAGCATCAGAATAACCAGACATCAGAAATCCTGGAAGAGCTTGTTAAATATGCGGGGTCCTGGGCTCCATCACCATGAGATGCTCCTTCAGTAGATCTGGGCCAAGTAGGTCCTAAGGTCCCCGTCCAACAAGGCCCCCGAACAATCAGGGAGCCCTGCAATCACTGAGTCACTCTGACAGAAACCAACACAAGCCACCTTCCACTTAGGGGTCCCTTGAGGCTGCACAGAGGAAATTAACACTCCCTTCCTGTGCCCCTCTAAAACCCACATCTGTCCTGAAGACAGATGAAATTTCTGGGTCTTGGGAGTGAGTCAGGGGATGTCAGATGAACACACAGTGCCCTTTAGTCTTCCTTCTTCCCTCTTGCCTCTTCCACACCTGTGCCTCTCTTGAGGGGTGGGGCAAGTCTGGAGCCAAGAACCAGAGAGGTGCTTGGGTACCAAATGAATGAAATATAATGTCCCAGGGATTGAAAGGGGGGAGGTGGGGTACTACCAAAGTGTGAGAACTGTCCTCAGGAATGCCAGAAGAGGCTCCTCCAGCCAGGAGGTGGGGGTGGGGGGAGGTGGATAATTGTAGGTCACATTGTGTTTACCTCTACCTGAATGTCCCTGACGTCAGCAGTGACCTTCTTCTCTCTCCCTCCACCTTCCCAGGAGCCGGTTCCTCTGGACTCAGGCCAGGCTTGGAGGAGGGAGGGAGGAAGTGAGGTAGGCACTAGGCTAACCCAACTTCTTTCTCCCTCTCCCTTGGGCCCTTTCTCATTTTTCATGGTGCCAGCGGTGACCTGCACTAGGGCTAAGCTTGCTGGATCTGACAAAACCTCAGCACCTGGACATGCTAAATTCCAGCGCGCGCGCGCGCGCACACACACACACACACACACACACACACACACACACACACACACACACACACGGCTTCATTCAGACAGCTCTCCAGTTCCTTCTCCCTTCCCTGATCAGGTCCCCACTACCTAGCCCTAGGCCAGAGAACTCTTGCTCCAGGTGTCCACCAGGTGGTGGCATTGACCAAACAATCCTAAGTGCTAACTACTACTACACATGGATTATAACCACGTGAGGAACTGTTCCAACAATTAGGCCAGCCATTTATTCCTCCCAGCACCTTCTATAAGGGTGTAAATACTATTGTTATCCAATGGGACCTTGGGCCTCACATAGCTAGTAAAGGGAAGAACTAGGACTCACATAGCTAGTAAAGGGAAGAATTCAGGGAGTCTGGCTCCAGAGTCTGGACTCTTAATCACTTCAAGATAATACCCCCCACTGCCAGCTGCTGCCTCCCAATCAAGTCACTCTGAAAGGGGCCTCCTTCCCTAAGATGGTAGCTCTGCAAAGGTTTCGTACCCTGCCGGTTTAAAATCCCATGTTTGAATTCTGGGAAGTCTACCTATAGATTTAGGTCTACCCCTACTACTGGATTTCTATTTCAGCCCCCAAATTCTCCCATAACAACCCTTGGTGAGAAACTGGATTTGATGCCCATTTGAAAGTATCTGGAAAGAAAGTTAGAGGCCGTAGAACCTTCATGCATTCCTTCAACAAATACTTCGGGAAGGTCCATCAGGTGGCAGGCATTGGATACAGCAGTGATTAAACAGACATGGGGATCAGAAAAGTGATAAAATAAGCCATTAAAATGTAAAGAATGCTACTTGGTGATATGTTACAGAGAAAAATAAAGCAAGAAAGGGAATAGAAAAGAGGGGTCAGATAAAGAGAAGGGAAGATTATAGGGACAGAAAGAGGGAGGGAGGAGAGGAAACTTTTTTTTTTTTAACCATAGTACTTTGGACCAGGTCCTGAACTTTATCTGTGTTATCTCAGTTAATCATCACAACCACTCAGTAGAGTAGGTATTATTATTCCTCTTTTTTGGGGTGGGGGGATGGAGTCTCACTCTGTTGCCCAGGCTGGAGTGCGGTGGTGCGATCTTGTCTCACTGCAATCTCCACCTCCCAGGTTCAAGTGATTCTCCTGCCTCAGCCTCCCGAGTAGCTCCCACTACAGGCGCATGCCACCACACCCACTGGTTTTTTGTATTTTTAGTAGAGACGGGGTTTCACCGTGTTAGCCAGGATGGTCTCGATCTCCTGATCCGATCTCGTGATCTCGGTCTCGGTCTCGTGATCCACCCGCCTCGGCCTCCCAAAGTGCTGGGATTATAGGCGTAAGCCACCGCGTCACAACCCCTCAGGAGAGTAGGTATTATTATTCCCACTTTACAAAGAAAGAAATGGATCAGATAGGTTAAGTAAGCTTGCCTGGGGATCAGCCTTGGCTAGAGGGAAAGGTTCTGACATGACTCCACCCAGACACCCCCACTGCCACCCCAACTGCTTAGGGGAAGCTGTGAGGAAATCCAAGGCCACTCCTCCCAGGAGCAGTTCACTCAGCATTCACAGCCCTGAGGCTCTGTGATGGGGGCCCTAGCATTGCTGGAGGAACATCCTGGGTAGCTAAAGTACAGAAACAGGGGAATGAGGAGGTCCTAAGAACCCCTCCAGTGTGCAGATTGCTCTGGCCCCAAAGCACCTCTATAAACACTAGTCAGAGGCCAGGTGTGGTGGCTCACGACTGTAATCCTAACACTTTGATAAGTGGATAAATGTGGGAGGCTGAAGTGGGCAGATTACCTGAGCTCAGGAGTTTGAGACCAGCCTGGACAACATGGTGAAACCCCCTCTCTACAAAAAATGCAAAAATTAGCTGCATGTGGTGGCATGCACCTGTAGTCCCAACTACTTGGGGGGCCGAGGCAGGAGGACCTCTTGAACCCAGGAGGTCAAGCCTGCAGTAAGCTGAGATCACGCCACTGCACTCCAGCCTGGGTGACAAAGTGAGACCTTGTCTCAAAAACAAAACAAAACAAAAAAATCCACTAGTTAGGACAGGTATTATTGCCCCATTTTTACTGATGTGGTAGCTGAGGGCTGAGATTTCCCTCAGGGCCTACAGCTAGTAAATGGCAGACCACATTCTTAAAAGTGATTCTGCTCCAGCATTTAAACCCTTCTTGCCGCCTTCAAGCCTGTGTGACTATAAATGTTAATTGGTAGAGAGGAGAGGTACAAGCAGGGTCACTGTGGAAAGTTCAAGGCCAGGAGCTAGGGTCAAACTCCCACTGTTCCTCCACCCACAGTGGCCTTTGTGACAAGAAGGGGGAGGGATGGGGACTGTGAGATCTGGAGGCTACCGAAGGTTACAGAGCCTGGGCTGTCCTTTTTCAACGGTTGAGGCACAACCCATCCCTGAGTCACTCCAGTGGGTTGAGGCGTCTCCAGGCATGGAACCCCCTAGAACCCAAAGAAAGGTGGTCCCTAATCACTGGATCAGGCATCCCAAGGAGAGGGCCCTCCAAGGATGGGGCTGGGGAAGTGTGTGCCACCGCAGAGTACCCAGGCTCCACATATTTTCCACCTTGACCCCCAGGCCCTCCCTGAAAGGGCAGACTTGTGCTGAGCTTTAAGTGGTTTCTGTGGTTTAGGGGTGGGGAGGGAGGGAAAGAGATGTTGGGGACTGCTCCCCAGTTCCAAGCCACCACCACCACCTCCCATCCCTTCCAGAGTGTTTGCCCCCAGCATGGAGATTTCCCTGATAAGGGGACTGGGCACGTGGGGATGAAATGATTCTCTAATCCCTATCAGCCCCTTCCTTACATAAGATTGTATTTGAAGAGGAAATAATCACCACCCTGCTTTGAAAGGACGATTCCTCCAGATAAGGGGCTGTGATTGCAGCAAGAGGGAGAAAGTTTAGACAAGGGGGGGAACTTCCCAAAAGGATAACCAAGGGACCTTCTTGCCCTGGGGAGAAAAAAAACTCAAGCTATCCATGCTTAGGGCAGGGGAGAGGTAGAGAATGCCTAGGAAGCATGTGACACTCGTAGGCCTAGAGGCCAGGATACTGTCTTCTAAACCTCCAGTCACTTCCTCCCCACCCTACACAGTAGCACAAAGTGGCACAACTGGGGAGTCAGCTGTGCCTGCAGTGTCTGGGGATGATCTGTGTCCATCCACAAGCATTCTACGTGACCTCTGCTCTGTGCCTGCGATTGGTGGGTTGTAGGAGAGGTAGTCACGAAGGGCCCCTGGGAGACTCAGAGTTAAGAGAAAGAGAGGCCTAAAAAGGAGAAAAGATAGAGAGGGGACAGTTGGAGAAGAGCCACAGACAGGCAGGAGCCAGCAAAGAGAGACAGAGAGATGGGGGATAACTGAGGAGTTCTGGGGAGGAGGGGAGCAGAACCACATCTCCCCTGCACTCCCACCCCCGGCATGTTGCTGGCTCCTCCTGTCAGCTGGAGGGTGCTGGGTGGGGGAGGCAGGGTGCTGCAAAGCACTCTACCTCTCATTCCAAACCTGCCCAAGGGGCAGAGCCCCCAAACAGACCAACATCCTGTTCTGTGCAGAGACGCATACATGGATGAGTGGGCCCACATTTACCAAAAGAACACGGGGATAATCAGAACCTCAGAGGCATAGACACATACCCTCAGACTCTCAGTGCAGAAGATCCCCAAAACTTCCCCTCCTCTTTCTCACTACTCATCCACTGTCAATGACCCTAGGAGTTGAAAAGTCCTTCTCCACTTCTACCTTTATCTCTCAATCTGCAGCCATGGGGAGACTCTGGGAGCTACCTAAGAACAGAGGTGCTGATGGTAGCAGAGTGTGAAGCTCCAGGGTTGGGCAGGAGTGGAGGATGGTGAGACGAGACGGCACAAGAGGGAAGGGACAGCTGCTTGCCCTCTCCATGCCAGGTGCCACGTGCACCAGGTGGGGGGGAGTGGGCGAGTCACGAGGCTGTGGCATGGCTGACTCCTGCTCTGCTGTTTACCAGCTGGGAACGAGAGCAGGAGGAGGTGCCAGGGAGCCTCTTGCTGCAGCCTGGCCCCTGGCCAGTTGCCTGTTGGGTAACCAGGAGAGCCAGGCCCAGCTAATCAAACTCTGGGCCCAGGCCATGCAGGAGAAAAGCAGCACCAGGATCCCCAGAAGCCTCGTCCTCTTGGCCCCCCTCAGAGCCTTCACTGCAGGCCTCAGTGTGGGCCACTAGGTCTGGGAGCCTCTCCTTCTCCCAACGAATCCAGTGCAGCATCTCTCCTCTCCTCTTCCCCACCATGGCTTCTCTGCCTCCAGGCACTCCTCCAGGCCTGCCCCTTGCCCCAACAGATGAGGAGCTCGTGGAAGCATCAGGGGGTCAGGGAGTCCTGACAAGAGCAGGAAGGGTTAGGGGCAGGGGCCAAGCAGGCAGAGGCCTCAGGGAACTGAACAGTCACTGGGAGGAGTCTGATTGCATCCTAGAGAAGAGACGCAGTCCCCCAAACCTGCCCTCTCCATCTCCCCTATGCCTGTCACCTGTCTTAGGTAGAAATCACAGGATTCTGAAGTCACAAAGACTTGGGTCCAAATCATAGCTCACCCATTTATTGTTCTTGTGTGAGTCCTTGAGCAAAATCACTAATATCTCTGAGACTCCCTCTACTCACTGATCAATCTGGAATAATAATGTTTCCCTGTGGTGGGTGTTGTGAATATTTACACAAAGTAAAAGCATGGACTTACATAAAGTGTCCTATAAAGGGCCCAGCACACAGTAAGTGATTAATAAATGCTAGTTCCCTTCCTTTCTCCTGTCCTGTTTCTCCTCAAGGCTCCATGCGCTGGTCCACTGGTCTCTTCTCATGTCCCCTCCTGGTGCCAGGACACTCTGCCAGCCACTCCTTTTCCCTGCCTGCTGGAGGGCCAGGTGCTCCCGCCTTCCACCCTCCGCCCTCCTCCCTCCCCTGGGCCCTGCTCCCTGCCCTCCTGGGCAGCCAGGGCAGCCAGGACGGCACCAAGGGAGCTGCCCCATGGACAGGGCCCCACAGAGACAGCACCGAGCCTCACGGGGTAAGAGGCCCATGGCCCTGCCTGCAGGTGGAAGAGACTGCCGGAGGTTCAGAAGAGGGCAGAAATGGCAAGAGACTGGGCAAGAAGTGAGGAGGGGAGGGAGGGACAAGAGTGCTGAGGAGAAAGCCCTGGGTTGGCAGGGAGGGAAACTGGAGGAGAAACAGGAGGAGGGGCTAGGGTGATGACAGAGAAGAAATTGCAAAAGGAGAGAAACAGGAAAGAAAGGGAGAAGTGGGAGAAGGAAGGAACAGGTTGGAGGGTAGATGGGGAGGGAAGAGCCAAGTCAGGGGAGCCAGATCTAGACCCAGCGAGGGGTCAGAATGTGGACAGGCCCTCCCAGGTGTGGGCCTGCCCCAGGAGGCACAGGGACACTGCTTCCTTGATCTGGCCAGGACCCCAGACAGCAGTGGCCGGGAGGCTGGCTGCTCCACCTTCCGTTCATTCACCAGTGGAGAAACCTGTCCTTTAAGGAGTGACAGACTTGGGGAGTGTGGCAGGGGGAACCACACCCTGTCAGCTGCCCACGACCATGTAGCCTGGTCCTTTCCTCGCCACTCACCCAGGGGTGTGGGATTTCATCTCTGCAGAGAATGTGGGGCACTGGGCCATCAGCAGGGAAGGACAGAATGTCAGGCCGTCCTTGGCCCCACCCATGGTCCAAGTCAGGAACCCCCTCAGAGCAGGATCCCAGGGCCATAGGCTTGGTCAGCTGTGAGCATGGAGGAGGAAAGTTTGAGGGCCAGAGCCACCAAGCTCCAGGGCCACCTGGTGGAGGAAGAACTGGCTGCCTGGGTGAGCAAGGGGAGCACCCCCACCACAGGACTGCTCTGAGGTGCAAGGCTACAGGCCAGGAGCCGGTGCCACGTCAGGGAGGAAGCTGGGTGGGGCCAGGCAGGAGCAAGGGGAGGTGGGCGGGGCTGGGTGGGGCCTTGCCACCTCGGGGCAGTCTTTTCTCCTCCCTCACCCCAGCAGAGCCCAGGCCATGAGGCCACTCGCCTCCACACAGCCCAGTGACCATGGCCTGCCAGTGGGGAGCATCTCCCGGGCAGAAGGGCATTGTGTGTGTGTGTGTGTGTGTGTGTGTGTGTGTGTGTGTGTGTGTGTGTTGTGTGTGTGTGTGTGTGTGTGTGTGTGTGTGTGTGTGTGTGTGTGTCGGGTGTCAAGACTGAACAGCAGAAGGAAAAAAATAACAGAACAGAGTCAGAGGTTAGGGAAGCTATAGAGGGTGTAGGGCATGGTTGAAGCGCTTTCTGAGACAAAAGACTGGCCCTGTGCTCTGTGATGAGCTGCTATGTGGATGTAGGAAATGGGCCAAGGTCTGGCAGGGGAATCCTCTTTCCAGGGGCTCCCTGGCTAGGTGTTTCATAGATGCTAACTGCATGAATGGGTGACACCCCCCCCCACCAAACATGCTCCAGCTAAGGCCCTCCCCTCAAGGGCTGCTCCTCCTGGAGGTCCGAGTATCCGTGTGACCCCATCAACCCACTCATGCTCCCTACTGCCCAGTCTCCACCCAGACCCGGCCACGCAGCAGCAGCAGAGAAGGGATGCCTTCCTCTTCAGGCTGGTAGGCCAGGGAAGCCTGGCCCATGGAAGCCAGAGAGGGGTCTGTGTTTGCAGCTCTCCCCTCCTCTTCCTCCAAACATCCTCTCCCCCTACTCCCAACCCCCACATCTCTGAAGCCCTGGTGTTTTCAGGCATAGATAAGCAACCAAGAGATTTCAGTCCCACAGAGATTTAACTCTGGCTGTAGGATATTTCTTGTGCACCTCCAATGAAATTGCAAGGTGAATAAGACCGACACCTCTGGAAATTACAAGGTGAATAAGACCGACACAGTCCCTGCCTTCACAGGGCTTTACAATTTGGCAGGGAAGACCCATTTCATAGACAATGACACAATTACAGCAGTTAGGTGACAGTTGGTGACATGGTGAGTGCCAGGAAATAAAATGCAAGGAGCTAAATGTGTCAGCACAAGGGCAGGGGAAGGGGGTGTGTGTGGCTTCTCCAAGGAAGAGACATAATCAGAGACCTGAGGGAGAAAGAGAAGTTGGCTAGATTAAGGGGTACAGGACGGACGGGCATTCTAGGCAAGGAGCAGCTTGGGGGAGTCCCAGAGGCAGTGAGGAGCCTGACACTTCTGGGTACCTGGAAGAGGGCCAGTGTGGCCCAAGGGCAGAGGAGGAGAGAGGGACAGTGCAGGGGGTGGCCTGCCTGCCCTTCAGACGCCAGGCTCTGAGGGAAGGAGTGCGGCAATGGGATCCTAGGAGTGGGGGAAGTGTCTCAGCCCCTCATGGTCTTCAACCTTTGACGTCAACCCCCTCTCTTGTCTTTACAGAGCTGCTGGCTACAAAGAAGACCCACACCTGTGAGTAGGGGGTCCGGGGCAAGAAAATGGCTGGGGCATAATGAGATGTAGAATAATTCAGCAAGTGATCTGTGGGGGGACTGAGGTTGGACAGAGGTGGAGGAGTCAGGAAGAGATGGCAGGCAACAGGAAAGCAAGGGGAGGTGCGAGGAAACCACAGATCAGGGCAATGGGAGGAGATGAGGAAGAAGCCTGAAGCATGAAAGGAAACACTGTAAAGAAACCAGGAAAGAACAAAGGAAAAGGGAACCACCTTGTGAAAAAAGGCGAGGAGAGATGCTGGACAGAGGCAGGGAGATGGGAGGGGGTGGGGGCCGACTGCCAGGCCGGGGAAGGAAGGAGATAGAGGTAGGGGGGCGTGCAGAGGCGGGGTGGCCTCAGGAACTCAGCGCTGCTGCCAAGGGAGACAGGGAGCCTGCACCAGGCTTTTTTTTTTTTTTTTTTTTTTTTAAGACGGAGTCTCGCACTGTCGCCTGGGCTGGGGAACAATGGCACAATCTCAGCTCACTGCAACCTCCACCTCCCAGGTTCAAGCAATTCTCCTGCCTCAGCCTCTCGAGTAGCTGGGACTACAGGCACCCACAACCACGCCTGGCTAATTTTTGTATTTTTAATAGAGACAGGGGTGTCACCATGTTGGTCAGGCTGGTCTCAAACTCTTGACCTTGTGATCCACCCCCCTCAGTCTCCCAAAGTGCTGAGATTACAGGCATGGGCCACCGTGCCCACCCTGCACCAAGCTTTATGGTGCTGAGCCAGGTTTGGTGTTCGTCTCTGTGGTTAACACATCCTGAGGTGTGAACAAGCCTGGAGCCAGCCTGTGCAGGACTAGAGAGCAGGAGAGCTTTATCTCTGTAGGAAACAAAATGGACAGGGGCACTCTGTGTCCTGGGGCCCTGAAAGCCAGATTACAGCAGGTAAGAAGGGCACTGGAGCTCAGAGAGGACTTCCCAGTGGATGCTAGTGAATAAGCATCGTCTCTAGGGACCACTCAGCACATCAGCTCTCCTCTCCTAGTTTGCGGCAAAGGCTAGTCCCCCAGAGAATGCACACAGTCCCAAAGCTATGCCCATCAGGGCTATGCGTGCCCTTCTGTGAGCATGGGTCCCTGAATCGAGAGGATCCCTCCAGGGTAGGAGTGGCCACACCATTTCTCCGTAGCCGTCCCTTGACTGCCTTGCCAGTTCCTCCTGAGAGCTCACTGCCATCTCGCCCACTGCCAAAATTGTCTAGAGCCTCCCTGTTCCAAGTAGAGACATCTCAGAGAGCAAAGCATTGCCCTTCTCCCTGAGCTGGGCAGCCCAGGGCTGAGGGCCATCCAGGATGCTACCTCCTCCTGGGTGGGGGTTGCTTTGCTCAGCATAATCCTGATCAGTGTCTCGCCTGCCCTTAGCCACAGGGCCCCACGGAAATGCTGAGCAGGGCCCCGGGAGGAAAGCGGGTCAGGGAGTGACGCGGGTGAGCTGGGGGAGGGGGGTCACGGACCATATGTGGGTGGGGGGAGTAGGGGGACTTTCGGAGCAGCAGGAACTGGGAGAGGTCAAACCCTATTCCTACCCTTAACCTCTGACCTCAGAAACCTCAGCCAGGACTATACCTCCTTATCCCTTTCCCAACCCACCGGTCCTCATGTCCCCACCCCAAGAGTGTCATCCTGAGGATCCAGGCTGACAGCCTCTCCCTCACTCCACAGCCCAGCTCCTGAAGCCCCAGGAAGGCCCAGGAAGGCAAGGAAAGGCCTGTGCCTGGATGACAGGGTCTAGAGTCCCAGCAAGATCAGACACCTCTCAGGAGTTTGCCCCACAGAATCTAGGAGACATTAAGGCCTCCCCCAGGCCGAGAGACTCTGAAAATTGGCTCCTGAATTGAGACAACCCCAAGATGGGGGTCCAAGATGGGGAACCCAGGGGAACTCCCCAGACCAAGAGGGAGCCTGAATACTGAGGGGCCCTGAAGAGGGACTCTCAAAGCCAACATACCCCACAGAGCACCTAAGAAGCTGAGAAGGTCTCTGGAATTGTTTGGCCCCTCCCCCAGGCCAAAAAACACTCCAGAGAGACTCATATACCCAGGCTGAGACACCCTCAAAAGCAGACTTGAACCAGAGAAACCCTCCCATCCTTCAAGTGGGATCCGAAGCCAATCTGCCTGGGCTTGAATCCTGACTCTGCCACTTACTAGCTGTGTAACCTTGGGCAAGTTACTTAACCTCTCTGTGTCTCACTTTCCTCCTCGAAATGAGGATAATGGTAGCTACTTCACAAAGTTTTTTTATTTTTTCTTTTTGAGACAGTCTTACTCAGTTGCCCAGGCTGTAGTGCAGTGGCATTATCTCAGCTCACTGCAAACTCCGCCTCCCAGGTTCAAGCGATTCTCCTGCCTCAGCCTCCCGAGTAGCTGGGACTGCAGGCGCTCGCCACCATGCCTGCCTAATTTTTGTATTTTTAGTAGAGATGGGGTTTCACCATGTTGGCCAGGCTGGTCTCGAACTCCTAACCTCAGGTGATCCACCCGCCTCGGCCTCCCAAAGTGCTGGGATTACAGGCGTGAGCCACCGCCCCTGGCCCACATAAAGTATTTTGTGAGGATTAGATAATCCACATAAAACATTGGGAACCATTTCTGACACACAATAGTAAGCACTATTATTATGATTATGAGTATGACGATGGTGATGATGATCATTATCTACACTCCAATTTCAGCAGTTTGGCTCCTAAGGAAATTTCTGATTTCCTTCTGTGGATTGTGGGTATTTGCCTGGTGATTATTACTGCTTCTATCATTTCCATGTATTCCCTAGCGCAAGATATATGTGGTGTCTGCAGGGAGGAGCGTGGGCATGGGGGTGGTGGGACAGCCCCCCAGGCTGCACCACAGTGGGTATGGCTGTTGGCAGTCCACAGGGTGTCAGGTGGCAACATGCCACCACCCCAGGCAGACATCCTATGACTTACCTCTGAAAACATCCCTGTCCCTGAAGTCACCTGGCAAAGAGGGTCAGGCTTGGAAGGTCCTCAGGGGTAGCAGGAGTAGAAACCTGGCCTCAGGCTCGTGTGAGCTCCATTCCGGCTCCCCAGCCAGAACTACCCCGGCGGGTGGAAACAGCTTTTACCGCGTGTGGCTGTCGCATGTGGTTTTGGAATTTTCCAACGCCCCCTACGATTGGCTGCCCCTCCCCTCACACCGTGCCCCAGGCCCAGATTGGCCACGTGGGGCGCCTGTCATCCTACTCACTGCACCCCTTGGGGGTGGGGTGGGGGGTTGTCACTTGGCCACCTGTGTGGTGCAGAGCTTAAACCCCCCCAGCCCAGAAGCACTGGGGGAGAGAGCTAGGTGCAGAGCTTCAGGCTGAGGCGCTGCTGAGAGGGCCTCGCACCGCCTCTGCCGCCAGCTGCACCCCACTCCTGGACCACCCCCTGCTGAGAAGGACAGGGAGCCAAGGCCGGCAGAGCCAAGGCTCAGTCATGAGAAGTAAGTGAATGGGGCCACCTGGGGGCGGGGGAGCCTGGACCCTGTCGTCACCCCTCTGGAAAGGAGGATGTCTTGGGAACAGTGTGAGCAAAGCTGGGTGCTCCTTCCTGGCAGGGTGCGTCCTGGTCAAGGTCAAGATCTGTTGGGAGATGGGTGGAGCAGCTGGGGAGTCCTGCTGGCCAGGCAGCTCCCTGACAGCAGCAATGGTAAGAGGACTGTTGAGGAATTCCTGAGTTCCAAAAAGAACCTCCAAGAGTATCTGAGGTATCCAGGCCCCTCATTTTACAAAAAGACTGAGAGCCAAGGAGGCTGCGTACTTCACCCAACGTTACACAGCTGGTATCTGATGGGGGCTGGTAATTACCAGGGGCCCTGAACGCACTCTCCTGGCTCTTGTTACAGTGTTTCCCTCTGTGCCTCCAGCCTGCTTGTGAGTAAAAGGAGGCCAGAGCAGTTGCTGTGCTCTGAAGCAACAGGACCGCGAGAGTCAACTGAGGTTGGCAGGCAGCAGGGCACAGAATCCCCACATCCAGGCCTCAAAGCCACCAGGCTTTCTGCCCAATCCAGGGACATGAGGACTATGTGGAATCCAGTCAGGGTGCACCCGGACACATGCCTGCGTGTGTGTGCGTGTGTGTGTGTGCGCGCGTGTGTGGGGGGGTGTGTGTGCGTGTGTGTGGGGTGTGTGTGTGCACGTGTGTGTGTGCGTGTGTGGGGGGTGTTTGTGGGGGGGGTGTGTGCGCGGGTGTGGGGTGTGGGGGGGGGGGGGGGGGGGGGGGGGGGGGGGGTGTGTGCGCGTGTGTGGGGGGTGTGTGTGTGTGTGTGTGTGTGTGTGTCTGTGGTTCTTCAGGGTCAGTCACCCATTTGACGGGGGAAGCAAGGCAATGGAAATGGGATTGGAAAGACCTCAGTCTCACTCTTTTCCTGGCTTGGAGCCTGGGCCAACAGTTGGTGGGCAGATGTCTGGGGTTCCTGTGCCTTCCAGCAAAGCAAGGGTGGGCAACCTCAGGAAGTCCCCTGTACTTGTTGTGAAGGGAAGTCAGGGAAGCCAGAGAAGCTCTCAGAGCACAAGGTGAAGGAGGAAAAAGGAAGCCCCATGCCCCTATGGCTGAGGACTGAGGCAGCCCCAGCTTCAACCTGGGGTCTTCCCACAAGCCACAGAAGGGAGGCCGTATTGAGTCCTGGAAAGACCCCTGGACTGACAGTGTAAGACCAGGCACTTATGCCGCCTGTCACTGGCTAGCCATATAGACTTAGACAAGCCAAGTCACTGGGCCCTGGTCTACCATCCGCAAAACAAGGGAGCTGAATTTTAAGATAGAACAACAAAACCAACTATGGAGAGTCTCCCAGTTCCAAAGGCCCAGGGCCAAGAGAGAGCCCAGTGCCCTGAGGCGGGCATCCCCAAGGGTGATGAAGGAGACTCAGCTCTCCCAGAGGTTAGAAGGAAGGGAAACCAAGGAAAGAAAAGAATTCCACTTCTGTGATGGGGACTGAGGCCACAGTGCAGGCATATGAGCTGGGGTGGATAAGGAGGGCTGGAGAGAAGAGTCAACAGCTTCTACACAGAGGAAAGGGCCCCTTGGAGCTTCAGTTTCCCTTCTAGCTTCTCTCTATTAGCAGCAAATGCTGGCAGACTGGTCTTCCCAGAGATGGCGCCTAATGAGCAGATCAACCCTGGGATGAAATGACTACATGTGCTTCTAGCCCAGCAGTGCGGCAGGAGTCCCCAGCAGGGGCTGAGGGAGACGCTTGTCCAGCCCTCCATTATTCCCACCCCCACCACACACACAGCCCCACCCAGGCTGGGAGGTAGGAGACAGGGCCTCCTCCAACGAGGGGGTCGGTGCCACTGGTCCTTCTCACTTGGACATTTACAGGTATCTCATAGCCCCAAGTTATCTGACCCCAATGAGTGCCAACCACCACCAGCCCCTCCAACCACCGATGGCGAGAGTCAAAGCACATGGGGCTTGGGACTGTGACACACCCAGAGACCAAGGGCCCGACAAAAGGAGCAGAAACAGATCAAGAAATAAGGAGAGATGCAGAGACCCAACTCAAAGGGCAGGTTTCTGGAACACCTGGGGAGAGAGTAATGTCCAGCTGGAGGTGTGGATGGAGAAACACCAATAGAGCCAAACGCATAGAGGTGCGGCCGGGCACGGTGGCTCATGCCTGTAATCCCACTTTGGGAGGCTGAGGCTTGAGGCCAGGAGTTTGAGACCAGCCTGGGCAACAAAGTGAGCCCCTGTCCCTACAAAAAAATTTTTTTTAATTAGCTGGGCATGGTGGCATGTACCTGTAGTCCCAGCTACTCAGGAGACGGAGGCAGGAGGATCGTTTGAGCCCAGGAGTTCAAGGCTGCAGTGAGCTATGATCAATGTCATGGCACCCTAGCCTAGGTGACAGAGCAAGACCCTGTCTCTTAAAGAAACAAACAAACATGAAGGTATGAAGCCCAGAAACAGAGCTGGAGTGCAGAAGATCACGAGGCACATAGACACAGGGAGAGGCGGAGAGAAAAGATAACTGGCAGTAAAGGGAAGACAGGGAGACACAGGGTCTAGGAAAGCGGTAAGGGGGAAGTAGGGTGGCTCTGACAAGGATGGCACCGGCGCCCTGCCATCCGACCTGCTGCTGTCAAGTGGAGGTAATGTGTCTGTCTATACACCAAAGAGACTCCCAGCCAGCCAGACGGAGGGTAGCCCAGACATCTTCCCCTAAGGGCATGGCCAGCATGGCGCCAATAGGCACTCAGGCCCTGGCATTTGGCCTGGATGGGGAGGTGGGAGGCTGAGGGGTGCGAGGTCACTGTCTATGAGCTGATCTTTCTTAGGTTTGGTCATGATCATGAGGAACAGTGGGCCAGAAAGGACTCCAAGTCCCCAGGGTACATAGATATCACCCTGAGAGCCAGGGCCATCTTAGGACTCCGTGAAGGGCTTCTTCCTTCCTTGCATGGCTCCAGCACACTTCTCTTTCCCCGTCTTCCCATTCCTAACAGAAATACCAAACCACCGAGCCCAAGGCGCTAGACTCTGAAAAGACTCAGCTTGTCCCAGCACAATGAAAATATTCGGTCCCTACCAAGGGCTCCTCCCTGTCCCCTGCCTCTGTGCTGCTGACTTAAACTAACAGGAAACAGGACTTTCTAAGGGCTAAGGTCTCTCCCAGGCAGGCAGCCCAAGGCCCTTGCTCCTGTTCCCATACAGCTAGTCCTTTCTGAGGTCTCACCTCCACGCCTGCTGCTGCAGTGCAGCCCCTTCCCTGGGGCCCTGAGGCTCAGAAAGAATGGAGATGTCTATTTTGGGGGAGGGACAGTAACAAGGCAGGGCCTCAGGGTCAGAGCCAAGGTCTTTCTGGGTCCACTACCCTCCCGGAGCAGCAAAGGTGCTCTGGGATGGGGGACAGATGGCCCTGAAGGCAGGGAAGGCGCTGATGGTGACGTCTGGGCTCCCACTCGCCAGAGCTTCCTCCTAGTGATTCATCCCCTCCCCCATTCACTAGTTGTTTTCACTCGCCTTTCTCCAGTCCCAGACTGCGGGGGTGGCGGAGGCACCAGGAGGGGGTTTCGGCTGGCTGGCTGGCTGTCATTCATGGCTTTTCAAAACCCCAGACTCTCCCTCGCCCACCTGAGTTTTAGCTTCACTATTTTCTCAGCCCTAGGATCTGGGTGTTTCAGCAGAAAATTCTCACCAGGAGCTGCGATGAGGGCCTTGGCCTGGGCTGGGGGTAGTGTTCACCAGGTAGAACCACTTCTTCCCCAGCCCCCACCCAGCCCTCCCACTCCTGCTCCCCTGTGGTGGCACCCACCACCTTGGTTTCCAGCTTTGCAGAAGCTGGGGGAACTAAGAGCTGAGAAAGGAGGGAGGCTGGTGACAGGTTGGGGTGTGCAAGGGACCGCTGACCAGAGCTGTGGTCTCGGTGCGGATTGAGACAGAGAGTTCTGCCTGTGGGGAGGGGAGGAGCTCAAGCTAAGGAAAGAGATGCATTCCTCTTTCTCACTCATTCATTCATTCTGCAAAGAGAGGCATACCAAGATGTATGGAAACCTAGTCTATACCCTAAAGGGGCTGTGGTGTTCCCGAGGAGTCCCCGGGAACCCTGTTGGGATATATAAGTCGTCCCACTTGGCCTTAGAGAAAGGGGTAGGGCAGGAGGAGACTGCGACCTCAGAGGAAGAGTTGGGACAGAGGGAATAATATCTCTTGGGATCTTTATACAAACAGGAGTCCTGGCTTTAGTTCTGTGGGTTTCCTCTGTGAATTCTGTTCCTAGACCACCACACTCACCTCACACTTTTTCCCCTACAGCCAAATAACCATGTCCTCTACCCAGGTCTCCGGTGTGCATTTGGGCGTCTTATCCTCATAAAGTATGTAGCTTAAGGCTTGAGGGCACTGGCTGCAGAATTACAGAGATCTAGGTTCAAATGCTGGATCTGCCACTTCTGGCTGTGTGACCTTAGTCAAGCTGCTTATTCTCTCTAGGCCTCAGTCTGTAAGATGAGGATGATACTAGCAGGGCCTACTTCACAGGGTTGTTGTGATCATTAAATGAAAATGCATGTAAAGCCTGGCACAGAGTAAGAATTCAGCCAATGCTTATGTCTATCATTATCCTTTCTCCTTCGTCAGTATCCACTGGAGAAAAGGGAGAGAGAAAGAGGAGAGGAAAAGGCCCATCTCTAAATTGACGAGGCACCAGGAGGAGGAGATGAGGACCCCGGGGTTTCTCTGTGTGAACCCATTCTCTACCATGATGGTGGGGGGTGGTGGTTCTGGGGTTTGAGGGGAGAGATCCCCCTGGGTTGCAGCCCCTCCCCTGCTCCTACCACTTCCTCTCTGTGGCATAGGGCACCTGGACAGGGCCCAGGGTTGGCTTCCTAAGCTGGCACAGGGCCAGGCTCTGGAAGTACTCAAAGCACTATCACTGAATCTCGCAGCTGTGAGAGGCTCGATTAGAGGAGGATGGAGGACTTTGCCTCTACCGTATTTCCCCTCATAGCAGGAGCTACTAGGATGCTCCTGGGGGTACTTCAGTCTCTAAAGCAATCCAGAGGAGATTCAGTTTCTTTTTCTAGTATTGTCTCGGAATGAAGTTTTAGAGGTCACACTGGATGGCAGAAAAGATACAAGAATGAGCTCAGGAAAAGATCGCCAACCCCAGCCCCACTCCCTGGAAGGAGCAAACTGGCAAAAAGACAGGAATAGGGATTAAGTTCTTATTACTCAAAGTATAGGCTGAAGACCAGTAAGCTTAGGCACCAACTAAGAGCTGACCAAAGTGCAGAATCTTGAGCCCCACCTCAGATCCCCAAGTAATCTTGTTTGAGATGCAAAAAGCCATAGTCATTCAGTTATTAGATGACTTAAGGAGCTGGCGGGTGCATTTGGGCATTTGTCTCTCCTTTTGGAAGCATGTGGAATTGGAGTTTTCTTTTGGAGAAAGCTCTCTCAGGAGAGAGCTACAGTGAGAGAGCTGTAGGTGAGATCAAAGATCTTTCCAAGACAGCAGGTGAAGGTAGAGTTAGGGCTGCCATGGGAGCAGTGGTGCAGGGGCTGGCTCGAGGTTCCTGACCTTTGCTTGGCTCTAGTTCCTGGCACTGGCAGGCCCTTAGATGGTAAGTTCCTGGCAGGCCTGGCTCCTGGGCAACAGTTTGAGTAATCCTGTGATTACTCAGCTCCTTCTCCCCAATCTGAGTTCCCACCACCTGCTGCTTCAGGGACGTGTCTCCCAGGGGTAGCTTTTGAAGGTGAGTTATCATCAGAGATGTTTTCAGCTCCTCTCACCAACCCCCAAGTCAACCAGCCCCCTTCCCGTTCTCCCCCACCCCTTCTGTACAAGTAACACACACCCTCATGTACACAGCACTGGTACTTTCTTTCTGAGGTTTGGGTGGATGGCATTGAAGGGAGTGCAGGTGGCAGGGGAAGGAGGGGGGAGCAGGACTAGAGGGCCTGAAGTGCTGAGGGGGCCATGGGTTGGGCAAAGGCCAGGATACAAGCGTGGATTTTCTGTGTTTCAATGTTTCCGCAGCCATCTCTCCATCCCTAGATCTATGTCTCTGTTTTTCCTGGTCCCAAACCTCTTGGTCTTTCCAGCTCAGTGAGGCTAGGGGGTCTGACATTCTAGCTCAGAGTCTTTGGCCTTGTGTGCCTGTCTCACTGGGTACTTCTGTCTTGGACTGGGAGGATTGAGGATGGGCTGACCAGGTGGCTGGAGTCCAAGGCTTTGGTGTCCCCCAAACATGGGTATCTGCGAAGGGGGTCCTTGACTGGCCACATCTTCCTATGAGAAGGTCAAGGTCTTGGTGACACTGTTGTGAGGTTCCTAGGGCCAGGAGCAGCAGTGGATCAAGCATGGGGCAGGGAGATGTGTCTGGGGTCACCCATGTGGTCAGCACACACACGCACGCGGATGTGGCTCTTGGAGAAGGGAAGAGGCAGGGAGGCCTGTGGTTGACTGCTGGGCCAGAGCCCGAGTTCCCACTGTGGCTTGGCCTAATCTCCCTCCCGCTTACTTTTTTGGGTGGCCCATGTTGGTTTCTCCCGTCTCTGGTCTTAGGCCAGTGAAAAGAGAGATGCCACAGTGTTGGAGGGGGAGGTGTTGGGCAAGAACAGAGTCCACAGGGCCCGAGTGCTCCTCTCAGCCTTGCCAGGCCCACTGGGCTTCTCAGCCTGACCTTTGCTCAGGAGTAACTTGAATACACAGTGCTTTCCATGGGTGATATCATTTCATTACTCTCTGTTACCTACAATCACCCCATGGACAGGCAATAATACTTTTATCCTGATCTTGCTGACAAGAAAACGCAGGTCTAGAGGAAGAATCTAAGTGACTAGAAGTAAGGGGGCCCCCACATTTTCTGCCCCTGTTCCAGACACCCAGTGCCCTCTTATTCTCTCTTCCCCTCCATGCATTAAAATCTGCTCTTAATTTACTGGAAAGAATCTGGAAAACTCACTTACCACCTGGTCCTGGGGGGACCACAGCTTACAGTGTGAGCATTGGAAGCTTGCTGCTGGGCAGGCACGTGTGGCTGGGGGTTGGGTGAGGAATTGAGTGCTAACGAAGGGATTTCAGATACCCATGTGCCCTGTCCCCGTCGGGGGCAACTACTGCCTCTGACTCACCTCAAGTCTGGCCTGAGGGATGATGGTTTAAGAGTGATGGAAATAATATTTTGGGGAATGGCGGGCAAGCCATGGTCTCCCTGCCCACTTCACATCATCAGGCCGGATATGTGACCAGTGTCCAGGCCAGGGACTGGAGGTGAGCTCACAGCAATGTGCATTCGCCCTCCAGAGAGGCTGCCACTTCTTTTGCCCCTTTGGTGGGAGACATGTCATAGATTAAAAGGGGCTTTGGCCGTTCTCTTTACTCTTCTGGCCTGTCCTGCCCCAGGACTCCCCACTCAGAGGGGAGGCAGCAGGTCAGTGATGGTGGAAAAGAGACCCATGTGCTCTGGGAAATGCTAAAAACACCTACAGTAACCAGGGATCCCAAGCTTTGCCCAGCTACCTTTCAATGAAGAGCTGGGAGAAGGCCTCCTGTGGTCCCACAGAGCTCATCAGAGAGTTGTGGGCATTGACAGGAACAGGGCAAAGCAGAGATGAGCCTAGGGCCAGCAGCAAACCACAGGGGTGGGGAAGCAGGTACAGGTTACAGTGAGTTCGGTGGGAGACAGAACCCGGGGTCCTAGTGCCCCATGAGCAGACGCTAACATACAAATATGCACGTGTGGACGCAGGAGCAACCAGATATGTCGTAGGCTCACAAATGACACGTACTTTTCATGCATATGCACACGCACAAACACACCTTCAAACATGCCCACTGAAATGTGTACCCCAAAAGACAGGTACACAGAACAGCATAATGGAAAGCTCAGGGGAACTGGGATGTAGACCCAGCTCTCAGGCAAACTAGCCTATGACCCTGGCCCAACCGCCTTGCCTTATCTGGCTTAGTCCTTCATCGGTAAATGAAGAGGTTGAATGAGATGGTCTCTAGTCTCAGCCATTTTTTTTTTTTTTTTTTTTGAGGCGGAGTCTCCCTCTGTCGCCCAGGCAGGAGTGCAGTGGCGCGATCTCGGCTCACTGCAAGCTCCGCCTCCCGGGTTCACGCCATTCTCCTGCCTCAGCCTCTCCGAGTAGCTGGGACTACAGGCGCCCGCCACCACGCCCGGCAAATTTTTTTTTTGTATTTTTAGTAGAGACGCGGTTTCACTATGGTCTCGATCTCCTGACCTCGTGATCCGCCCGCCTCGGCCTCCCAAAGTGCTGGGATTACAAGCGTGAGCCACCGCGCCCAGCCAGTCTCAGCCATTTTTAACATTGATGATTCATGTTCACACAAATGGATACAGATACCCTTGTACAAACATAAATGTTCACACTCAGACACACGGATGTACACAAAGCCACACTCTCTCTGCTCTGGGGCCAAGAGCCTAAGAACCTTTCTTTCTGGCTAATTCTGGCTAATTCTTTCCCTAGGCTCTCAGGCATCCAGCAGAGCTGGGGTGTTGAGCCCCAGTTTCCTGGGCTCCTCCCTGCCACCCCCTCACCCCGTCTCTGTATAGCACCTCCCTGAGCCTTCACTGTCTGGCTGGGAAGGACTGGCATCTCTGCCTATCCCCCACCCCCTGTGTACCACATCTTCCTGCTATACCCTACACTCTGCCCATGGGAGCTGAGCCCCAGTGGGGGAGGCAGGCACAGAGAAAACCCCTTGGGCGGGAAGCAGGTGTTGTGAGGCAGTGAGGAGTCCTATGTCCCAACGCGGGAGGGAGGCAACTGGAGCTTTTCAACTCGAAGGACTGAGCAGGTGGCCCCTCTGCAGCTGCTTTCTCTGCCTCCATAGCAGATACAACTCCCGGCTGCCCCTCGACACTCCCCTCCTCTGTGAAACAAACGCAGCTTCTTCACACCCTTTGCTGAGAAGCATTTGGCATTTCACTTCCCCTTCCATTTTGCAAGAGGGAAACAGCAAGCTGGAGCTGGTTGGAGAAGTAGGGGAAGCACCAGGTACCTGTATCTGCAGCCCAGGTACATGGTGGTTGAATGCAGAAAAGGCTCCTGGGCTGACCTACTTCTCTTTCTCTCTTCCAGCACAAATTGAAGTGATCCCTTGCAAAATCTGTGGGGACAAGTCGTCTGGGATCCACTATGGGGTTATCACCTGTGAGGGGTGCAAGGTGAGTCGTAGGCATGTGTATGCATGCATGTGTGCGTGTGCATACACAAGCACACACACACACACACACACACACACACAGCATCTCCTTAGAGATAAACAAGGGGCTTAATGGCCTTTGTTCTGACTCCAGGGATGATCTCCTGGGCAGCCAGGAAAATGCCTGAGTAGTGCCTCCCTGCAGGGCCCTCAACACTGGCAGGGCCCTGTCTTAAGCTGGGGAAATGACTACAGGATAAATTGCAATTACACAAATAGATGGAGGAGAGAGAAAACTGACAGGTGGTGGGATGTAGAAAACCTGCCAGAGCTTGTGGGCTGGAGGCCTTTGTGAGTGAGCTGGGCCTGACCAGGATAAGCAGTCTTGCCCTCCACCTGCTTTCCCCAGGGCTTCTTCCGCCGGAGCCAGCGCTGTAACGCGGCCTACTCCTGCACCCGTCAGCAGAACTGCCCCATCGACCGCACCAGCCGAAACCGATGCCAGCACTGCCGCCTGCAGAAATGCCTGGCGCTGGGCATGTCCCGAGATGGTGAGGCCAAGTCGACAGCCCCCTGGGGTTTTTTTGGTGTCTCCAGAGGGGCAGCCTGGCCTGCTGAGCTAGACAAGGCTTAACCTGCAAGACTGCCCGTCCTCTGGTCTGCTCTCCATTCCTCCCCCTTACAACCCCTTGTCTCCTCCCCTGCAGAGATGGATGGGTCACCCCCATCAAAATTCTTTGGAGCCCCCAACTTTAGGCTTTGCTAGAACAAAGCTCCTCTTTCCAAGGTCCCATACCTCTTCATCTCTTCTTACTTGGAACGAATTCTCCTCACTCTGCTTCCCTCTGGCCCAGCTCCCATGCAGCTCTGGCACCTTCCCCTGCTACCCTGTTGTTGTAGTTCTAGCTCTATCTCCTTTCCTAGTTCCCCATTCCCATAGTTGGACACAGGACTGTAGCCAGGAATGGAAACAGAATTGGCCTGAGAACAACCAGAGGGTGATCACGGGGGAGGGCTGGTGTTCCTGGTGCCTTATCCACCCTCCTCACCCACCACCTCCTCACCAGTCCCCCTGCACACCTCCACCACCACAGAAGGAGCCTAGGGTGGAGCTGGGGGGCCATGAGGTGATGAGGAGCCAGAAGGAGCCTGTCAGCACTTTTCAGTGCCCAAAATAACAAAGCAAAAGGAAGCACGCAGGGGTGCAAAGGGGCAGGCGGGGCGAGGGGCTGTGCCCCCACACCTGGGAGGGGTGGCAGGGGGAGTAAAAAGGCAGGAAAGAGAGAGCAGAAGAGGATGTTCAGAAACAAGCCGCGGAGCCCGGGTTGGGCTGTGGTGAGTATCTAGGTCACCAGGGAGCCTGCAGGCCTGACCACAGGGAGACCTGTGTTCTCAGCTCTCCTCTTCCTCCGACCCTCCCAAAAAGGCGAGGTGACCCCAATACAGCTTGAGGCCCTCTGCTCGACCACCCCCAGCCCCAATATCTGGAGGCCAGAATCCCCAGCCTAGACTCGTTGCTTGAATTCTGCCATGATTCAAATCTGATCTAGAACTTAGAAGATTTTGCTTAGCAGATTGAAATGGCAGGCTGGACAGACCCCAGAAGCAAACAAGAGTGAGAGGTGGATGGGGTCTTGAGCATAAATTCCCTAAAGGCGAGAGAAGCTGTGCTTGGAGTCAGCCATTCAGAGAGCAGCAAGTTAATCCTTTAATGACCAAATGCCTGCTGACCCTGCCCTGTGCCATGTTCTCCTGCCTCATAAACCCCTGGTCCCTGGACCTCTTTCAGCTGTCAAGTTCGGCCGCATGTCCAAGAAGCAGAGGGACAGCCTGCATGCAGAAGTGCAGAAACAGCTGCAGCAGCGGCAACAGCAGCAACAGGAACCAGTGGTCAAGACCCCTCCAGCAGGGGCCCAAGGAGCAGATACCCTCACCTACACCTTGGGGCTCCCAGACGGGCAGCTGCCCCTGGGCTCCTCGCCTGACCTGCCTGAGGCTTCTGCCTGTCCCCCTGGCCTCCTGAGAGCCTCAGGCTCTGGGCCCTTATATTCCAACGGCTTGGCCAAGGCAGGGCTCAATGGAGCCTCATGCCACCTTGAATACAGCCCTGAGCGGGGCAAGGCTGAGGGCAGAGAGAGCTTCCATAGCACAGGCAGCCAGCCGACCCCTGACCGATGTGGACTTCGTTTTGAGGAACACAGGCATCCTGGGCTTGGGGAACTGGGACAGGGCCCAGACAGCTACGGCAGCCCCAGTTTCCACAGCACACTGGAGGCACCCTATGCCTCCCTGACTGAGATAGGTGAGCAGCTGGGGAGGTGGAGAGGGTGGTAGAGATGAGGGAGGGGTTTCCACCAGCACCCCATATCAATCAAACATGCGCCTGAGGGAATTGAGGGGTCCGGACGAGGGGAGGAGGGAGGAGGCAGAGCAGGATAGGCCAGGCTGAGAAGTGCCCCTGCGTGGGTAGGGGCAGGAGCTGGCTGAGATCAAGCCATGCCTTCCTTCTCCGGCCCCAGAGCACCTGGTGCAGAGCGTCTGCAAGTCCTACAGGGAGACATGCCAGCTGCGGCTGGAGGACCTGCTGCGGCAGCGCTCCAACATCTTCTCCCGGGAGGAAGTGACTGGCTACCAGAGGAAGGTGAGGCCAGGAGACCTGCAGGAAGGGAACACATCCCACCTCCACGGGGAGAGTTCAGAGATGGCTACCTGCACACACCTGGGTCCTGGGGCAGGGCAGGACATCACAGACACAGGCTGGCCAACAAGCATGTGCACACCGTCTATGCACAGTTGTGAATGTGTATATCTGTCTACACCCCAGCAGATGGATGAGCGCTTTTCCTTAGTTCTTGCCTATTAAAAGAGTACCTGGCCTTCATCCTGCCTCCTCTACCATGCAGACCTTGGTGTACCCTCCTTCCTCCTCTTCCATCAACAATAACAATAATCAGAACCCTGATTACCATTTGTTAAACACCACTTCTCTGCCAGGCATTGTGCTAAATGCTTTATGTAAATTATCCTCAGTCCCTACCACAACCAACCTATGAGGGTGGCATTTATTCCTATTTTTAACAGACAGAAACTGAGCCTAGAGGGGTTAATAGATTTCCTCAAGGTCACAAAGTGGTGGAACCAAAGTCAAATTCAGATTCATCAGGCTCCAAAGTTTATGCTGCCTTTTCGATTACACTCTCATGATACCACCTGCTCTAAACACACTCGTTTGGCACTTCACATTTGCTTCTCTAGGTTATTGAGACCTTGAGCATAACCTTTGTGGGGGAAGGGGCAGCAGTATGTCCTGTTCACCTCAACAAGATGTACCTTGTTGGAGGGCAAAGCTGTATCTCATACTTTTTTGATTCCCTCACAGCAGCTAACTCGGTGTCAGCAGCCGGTGGGTGCTCAGTGTGTGGGACTCACTGGCAGGAATCTGTGCATTTGTGCTAAGACCAGGCTTTTGAAAATGCTAGTTGAGAACATAGGAGTTCAGAGCCTACCCCTTGCAGTTTATTAGGTGGGGCTCCAGGGCTCAGGAGGATCACGGGGCCACACAGAGCACTACAGCGGGACCCTCCTCCCTCCCTGCAGTCCATGTGGGAGATGTGGGAACGCTGTGCCCACCACCTCACCGAGGCCATTCAGTACGTGGTGGAGTTTGCCAAGAGGCTCTCAGGCTTTATGGAGCTCTGCCAGAATGACCAGATTGTGCTTCTCAAAGCAGGTGCCCAGGGATGGGTGGGCAGGCCTGGGGGCAAGGGGACAGAGCACGGCACGGGGCAGAGCCAAGTGGAGGGAGGTGGCTTAAGGAAATCAGGGGGACAGAGTCAGATCTGGCTTTGCTTGACACTGTCCCTGCATCTTCTCTCCCCACTGCCCAGGAGCAATGGAAGTGGTGCTGGTTAGGATGTGCCGGGCCTACAATGCTGACAACCGCACGGTCTTTTTTGAAGGCAAATACGGTGGCATGGAGCTGTTCCGAGCCTTGGGTGAGGGGCAGGGAGAAATGAGAGAGAAGATTCTGATGCCAACCCCAGGCAAAGCTTTGTGACCCACGGCACCCTCTTTTCAGGGCGAATTGCCCCCTCTGCTCTAAACACCATAAGGGCGGTGTCCTCGGGCACCACCACTCCAGCCACTCTCTCACTTTTCTCATTTCCACTCCATCAGGCTGCAGCGAGCTCATCAGCTCCATCTTTGACTTCTCCCACTCCCTAAGTGCCTTGCACTTTTCCGAGGACGAGATTGCCCTCTACACAGCCCTTGTTCTCATCAATGCCCGTGAGTGTCGCTGGGCTTGGGTGAAGGACATTCAGGTGGCAGGGGCATGGCAGATATCGAAGAAGAGTCTAGACCTTCAGATGTGGTTAAATCTGGGAAATTGCTTTAAATAGCAGAATGAGCCCTACTCAGTATTGCTATAAAATAAAATGAGTTAAAATAAAGATTCAGAGGATGCTCAGAGAGGGACAAGAGCAGCATAAGGTGGGGTTGTGGGAAGTGGGGAGAAATGAGGTTGAGAGGAAATGAGCCACTTTCCTGACGGAAATGTGTCTGTTAGTCTGTGGCAGTGATTTCATTGTAGCACCCATCAGAATCACCTGGGGAGCTTTAAAAACTATTGCTGCCTGGGTCCCACTTCCAGAGATTCCAGTGTACATGTGCTCCGTGACTTATGATGGGGTTATGTCCCAATAAACCTATCATAAGTTGAAAATATGGTAAGTTGAAACTGCATTTAACACGCCTAACCTACTGAATGTCATAGCTTAGCCTAGCCTACCTTAAACGTGCTCAGAATGCTTACATTAGCCTACAGTCTGGCAAAAGCATATAACACAAAGCCTATTTTATAATAAAGTGTTGAATAGCTCATGTAATTTATTGAATATGGTTCTAAAAGTGAACAGCAGAATGGTTGCATGGGTATTCAAAGTATGGTTTCTACTGAATGCAAATGGCTTTCTCACCAACATAAAATCAAAAAATAGTAAGTCAAATCATCATAAGACTGGGACCATCTGTAATTGATCAGGGGTGTGCTGAATTTTAACAGCCACGCCCAGGCCACCAAGATTAAGAATCACTGCTCTGTGTGAACTAATTTTAAGGCTGTATGCCTATAATGGGAAGACTCTGGATATCCTATCCACTCCCCTGGCATGGAGTAACTGGGCTGAGCCAGCTGAATGCTAAATATTCAGAGAACCTAGGGAAGTGGGTCAAGCTGCTAACCTGAGTTTGCAGATCGAGACTATCAGTCTTCTGGCTCTGCCAGTGAGTGGACACCTAAATATGCCCCTCAAACTAGAAGATAAAAACTTTAAAGATGACTTCTGGGTATTTTATAGAATCAGGGCAAAAGTTAGTCACAGATTGCTGCAAGCCCCCTGGTGCAGGCCTGGGCACCTTCAGGAAGGCCACCTCCTATCAGGAGCCTTTTTCGTACATGGGAGAGCTCTTTTCCAACTCTTGTTCCCCTTATGACAGAATCCTAGTGCCTAGCATTGAATGAGCTATGTGGAATATCAGGTTACCAGGGAGAAGGTAGCTTGGAGTCAGGAGATCAGAAATTCTCATACCTTTCATCTCTTCCCAGTTTTCCTTGTAGACAGCTAGCCAAGCCCAACGTCTCAGAGCTTACCATTATCAAACCAAGGCACACACATGCACGCGCTCAGCTGAGAAGACCTCTATCCAGCACAGATGTCCAAAAAGATACACCCTTTTGTTGGGAGTTAATGTCCATGTTCTTTCTTGTTCTCATTACGGTCCCACCCCCTCCTCCAGACCGGCCAGGGCTCCAAGAGAAAAGGAAAGTAGAACAGCTGCAGTACAATCTGGAGCTGGCCTTTCATCATCATCTCTGCAAGACTCATCGCCAAAGTATCCTGGCAAAGGTAGGAGCAGTCCCTGGGGTAGAAGAGGCCAGGCCCATCGCCAGCTCTGTGACATCAGAGTTTGCGAGGGCCGGGGTCTGTGGGTACAGAGGAGGGAGTGCGGAAGTACCACGCTGTGTTTGAGAGCTTGCATCAGCAGTGGGAACTAAGGGAATGAACGGCTACTTCCATGTGCATAAAGACTGGAAAGTTAGAGGGCCTGGAACTGGGAGGGACCTCCAGGGAACAATTCAGTTTAATATAGCCAGCACTTACCCAGCACCTGCTTGTACAAGGCACTGTGGAAAGATACAGAGATTTGGTTGCTGCCCCCACCAAGAGATTTTAATCTGGTATGAAGAAGAGATTGGTGTATCACTAACTCACACAAAGTAGAATGTGGTATGTGATATAATAATAATGCAATTAACAGAGTGCTTTTGCTGACATGCTTTCTCATCCTCATGGCAACCCAGTCAATAGGACGGGTGTTCAAATCTCCCTATGTAGCAGCCGGGCACAGTGGCTCACACCTGTAATCCCAACACTTTGGGAGGCCGAGGTGGGTGGATCACCTGAGGTCAGGAGTTCAAGATCAGCCTGACTAACGTGGTGAAACCCCATCTCTATTAAAAATAAAAAAAATTAGCCAGGCATGGTGGCAGGCGCCTGTAGACCCAGCTACTTGGGAGGCTGAGGCAGGATAATCGCTTGAAACCAGGAGGCAGATGTTGCAGTGAGCCAAGATTGTGCCATTGCACTCCAGCCTGGGCAACAAGAGCAAACTCTGTCTCAAAAAAAAAAAAAAAAAAAATCTCCTTGTAGCTATTAGGAGACTTCAGTGACTTAAATGCAAGATTGAATCCCAGTGCTGTTTGCCCTCTTTCTATCCCTGTGTCCCCTATGTATAACTATAATAAGAGACACCAGGAAAATGTTATGAGAGTATAAAACAGGGATTAAAAATAATTTGGGGGTAAAAGGAGTGGGTCATAAATACTTCCCAGGGCAGATGACATTTATACTAGGCCATGAATGATGTAAGATTTTAACAGGCATTCATGGGGGTGGGGCAGGCATTCCAGGCTTAGGGAACAATAGGAGCAAAACAAAAAAAAATGAAAAAAAATCCTTTTCCTGGGGGTCTAACCAAAAAAATGGATGAGATGAGTATGAGAGGCTGGGGATAATTGTTTTATGGGATTTGGGTGTGGAACTAGGGTACAATGAAGACCAAGAACAACAGGAGCAAAAATAAGGCGGCAAAATAGTGTGTATGTGGAGAATCGCTCATGGTACATCCTGCCTAAAGTGTAAAATCAGGAGCTGGGATAGACTGATGGGGCAGAAGAGCACCAGATGATCAGCCTGAAAATTAGGTCAGGGGCAAATCAGAGAGGACTTTCAATGCCATATAAGAGTTAAAGCTTTATTTCTAGGCCACAGGGAGCTCCAAAGGCTAGAAACATGACACAATCAGAGCTGTCATTTAGGCAATTTACTTTGGAACCAGTATAAAGGAACCATTTATGTAATTATTCAAGCAGGCCTTTGCTATGTGCCAGGCACAGGGCTGGGTGTTAAGGGTACAGCAATGACTTACACAGTCTGTGCTCTGAAGAACTTGAACTTTAATCTGCTACAGGATGGATTTGAAGGAGGAGAGACAGGAATCTGGGAGAGCAATTGGAAAGCAAATCTGGTTGGATCTGCTTTCAAAATACATCACCTTCCCTACTATTACCACCACCCCAGCCCCTACCAGCTCTCGGCTCTCACTTGGACTTCAAGAGAAGCCTCCTAACTGAGCCCGTGTTCCACCCTCATCTGCCCTGTAGCAACCACATCACACCTACTCAGCACCCACGGTAGCCCTTTTAAAAATGCAGTCTCATCATGCCCCACTCCTGTGGTTTTTTCTTGTTTTTGTTGTTGTTTGTTTGTTTTGTTTGTTTGTTTTGAGGCAGTCTTGCTCTGTCACCCAGGCTGGAGTGCAGTGGTGTGATCTCGGCTCACTGCAACCTCCACCTCCCAGGTTCAAGCGATTCTCCCGCCTCAGCCTCCTGAGTAGCTGGGATTACAGGGGTGAGCTATCACACCCGGCTAATTTTTGTATTTTTAGTAGAGATGGGGTTTCACCATGTTGGCCAGGCTGGTCTCAAACTCCTGACCTCAGGTGATCTGCCCACCTGGGCCTCCCAAAGTGTTGGGATTACAGGCGTGAACCACCACACCTGGCCTTGACTCCTGTTCTCAGCCCTCCTGTAGCTGCCTGTGATGCCGAGAATCAAATCTAGAGTCTGTGTCATGGTCAAGTGGCTCATAACATGATCCCTGCCTTCTTTTCTCACGTGATCTTCCACTGCCCCTTCAAACACCCATTGCAGCCACACTTGCTTCCTTGCTATTCCTTGAACACAGCAAACCCAGTCGCACGGCTTTTGTACCTGCTATTGTAGTCACCTGGACGGTTCTTTACCCAGTTTTCCAAATGGCTTACTCCATCTCTTCATTCGGGAGAGGTTTTTCATAACCAGTAACCCCATACAAAAAGCTTTAGTTTTCTTTAAAGAACTTATTATCTGACACATTACATATTTATTTCCTGGGTCCCTCACCAGAATGTAAATTTAATCAAGGTACAGATTATACTTTATTGACTGATATATCTGATATATCACTAGAGGCCATCACAGTGCCCAGCTCAGCTTCAGATGGGTTCTCAACAAATATTTGTTGAATGAGTGAAGGAAGCTATTGCCATAGCCCAAAAAAGCTCAGAACAAAGCAGTGGCAAGGAAGAGAAAGAACCGAGGAGATATGACGGGATCACACCCTGCTGCCTGCTTTTCCCTGACTGCCTCTTTCCAAGAAAACTAAGCTAGTGGGAGGGAGGCAATGGCAGGCAAGAGACATTTTTAAGCCCCTTGGTCATAGAGGAGACTGCAAGAGATAAATTGTTCTTTCAGTCTTGCTCCAGTGAGGTCTCCCCGTCTCCATCTGCTCACTGGTTTCTGTGCCCTTTTCATCTCCCGTTTGGCTGAGTGCTGGCGGCATTGGTTTCCTACTTGCAGTGTTAGGTGCCTGTTTAGAAAGTCTGTTTAGTTCAAAGAGTTATTAAGCATGTGCCATGTGCTAAGCATTATGATAGGTACAGAGGAGACAGGGAAAGAGAGACCTCAGCCAAGGAGCTGAAATCTAGGGTGGGACGGCAGACAAATTGGACTATTTTCCTGCAATGTAGTAAGTGCTACACAGAGGAAAGCCCAAACGAAGGGCCCTTAATCCAGATGGGGAGCAGTTAGGGAAATAGTCTTAGGAGAGGTGACACCAGAGGGTAAGGATTAGTAATGGGAAGAGGGGAACAACATGCACAAAGGCAGAGGCATGTGACAGCATACAACAAGAGTCACAGACAGTCACTCTTACAAAAGCATGAAGTGCACATTAGAGTCTTTGATGAGGTTCATTCTAGAAGTATTGGGAACATAAATTGAGGGCTTCACCCAGAAAACATTCACCTGTCCCCCATCCACTCTCACTTCCCTCCAGTGTCCTGAACACACACGTACTTCTACCAGCGGGATTTGGCTGGTGCCAAAGTGCCAAGTACATAAGGGGAAGGCAAGGAGGGTTGGTCCTAGCCCAGGAAGAACAAGTGGACTTCTTTGCTCTGAGGAGAGCTGAAGTATTGACCCTCCCTTCCCCATTAACCCATATCCAGCTGCCACCCAAGGGGAAGCTTCGGAGCCTGTGTAGCCAGCATGTGGAAAGGCTGCAGATCTTCCAGCACCTCCACCCTATTGTGGTCCAAGCGGCTTTCCCTCCACTCTACAAGGAGCTCTTCAGCACTGAAACCGAGTCACCTGTGGGGCTGTCCAAGTGACCTGGAAGAGGGACTCCTTGCCTCTCCCTATGGCCTGCTGGCCCACCTCCCTGGACCCCATTCCACCCTCAGCTTTTTCCTTTCCCATGAACCCTGGAGGGTAGTCCCCACCAGCTCTTTGGAAGTGAGCAGATGCTGCGGCTGGCTTTCTGTCAGCAGGCTGGCCTGGCAGTGGGACAATCGCCAGAGGGTGGGGCTGGCAGAACACCATCTCCAGCCTCAGCTTTGATCTGTCTCATTTCCCATATTCCTTCACACCCAGCTTCTGGAAGGCAGGGGGTGGCTGGGATATAAGGACTTCTGGGGGACCAAGACATCCTCAAGAAGACAGGGGCATCCAGGGCTCCCTGGATGAATAGAACGCAATTCATTCAGAAGCTCAGAAGCTAAGAATAAGCCTTTGAAATACCTCATTGCATTTCCCTTTGGGCTTCGGCTGGGGGAGATGGATCAAGCTCAGAGACTGGCAGTGAGAGCCCAGAAGGACCTGTATAAAATGAATCTGGAGCTTTACATTTTCTGCCTCTGCCTTCCTCCCAGCTCAGGAAGGAAGTATTTGGGCACCCTGTCCTTTACCTGGGGTCTAACCAAAACTGGATGGGATGAGGATGAAAGGCTGGAGATAATTGTTTTATGGGATTTGGGTGTGGGACTAGGGTACAATGAAGGCCAAGAGCATCTCAGATATAGAGTTAAAACTCAAACCTCTTATGTGCACTTTAAAAATAGACTTTAGGGGCTGGTACAAATCTGATCAGAGACACATATCCATACACAGGTGAAACACATACAGACTCAACAGCAATAATGCAGTTCCAGAGATACATGAACCTGACACAATCTCTCTTATCCTTGAGGCCACAGCTTGGAGGAGCCTAGAGGCCTCAGGGGAAAGTCCCAATCCTGAGGGACCCCCCCTCAAACATTTCCATGGTGCTCTGGTCCACTGATCTTGGGCCTGGGGTGATCCAAACACCACCCCAGCTGCAGCTGTCTTCTACCACTAGAAGCCCCAAGAGAAGCAGGGGTCGCTGGCACTGGTCAGTCGGAAGGCAAGATCAGACCCTGGAGGACTTTCCTGGCCTGCCCGCCAGCCCTGCTCTTGTTGTGGAGAAGGAAGCAGATGTGATCACATCACCCCGTCATTGGGCACCGCTGACTCCGGCATGGAGGACACCAGGGAGCAGGGCTTGGGCCTGTTTCCCCAGCTGTGATCTTGCCCAGAACCTCTCTTGGCTTCATAAACAGCTGTGAACCCTCCCCTGAGGGATTAACAGCAATGATGGGCAGTTGTGGGGTTGGGGGGCTGGGGGTGGGATTGTGTCCTCTAAGGGGACAGGTTCATCTGAGTAAACATAAACCCCAACTTGTGCCATTCTTTATAAAATGATTTTAAAGGCAAGAGGTGTGTGTGTCAGAGGGTGCGGGAGATCCTTAAATTAGATTACCTGCATGCCTGCTCTCCAGTCTCATTCCTGGGTCAAGACTCAGGTTTCCAGCTCAGCAATCCATCAGCATTATACAGATCCAACCCACCCTCACCCCGACCCTGCAGTTTCTCCCCAGGTGGAGCAGTCCCTCAGTGAGGACTGTGAACGAATCCTCAGGAAGCCCCACTGTAGGAGCCTCAAACTGATCCCCACGGGAGATGCTCTAGACTGAGAACTTCCCATAAATGATACCCACAGAGAACGTTTAGATTTAGAGGTTGCACAGAATTGCTCCACATCTGGGAGACCAAAAGACAATCCTCTGGAAGGTGGCTGGCCCGAGCTCCCCAGTGGGGGAATCAGGATGTCAGAGAGATCCTCTGGAACCTGCTGTTCTTGCTATTGCATGACCCCTCCCTGGCACCAGAGCCTCCCTCCTGGCTCCCTCCCCTGTCACTTGCCAGCCTGTAGTGGTGCTTGCTGCAGCCCTCCCTGGTTGCTTTATTTATTTATTTTGCACCAACAGGGTTGCTGCAGACTCATTCTTGCCTGGTTTAAAAAGAGAGAGAGGAAAAAAAAAAAAAAGGAGAAATGCTTTCTGGCTCTTTTCTCCACCTCAGTCTTGGCAGCAGCGGCCGCAGCAGCAACAGCAGCAGCAGCAGCAGCGGCAGGCAGCAGCCGGGCAGCCAGGCAGCGGGGGTTGAGGCACACAGGGAAGGTGCAGGGGCCTGAGGTGCAGCTCGAATGGGACAGGGCCCCCAGCGCTGGACAGATGCAGTGCCAAACTTGATGCCACCTTCCAGCTTCTCCGGTAAGTGCCCCCACTCTCTGTCCCAAAGATGCAGTGGCCCTTTCCCATAACATTCTCAGAGACAGGCCAGACTAGTGTGCCCCTCAAGGCAAGAGGGTTTGGGCCCCCACCCTGCTAACAATTAATCCTGGCCCCATGGGACTTTGAGGGGGAAACTCAAACATCCCAAGTACCCCTGGGTGGAAGCATTCCAAGGAGACCTCCCTTCCATCTCCCCAGTGCTCCCCCTTCCTCTGGAAGGGTTTTTCTTCACAACCAGTGTGGATCTTCCAGAAATCTTTCCCCCAGGAACCCTCTCCCCACACAGTTCCCATTTGTCAGTCAGTTGTGCTTTAAAGAGGATACAGGATACCCAGGTTCAAAAGTGTCTCTGGACTGCCACATAAAGACAAGAAAAAGGCTCCCTACCGTTGAGGGGTGATGCCTTCAAGGGTCATGTCTTGGTGATGTCCCCACCCCACTGAAGAGACAAAAAAGTGGTTCTGACATCTCTCTTCCTGCAAAGTGGCCGGAAGCCGGTCCTGCAGCCGTGGAGGTTGGCAAGGGAAGTTTGTGATTAAATTAGCCACCTTAGAAATAAAATAGGTTGCTCCAGCTCCCTCAGCCCCTGGCCCAGCAGGCTTTGGGACTCAGGGGAAACTCACCGGAGCAGGAAGGAAAAAAGCTGGGTTACATGCTTCACTGCACTTTTGCTGAATGCAGAGCAGAGGATGGGCAGGAACTGCAGCAGTAGTGATGAAGAGCTAGCTGTCAGGTGGACTTCCCAGAACAAGCCTAGGGAGAACGAGGGAGGCTGGGCCATCTTTCCCGGGAGAGCTCCGGGCATGCCACAGAGACCTGTTAGGTCAAGATGGGGCAAGAGGAGTCTGCTCTGCAGTCTTTGCCCCACATTATTCTTTCTCATCCCCAAGCCTCACACCAGTTTTCTGCATCCTTCTGCTCTTTTGGCCTCTTTCTTTAGTTTCCCAACTAGGACAATCCTCTCAAGTGGCTGTAGGATAGCCACTAGAATGATCCTTCTAGGAGGTGGAGTGTGGGAAGGAAAGGGGAAGAAATGACCATCTCTTAAACTGCCTCTCCTAAGTTCCACATGAGAAAAAATAGGGCATGTAGTAGAAAGCTGATCCTGTAGAGCCCAGAGAGCCTGAAGCCCACAAGCCCAAAGGTGATCAGGATTGCCGCTCAGGAGAGACTCAGATGTGCTGTATCCCAGAGAGCATCCGTAGGCTTTTGCTCCTATCTCTGTAGCCATCCCTTGCCAATTCCAGTACTTCCTCTGCCTTGGGGTCCCTGTTGACATCGAACAGGGTGAGTCAGGGGCCCTCATCACCTAGAGGGCCCCTTCTCCTCTGTCACCTCAGCCACTGTAGTCACCATCTTCCTGAGGGTTCCCGGACCCTGGTACCCAGAAACTGACTATAAGTCTACAGACTCTGCACACTGTCTGTGCCCAGATACCTGCTGTGCCATCCAACGGCTCCGTTCCTCCCCACCCTACAGAGCTCGGTCAGATGCTGTCTCTCCTCACTTATCTATGCTCCCTGGTCCACAATCTGTCTCTTGGGAATTTCTCAGGCAGCTCAGGCCAAAAGGGACATGAGCTCTCCCTCAGATCCACACACTGGACCAGAATCCAAACACCATTAAGGAGGGATATGAGGGAAGCCCAAGACTGAAAACCAAGCAACAGAACTCAAAACCTGGGCATCCTTTGGGTCCCTCACACACCCCAACTTCAACTGTAGTGGAGAAGCAGTTGCCCTTGGGCTCTTGCAGGGGATTCCCAGCTTCCCAGTCAAGTGCCCCCTGCATCCTATGCCACAGCTAATGTACAGCTTGGCAGTTGTCCACACAGGCATTTTGGGGAGATTGGATCTTGTTAGTCCAGGGCTCAGGCCCTGGGCCAGGCTGGAAGAGGGCTCAGCATGGGGGTGGAGCTGAGGCCTGCATGTTTCCCAGCCTTGGGTGAGCTAGTCAAGGTGAGGACGTCTCCAGTCAGGACAGGGAACTCTGGGCCAAGGACATGATCTCCCTGAGCCTTGGCAAAACTATGGGTACATAATGTGAAAGAATAAGCGTGAGCGGAGAGGGACAGAGCAGAGCTTGGGAAGAGCAGATATCAGGGAGAAGGGACCTGAGATACTCCTGGATCTCACAGACATCAGGAAACCCCATTACAGAAAGACTCAGTACCTCCCTGCTGTTCCCTGCCCCATTCCCATAAGCCTTTTCCCCACAGAAATCAGGCTTGGCTAGGGTTCCATGAGCCAGTAAGCACTTGGCTGGTTATCCAGGGCTGGAAGAGGGAGGAAAGCAGAGATTCCCCAAAGAGAAGCTCCAGGAAGCCCCAGGGAGGTGGCACACAAGAATTCTTCCTGGTTCTGTGCCCTACTTGTTGGCAATGCTGAGACAGATAGACCAATTTCTCTCCTCTCTAAGAAGGGCCAGGAAGTCCAGGGTCACCATCATCTGAAGCCACTTTCCAAAAAGGGTCATGTCATCATCTATTCCAGGACTGAAGAAGGAATGGTTGCGGCCACAGCTCCAAAGCAAGCCTGGCCCCCATGGCCCCCGCTCCTTTTCCTCCTCCTCCTCCCTGCAGGGAGCGGTGGCAGCTGCCCTGCTGTGTGTGACTGCACCTCCCAGCCCCAGGCTGTGCTCTGTGGCCACAGGCAACTGGAGGCTGTACCTGGAGGACTCCCACTGGACACTGAGCTCCTGGACCTGAGTGGGAACCGCCTGTGGGGGCTCCAGCGGGGAATGCTCTCCCGCCTGAGCCTGCTCCAGGAATTGGACCTCAGCTACAACCAGCTCTCAACCCTTGAGCCCGGGGCCTTCCATGGCCTGCAAAGCCTAATCACCCTGAGGCTGCAGGGCAATCGGCTCAGAATCATGGGGCCTGGGGTCTTCTCTGGCCTCTCTGCTCTGACCCTGCTGGACCTCCGCCTCAACCAGATTGTCCTCTTCCTAGATGGAGCTTTTGGGGAGCTAGGCAGCCTCCAGAAGCTGGAGGTTGGGGACAACCACCTGGTATTTGTGGCTCCGGGGGCCTTTGCAGGGCTGGCCAAGCTGAGCACCCTCACCCTGGAGCGCTGCAACCTCAGCACAGTGCCTGGCCTAGCCCTTGCCCGTCTCCCGGCACTAGTGGCCCTAAGGCTTCGAGAACTGGATATTGGGAGGCTGCCAGCTGGGGCCCTGCGGGGGCTGGGGCAGCTCAAGGAGCTGGAGATCCACCTCTGGCCATCTCTGGAGGCTCTGGACCCTGGGAGCCTGGTTGGGCTGAATCTCAGCAGCCTGGCCATCACCCGCTGCAATCTGAGCTCGGTGCCCTTCCAAGCACTGTACCACCTCAGCTTCCTCAGGGTCCTGGATCTGTCTCAGAATCCCATCTCAGCCATCCCAGCCCGAAGGCTCAGCCCCCTGGTGCGGCTCCAGGAGCTACGCCTGTCAGGGGCATGCCTCACCTCCATTGCTGCCCATGCCTTCCATGGCTTGACTGCCTTCCACCTCCTGGATGTGGCAGATAACGCCCTTCAGACACTAGAGGAAACAGCCTTCCCTTCTCCAGAAAAACTGGTCACCCTGAGGCTGTCTGGCAACCCCCTAACCTGTGACTGCCGCCTCCTCTGGCTGCTCCGGCTCCGCCGCCGCCTGGACTTTGGCACGTCCCCCCCTGCCTGTGCTGGCCCCCAGCATGTCCAGGGGAAGAGCCTGAGGGAGTTTTCAGACATCCTGCCTCCGGGGCACTTCACCTGCAAACCAGCCCTGATCCGAAAGTCAGGGCCTCGATGGGTCATTGCAGAGGAGGGCGGGCATGCGGTTTTCTCCTGCTCTGGAGACGGAGACCCAGCCCCCACTGTCTCCTGGATGAGGCCTCACGGGGCTTGGCTGGGCAGGGCTGGGAGAGTAAGGGTCCTAGAGGATGGGACACTGGAGATCCGCTCAGTGCAGCTACGGGACAGAGGGGCCTATGTCTGTGTGGTCAGCAATGTCGCTGGGAATGACTCCCTGAGGACCTGGCTGGAAGTCATCCAGGTGGAACCACCAAACGGTACACTTTCTGACCCCAACATCACCGTGCCAGGGATACCAGGGCCTTTTTTTCTGGATAGCAGAGGTGTGGCCATGGTGCTGGCAGTCGGCTTCCTCCCATTCCTCACCTCAGTGACCCTCTGCTTTGGCCTGATTGCCCTTTGGAGCAAGGGCAAAGGTCGGGTCAAACATCACATGACCTTTGACTTTGTGGCACCTCGGCCCTCTGGGGATAAAAACTCTGGGGGTAACCGGGTCACTGCCAAGCTCTTCTGACCTTTCCTTCCCCTGTGGGGAACCCACCAAGTCCACTTCAGATACCAAAGGGGAAGACAGAACCAAGGGTGCTTGAACCAGAACCTAGTCCCGAGCAGCACCGCTCTCCCGCACCTCCCACCTGCGTTGTGCCTCCTGCCGGAGAGTCTGCCTCCTGAGCTTTTCCGGTCTGAGAATAGCGTTGTCATTTCTTCTGTGAGGGTCCCAGGGAGCTGCAGATGCAGACCCCATCGTTAGTCCAGCCCCCCCTTCGCCCCCTCCACACACAAAACAGGAAACATAATCAAAGTGCTAGTCAGCTAGTCTAAACACTAGGCTTTCTTCACACACGCTTATATCCTTTAATAACCAAATGCCAACGACGGCTATAAGATTATTTCACAGGTGGGGCTGGGAAGTGCCACTTGCTCCTTGGAGTCTCTGTTTGTCAACCAGGCAGAATCCCTTTCTTTTCTGCTCCCCACCCCAACCCTGCCCCTAGGTACAGGAATAAGAGCAAAGGACCCTCAGGCTACAGAGGAGAGGATGGGGACAGAGTGTGGGATGGGGAGGACAGACCATACACTGCACTGTGTTTGCATGAGCCTCTACCACCTTCCTCTGTCTGCCAGATCATTAAACCTGCTGTCAAAGGGCCACAACAGTAGCAGCCAAAACTAAATGTCATCTCTGGAGTTTTCTTTACTGCAGTCTATTTCCTACCCTCATTTCTGTTATATCTCCCCGGCTCCTTCTCTTTCTGCTTGCCCATTGATTATGTGTCCCAGTGGCCTTGCCTCCATCTAACCTGCCTGACAAACAGGGTAAGGAGTGCCCCTCCCACCTTCACTTTCCTCACCCCCCTGCACCCCCACCCCCATGCCTGGAGGGATCAGCACTCCTAGACTCGGTTTCAGCCTCAATCCTTTCCCTTTCACTCCCCATCTCTGGAACTGGAGAAGGAGCGATCCTCTACCTTCCAGGGGACCCCTGCATAGAAATTCCACCTGGGACACCCAGCTGCTGCCTCTCTTTCCCATTTCTCCATGGGAGCTCCCCATCATTTTTGTGTCACAGATCCCTAGTGCCCTTGGGGAAAAGTCAGAACTCCAAGATAATGACTAACAAATGCAAGAATCCGCAGTTGTCAAAGGAGAGAGACCCAGGACACTGCAGAGACTAGGCTTGGAGGAACAGGGAGGAGGGCACAGCAGGCCGTAGTGAGAAGTGGAGGGAAGGGGGAGCAGCAGTAACTGCCTGCCTAGTTAATTTCCACCATCCTTCTGCAGCTTCCTCTGGTTCTGTGCTTAGTGCAGCCCCAGTGGGAAGCTGTCTCCGGATAGAGGTCACTGATTTACAGAGACCCCCAGATGGGGAGGTGGAGTAGGAGGTGAAACTGCTGAGTACCACTGACTGTGCTTCAAACAGAGGGCAAAGCAGAGCCCAAAAAGAAGAAGAGATACTGGAAGCTCAAGGAACAGAGCAACAACCTCACCATCACTGGAAGGGAGGAGTGACAGGGAGAGGAGAGGAGTGGGAGGAGGGACTGAGAAGGGAAGAATCACGTGGCCCTAGGGAGCCTTTCTGAGCAGCAGCATCTACCCAGCGTCCTTAGTTTCCTCCCACCCACCCCTACACCAAACCAGATGCAAGCATTGTGAGCTTTCTAGTTGATTCCTGCTGTTGTTGTCCTTGCTCTGAGGAGACTCCACTCATTAGAAGATTCCCAGCTCAAACTGCCCAACAGGTGAGACACTCAGAGCCACTGAGGAGGTGAAGCTGGACTTCACAGGCAGGCCGCTCTTTAGTGGGGCAGAGATAGGAATATGGGGGTAGTTAGTACCAGAGGTGAATGTGAGAACCAGGCAGACAGGAGAGTGAGGCTGGAGAAACTGACCTGCTTGAGAAACGAGTTTCCCTGAGCCTGCAATCTCCCCACCCACCATGCACACACAACTCAATCAGCATCCCAGCAACTTCCCCCTCTTTAGTGTATAACGTACCAGACAGATTTCCTGGGGCACAGCCCTCCCACTCCTTTCCATAACCTTCCACCAGCAGCTTATTAGGTTGGGACTTGGGAGTCAGACGCTGAAGGTTCTCACTCTAGTTGCCCTCTCTGCAATGCGGAAGCAGCAATGCTGTTCAGAGAAATCTTCTCTGGGAAGCCCCTGACACAGTGGGGAACAGATGACTGTCTGGCGCTGGGACATGCTGCTGCCCAAGGTCTCTGAAGTCTCAAAGTCTCCAGAGCAGAGCTACCCAACAGATACAGAATCTAAGTCACATATGTGATTTCAAATTTTCTAGTAGCTACTACATTAAAAAATCAAAATGAAACGGATACATTTAAATACTTATTTTATTTAACCCAATATACCCAAACTATTATCATTTCAATATATTATCAATATAAAAATCAATCATAAAGTATTTAACATTTTTTCATATTAGGTCTTTAAAATCCAGTGTATATTTTACACTTACAGTACATCTCAACATCGCAATTCAGTTACTAAGTTTTCACCAGAAAAATCTGTATTTCATACAGGTCACTGTTGAGAAAGTGGATTCACACATCGAAGTTTTTTCAAACATAAAACATTTTCCAATAACTGAATCGAATATCTGTCTTAAATTTTAAATTAAATAAATTTAAAATTCCATTCCTCAGCTGTACCACCTACCTTTATAATCATTCAATAGCCACATGTGGCCAACGGCTACCATATTGGACAGCAAAGCTTCAGACATTGCAACCGGGGCATAGACTAAGTTCTCCTTGGCAGTGGTGGGTGGATGAAGTATCCCTCAAGAAACACATTTAATCTCAAGGAAATGCCTACGGAGTTAGTCTCACCACAGCCCCTTTGTCTCCTTTCACAGCTTTTCCAGAACACTTTTGAGGGCTGAAGCCCATTCAGGTAACAAGCTTACTCTGATGAGCACTTCCACAGCTTGTCCAAGCGTTAGCATGCCAGTCCCTCATCTTACCTGTCGGGAAGACTGCCCTCAGCCCAGCTGTGATGGCACAGGCTGCTGTGTGTGTGCTGATGAGTGTGCAAATGCAGCCAAGGACATGAGTGGGTGGTGTGTGTGCAGAAGTTTTGTGGACCATGTGCAGGGATGTATGGTACCACATCATGGGGACAATCTAATGGAGGCACTGCCCAGGGTGGGACAGCAGTTCAAAGAGAAGAAAATAACATTTATTGAGGACCTATTCTCTGTCAGTGGCTTTATATATATTTTCTTATTTAATCCTTACATCAACCCTACAAAGTAGGGAGGCATCTTAGCTGATGAAACTAAAGGTCAAATAGAGTAAGTGCTCAAGTGCGCAGAGCTAGTTAGTAAATAGTAACTAGCTATTTGAGCTCATGGCAGTCTGCTTGAAAACTCCCCCTTTCCACCACACTGCCATCCTCACTGCCACACCCTCACGGGTCTCTCTCCCAGGGCCTTTCAGTCACAGGACACGACCTGTAAGAAAGGGGAAATCTTCCAACCCAACCACTCTGAACTTTCAGGGGGGACTGGGCTGAGTTATTGGTCCTTGCCTTCTTCATTAACTCTAATGCACCTGATTCAGGAGGTTGGGGTTTTTCTTTGTTTTTACTCTCTCTTCTCAGTCCCCTCTCCCAATGTCCTTACAGCCTCTGCCTCAGGGACTGGTAGAAAGGAGCAGAAATTCCAGGGAGTAAATGGACTGCAGTGAAATGCCTGGCTTCCAGCAAAGGATTCTCTGAGATGGAGGCTTCAGATTTCCTAGTTCTTTTCTGGGTTCTAACCTCAACAACCTCCTAGGTTAGAGAGAGGTTGCACAGATTGGCGGAACAATCTGTGAGCTATTTCAGATTGGAGAAGAATTTGACTCTGCCTACCTTCTGCCCACCCCTGCTTGACAGAACCCTTCTGAGGACATTCCATCCTGCCCTCCTTCTACCCCTCTCTCTTCCATCTCAGACATGGTCTTACCTGAGCTGAGAGAGAACTCTGGACCCAAAGATACTGTGGCACCATCTCAGCACTTCACATTTCCGTCCCCAATACAATCTTTCTCTATTTCTGACTTCTATTTCCTGTGCTATGCTGGATCCCTGATTCAGGAGATGAGAGCCCAGCTAAGCAATGATCCTCAACTTTTTTGAGTCACAGACCCCTCTGAGAATTCCTGATGCAAGCTATGAACAAAAATGTTTGTAAATTATCCAGTTATTCTGAAGCCATCACAGACTCCATAGAATATAGGTTAAAAATTCTGCTATAAGAAGCCACAGGTTGCAGCGGAAACTCTGAGGCCTCAGGCCACCTTTGCTCCCCAGGGTCCATTAGAGGCAAAGAGACAAGGCTGAGAAGGACTACTGTTCAAAGTGGATGTCAGCACAGGTAAGAGCAGGTATTACAATGGGCCCAGCAAGAAAACACACAAAAATGCTCCATCATTCTCTCTTCCCCTGTCCCCTTCTCCCACCAGCACTCATCTGAGGGACAGGCAAGAGACTTTGGGTGGAACTCTTGCTGTAAGAAGTCAGTATGGTGGTGACTCAGGCTGGAGAGTATCTGAAAACAGGGACTCCTGGGTCCTGTTCCTCCAAATTGCTTCGTAAGGGGAATTAAGTAGGAAGATAGAGCTGGGTGGTGGTGGTCAGAGAGGCTGAGGAGAATTCTTTCCTAGGGCATCTGCCACAATTCAATCTGGTCTAAAGATTGAATAGTAGCACCAGTATAAGTGAGGACACTAAGGCTCATGCTCCCAGTCGCTGGTTTCTGGTGAAGAGGCTTAAGTGGGGAGGAGGGGGTGACTCCTACGATGGGCAACAGGAGAGATGAGTGCTGTTTTTCAGACTCAGACAGCTGAACAGCACTTGAATGAATCATTCGTATGTTGTACAGGGAGGGAACTCTGTGGGCAGCCAAGGCTCTGGAGCCAGGCTCCTTGTATTTGAGAGCCCCTCACTGCCCAGATCCCTAGCTAAGATCTACTTTCCTGCTTCAGTTTACTAAAGGGAACACCTGCTCACTGAACCCTCTGGGCAACCCAGACCTTATCTTAACTCACTCCACCTAATGCCTCCCACAGCCTGCTCAGAACACCCTTCAGGGAAAGATAATAGAGTCTTAGGACTGGAGATGTTCACTCAATCCCAGCATCTCACAATTCAATCTTTCAATCCTGATTTGGGATCTGAGAGGAGAAATGAGATGACAAATCCCAAATGTACAGTGACTTGAGGGTGAGTTTGGCATCAGCTCACTCGAAGTTATTTCTTCTGCTCCCCAACCTCCCTACCCAGCAAGTTAGAATTCAATCTGATTTTAAAATAAGATCAAATAAATCTTATTTTAAAATAAGATCGTGGTGGCTCACACCTGTAATCCCAGCACTTTGGGATGCTGAGGTAGGTGGATCACCTGAGATCAGGAGTTCAAGATCAGCCTGGGCAACATGGTGAGACCCCATCTCTACTAAAAATACAAAAATTAGCTGGGTGTGGTGGTGTGCACCTATAATCCCAGCTACCCGGGAGGCTGAGGCAGGAAGATCACTTGAACCCTGGAGGCAGAGGTTGCAGTGAGCCAAGATCGTGCCACTGCACTCCAGCCTGGATGATAGAGTGAGACTCCGTCTCAAAAAAAAAAAAAAAAAAAAGGAAATTCCGGGAAAAGTGATGCCACCTGACTTTTCACTGCTCTGATTAAAAAATTCCTCCTGTGAGGCTGAGCACACTGACTCACTCCTGTAATCCCAGCACTTTGGGAGGCTAAGGCAGGCGGATGCCTTGAGCCCAGGAGCTGGAGACCAGCCTGGGCAACATGGTGAAACCCCATCTCTGCTAAAAAGACAAAAATTAGCCGGGTGTGGTGGTGCATGTCTGTAGTCTCAGCTACTTGGGAGGATGAGGCAGGAGGATCGCTTGAGCCTGGGAGGTGGAGGTTGCAGTGAGTAGAGACCATGCCATTGCCTCAAGCCTGGGCAACAGAGCAAGACTCTGTCTTAAAAAAGAAATAAATTCCTCTTGTGGTTTAACTATAAAGTGTAACCCCCTTTTTGGACTTCATTTCCTCTTTTTTGCCCATCCCACCTTCACTGGAGCTAGAAGAAGATGGACCCATAAAGTAGGTCTGTATTTTTATAGCAACACTGGACACATTCTTCCTTGGATTTGAGCTACCATTTTACCTTTTTTAAAGTAAAAATAGCTATAGCAATCAAGGCACTCAAATACCCAGGAATAATTTTAATAAGAAGTATGTAAATTCTACATAATGAAAACTAAAATTCTGTTGATGGGGCACCAATGACTTGAATGTATAGGAAGATTCTTATCATACATTCTCCTTTAGATAATCTAAAAATATGTGATTCGAGTCAAAATAACAGTAACAGAAAAGTAAATTATTGTTCAATATAGCCTCACAATATTATACTACACAGTAGTCAGAATGAAGGGACTAAAACTATACACAATATGGCTGAATCTCACAGAAATAATTTGAACAAAGGAAGCCAGACACAAAAGAGTACATACTCTGTGATTTTCTTTATATAAAAAGCAAGAACAGGCAAAATTAGTTTATGGTATCAGGAGTCAGAAGAGTGGTTGTCCTTGAGAAGAGCAGCGACTGTGAGGGAACACACAAGTGGCTTCTGGGGCACTAGCAATGTTCTGTTTCTTGATCTGCTGCTGGTTACACAAATGTATTCCATTTGTGAAAATTCATCAAGATATATACTTGTCATTTGTGCATTTTTCTGCATGTATATAAGTTAATTTTTTAAATTGTGATAAAAAACATAATGTACACAATTTTAAAAATTTTTAGGCTGGGCGCAGTTGCTCATGCCTGTAATCCCAGCACTTTGGGAGGCCGAGGCGGGTGGATCACCAGGTCAGGAGATCGAGACCATCCTGGCTAACACGGTGAAACCCCGTCTTTACTAAAAATACAAAAAATTAGCCAGGTGTGGTGGCAGGCACCTGTAGTCCCAGCTACTCAGGAGGCTAAGGCAGGCGAATCGCTTGAACCGGGGAGTTGGAGGTTGCAGTGAGCCAAGATTGCGCCACTGCACTCCAGCCTGGGTGACAGAGTGAGACTCCGTCTAAAAAAAAAAAAAAAAAAAAAAAAAAAAATTTAATGATCAATGGAACAAAATGAAAAAAATCCAGAAACAGACCCAAATACACATGGCAATGTGGTATTATAAAGGTAGCATTCAAAAACAATGGAGAAAACATGGGTTCTTCAATAAGAAGGATTTGAATAAAACAAAACAAAGTTGGATCTCTCACACCTTTACACCAAAATAAATTCCAGGTGAATCAAATATTTACATATACAAAGACACTATCAAAGTACTTTTTAAAAAACATAGGAGCTTTAAGAATAATCTTAAGTAGTGGGAGACTTTACTAAAAATTATATGAAACACAGAAGTCGGCCAGGCGCAGTGGCTCACGCCTCTAATCCCAATATTTTGGGAGGCTAAGGCAGGTGGATCACTTGAGGCCAGGAGTTTGAGACCAGTCTGGCCAACACAGCAAAACTCCGAGTCTACTAAAAATACAAAAATTACCCAGGTGTGGTGGTACATGCCTGTAATCCCAACTACTCAGGAGGTTGAGGCACGAGAGTCTCTTGAACCTGGGAAGCAGAGATTACAGTGGCCAAGATAATGCCACTGCACTCCCGCCTGGGCAACAGAATGAGACTCTGTCTCAAAAAAAGAAAGAAAGAAACCCAGAAATTAGCAAAGAAAATATTGATAAACTCAATTACGTAAAAATTTTTAAAATTTGCAAAGAATAACCATAAACAGGCTGAGGGCAATGGCTCAGGCCTGTAATCCTAGCACTTTGGGAGGCTGAGGCAGGCTGATCACCTGAGGTCAGAAGTTGGAGACCAGCCTCAAAATATACAATATACATAGAACAAACTTGGAAAGGGGAAAATACTTGTTATATGTATAAACAACATACATAGAACAAACTGGGAAAAGGGACATACTTTTTTTGTTTTTTTGGAGACGGGGTCTCGCTCTGTTGCCCAGGCTGGAGTGCAGTGGCAATCTTGGCTCACTGCAACCGCCGCTTCCCCAGTTCAAGCGATTCTCCTGCCTCAGTCTCCCAAGTAGCTGGGATTACAGGCGCTTGCCACCACAACCGGCTAATTTTTGTATTTTTAGTAAAGATGGGGTTTCAGCATGTTGGCCAGGCTGGTCTCAAACTCCTGACCTCAGGTGATCAGCCCGCCTCAGCCTCCCAAAGTCCTGGGATTACAGGCGTGAGCCACCGCACCTGGCTGGGAAAATATTTTTAACTTATATACAAACAGCAAGTATTAAGAAATGACCCTATAACCAATAAAAATATGAACAGAATTTACAAAAAAATTGTCATTTAAATATATTAAAAGATGCTCAACTTTACTTATAAGAGCAATGAAATTTTATCTTGCAATGAGATAGCATTTACACTATCAGATTGTCAAAAGTCAGAAAGTTTAACAGCACCAGTGTGCCATCAAACAGGTTCTTTTCATACATTGCTGACGGGAGACAAAATTGGTAAAATTTCCAGGGAAGGCAATTTGGTAATACTAACTAAAATCATTTTCAAAAATTGCTGGTGGGATGAAAATTATAAAAATCTTTGTGGAAGGAAGGGAATTTGCAAAACTTTATCTATCCAAATGAAAAAACAATGCACACATTTCTTTAACTTGGCACTTGCATTTCTAAGTATTTATCATACAGATATGCAAGAGGGAAATGAAGTATCCTTGCATATCAATCAAACGTTAAAGGACTGGTTAAATATATCTTCATATATCCCTCAGGCATACTATGAAACTATCACTATGAGGCAGATACGTATATGCTGCTATGGAAACATTTCCAGACTGTATCAAAGAAAGTTGCAAAATAGTATGTATGTTATCAACTGGGTTAAAAAAATATGTGTGTGTGTGTATATATGTGTGTGTGTGTGTATATATATGTGTGTGTGTATAGATATACACTTTATATATTACACATATACACACGTTAACTATAGAATATCTTGTGAAATTTTTCACAAGAAAGTGGTAACCCTAGTTGCCTTGAAGGAAGATTTATTCACTATAATAACCTTGTTTCTTCTGAATTTTGTAGAATGTAAATGTATTACTTATTCAAAACGCATACACATTTTTATATTAATAGAAAGCAAAACCTGAGGCCCAAAGGCATCTCCCTGATTGACAAAAGATACAATCTTGCGTTCTTTCAGCAAACTTATTGCTTATCACCTGCCAGGTATTGTGACGGAAGCTAGTGCGGAAGATCCCCCAATGACCAGGATCGCCCGACCTCTGTCCCCAGGGTGAGCCCCTAGCGCGGGGCGGGGACAGGGTGGACCGAGTAGGGCGCAGCGCTGGGCTCGCGAGGCTCCCCGCCCCACGGAGGCGGTAGCAGGACCCAACCGTTCCTAACGGTCCAGGGACCAGGACAGCGTCTGGAATAAAATCTTCCAAAGCAAACTTCCGCCTGCGGAGACCCGCTCCCTTCCTCGCCCCCACAGAAACGCCCCCCGCCACCGCCCCCCACCCCCCGGCGTAGGCCTTCACGCTGTCGCCTCGACCCGTTTCCTCGAATCCCCCGGTAAGGGTGGGCCCCTGGCGCCCCTACGGCCCGCCGCCCCCTTACCACCGCGGTCGGAGCTCGGGTCTCACTCTCCTGCCGCTGTTTCGGGCCACACCGTGTGTCCGTGCCTCGGCAAAGGAATAGAAGAGTGGGTCCTCGCTCTCTGCGGCGAACCGCTTGTCCCTTGACCTCCTGTCCATCTACAAAGCCTATTTCATGTTTTCCAGAAAGAAAACATTTTTCCGTGTCTCTTGAGTCCTCATCACCATATGCGGGGCCGGACCGATCTATGCAAAAGGTCGCAAGAGAAACAACTGATGGAGCATCGCCCATCATGAGGCTGCTCTCCCGATGGTCACTGAGTTGTGTTGTGGCACTCTCTTTGTACAAAGACACCAATTTTTGCGAACGATGCCACTCATGATTCAACGCTCTCACGCCTGGGTCGCAGCTGCTGGAGCGCGGATTTTCCCCCAAGGGTTAGAAGATAGAAAACTCCTCGGTAATTGGCCTAGAGGTGGTCTGCGAGAACGCCGGGAAGCTTGTAATTGGCTGTTTAATTCTCAGCAGGTGCGGTCTCAATTAACAACATCTGCTTTTCCTGGAGCTTATTGGCTGACAGGGTGGGCCTGCTTTGGATTCCATCCGGGTAATTGGGCAGTGGCTAGCAGCAGCCACGTCGCTCAGGGGCAGCCCGCGGAAGGATTGGTTGTGACGGGAGAAGGCGATTGGTCGGACTGCGAGCAGGGTGTTGATTGGTGCTGTCGGGCTGCGGGGGCGGGGAAGTGGCGGCTGAAGCGCCGCCGGCGGGGCTCTCTGTCGCCGAGTGAGTGGGAGGCGGCGGCGCTGGTGGCTGCAGCTGGGGTGAGGCGCGAGGCAGCGCACTCGACGGCTGACTGGAGCAGCGGTAAAGGCGGGGATGGAGAGCGAAGGTTTGGGGAGTGGGAAAGACAGGGTCATGGGCAGCCCTGGCCACTAGGAGACGGAAATGCGGGATCGATGGAAGGGAGGGGTCTGGCGTGCCCCGGGGCGAGGGAAGGGTGTGGGGCGCAGCGGGGAAGTCAGAGCCCTGGGCTGTGAGACGCCGCCCAGGGGCAACTTGACCCACTGGGAACTCGTAACTGTATCTGAGGAAAATGCTCCGGTCACCCGCTTACGCCACGACGGACCCGGTGCGGGAGCGTTTGTGTTTGCCCTGAGTCAGTTCAGACTCTTCCACTGGGCCTTTTTGAGACTGAGAGCTGCCATCCATATATCACTTTGCCTTTAACTTTCCCCAGCTTTTTCTTTGGTTATCGCTAATAGGATGGCTGTTTATAGTCGTCAGAATAATACATTGGGGTTTTTGTTTTTCCAGTATCCCTCATTCCTTAATGCAGGTATCATAGTGGGGGTTGGCTGGAGACCCCTATTTCAAAGACTGACTTTTAGACCCTTTCCTTGTTTTGAGAGAAAGGGGTTGACACTTTTTTTTTTCTCCTGAATTTAAAATAAACGTACCAAGGATGAGAACATTGAGCTGCTTCGATTCAAGCATGTCACCATGTTGTAGGTTCTTTGTAGGTTCTGGTTATTAGGAGATACTGGAATGAGTTATCTATGCTTTCATGGAGCTAACAATATGATTTGACTCCTGATCACATCCTATTTGACTCCTGTCATTTTAAATGATAAGGTAAGCCTTAGCGATGCATATCAGATAGTTTTTGGCAATTGTTCAATACAAATGTCAGAGAATTTCGAAGTTAGCTTTTACTGAAAACCATTATCTAACCATATTCCTCACTGAGCAATGATCCTCATCTTCTCTTCTTAGCTTCCCCTAGAAACGGTGGTCTTAAGTTCTAGTGTCTTCCTCCTTCCCATTCAATTTTTAAGTAATAAAATCAAACACAAGCTAGCAGTCAGTACTATGCAGTTATCCCCGTTTGCATTGTATTATTTTCCATTTCTCTTTAAGAGAAACATAACTGAAAGGATATGAAAATTGTGAACAAACCATAGTGACAGATCAAGTAGAGTCTCATTTTTTGAGACATCAGCTGATAACTCAATTAGCACAAATTCATTTGTAATGTTTGAAGAGGAGTTAGTGAAATTTACCTTTTGCTTCAAATAGAAGTCGGCCAAAACCGTGCCTATAATCTCAGCTACGCCGGACAACTGCGGGAGTTCAAGGCTGCAGTGAGCTATGATCATGCACTGCATTCCATCCTGGGTGACAGACCAAGGCTCTGTCTCTAAACAAACAACAACAAACTTTCCAATTCATCTACTCTCCATCTCCATCATTGACACCTGGACTAGTCCCTGATTGGTCTCCTGCAGCCACGGTTACTGCCTTCAGTTCTCCACCACGGACACAGATGTTAATCAAGAATGACAAGCATGGCATGTGTTATCAAGGGATATTGGGGATTCTGTGGAAGCCCATAGCAATGTAACTCAACCCAGTGTAGGGGGTTGAGATTGAGGGGCCTTGGCTACAGAGGCCTTTCTGCACTTGATCTTGATAGTGTCAGAACTGGAAAACAAAGGTGCTGCTAGTCCTTTGGGCCTCTGTAAAGAGGTGTGATTATGACTGGCCATCAAAACAGACTTATTTCCCTTGCGCACTGTATTGTGTAGAAATGACTAATGAGCTGTGTGACCTTAGATCAATCCTTTTCTATCCCTTAGCCTCAGTTTCCCAAATTGCTGCGTTATTAATGGAATCAAATAAGTTCTGTAGTCCCTTCTAGTTATAAAATCTTGTGATTTCTATGCCCCATAAGTATCAAGTATGGCCAGTTTTTAAAAGCAGACAGCATGAAAATACAAATCCAGTTTATTCTTGTTCACAGGGCTAGATTTCAGTTTCCCAAAGCCTTTAAGAGCTAAAGACTCCTGCCTGTCAAGATCTTCCTTGCCAGATGGGAAACTCCATGAAGGCAGCTGCCAAGTCTGTCTTGACTGTTGTGTCCCCAGGGTCAAGCACACATCAGAACTCGATATTTATTGGCTTGAATAAATGTCCATTTACTGCAGTTCATTCATGTAGTATAGGTTTGCAGAAAAGAGTTGTATTTTAATGAGATGATTTTCAACTATACACCATCTAAGAAATAAACCTTAAGGTTCTAGCTCCTTTCAACTGTCGCATTGACGAAGAATTTATACAGTCGTCCCTCCCTTCGTTATCTGCAGGGGATTGGTTCCGGGAACCCCGCAGAACCCAAATCCGTAGATGCTCATGTCCCTTGTTTAAGATGCATATTATTTGTATATAACCTACACACATCTTGCCCTATACTTTTTTTTTTTTTTTAACCCCTTGAGACAAATTCTTTCTGTGTTGCGCAGGGTGGAGTGCAGTGGTGTGATCAGTTTACTGCAGCGTCCACCTCCTGGGCTCAAGCCATCCTCCCACCTCGGCCTCCTGAGTAGCTGGAACTACAGGTGTGCACCACCATGCCCAGCTAATTTTTTTTTTTTTTTTTTGTAGAAACAGAGTCTCACTATGTTGCCCAGGCTAGTCTTGAGTACTTGGTCTCAAGCAGTCCTCCTACCTCAGCCTTTCAAAGTGCTGGGATTAACAGGCATGAGCTACTGTGCCCAGCCTGTTTTGGTGTTTATGTTTCCTAGACTATGAATGTTTCCAAGTAGAAATTCTTCTTCCTCCTTCTGTCCCCAACATGCTCAGCACACAAGAAGGAGCTAGCACTATTTAACCAAGACACATTAATAATGGAAACAAGCTTTGCACTTTAGTGGTCATATAAGAAAATACCTAAGCCAGGCGCAGTGGCTCACGCCTGTAATCCCAGCACTTTGGGAGGCCGAGATGGGCGGATCACGAGGTCAGCAGTTCGAGACCATCCTGGCCAATATGGTGAAGCCCTGTCTCTACTAAAAATACATAAATTAGCCGGGCGTGGTAGCGGGTGCCTGTAGTCCCAGCTACTCGTTAGGCTGAGGCAGAAGAATCGCTTGAACCCAGGAGGCAGAGGTTGCAGTGAGCTGAGATTGTGCCACTGCACTCCAGCCTGGACAACAGAGTGAGATTCCGTCTCAAAAAATATATATATCTAAAGTAATCGGGACAAAAGAAGTCAAATCCTTTCTAGACACCAAGAATAAACCATCTCAATGTAGGAAAGTAGCAGTTTGGGAGGTATGTATTCAAAAATTATTTAAGTCAAAAAACTCCTTTATGAAACAACTTGTTTCCTTTCCTTTTGTATATACAAAGACGCTTATATAATACCATCCAAACTTTCAGGATGGTGAAAGCTTTTATTTGCAGCCTATTTAAAAAAAGAGAAGCTAATGCTTATCCAATGAGTTGGGGAAAGAACCTCATAAATGAAAACAAACAGCCTACATTAAACTCAACCCTTTCTGTCCTACATTCTAAAAAGGTCGGGAGAGAACAGTATTCCCTCAGACTGATAGTCTCTAAAAATGATATACTGAATTTACTGAGTAACTAATGACCCAAAATAGACAACACACTTGAAAAGAGGTTCCCACCCCCCACCCCGGGTAGTAAAAGGCGGTTTTATTTTTTGCTCAGGCTGTGAGTCTGGGCAAGAAGGTGGATTAAATTTGTTTAAAACCAGGATATAGAAAAAATAGATTTGGCAAGCTTCTGGTAGTTCTCTGAAGAACTTTATTTGGTTCTATTGATCAGTAAAACTGTGAGACCAGATGCAAATTCTGGTCATCTGTATGACAGTGTAGTAGTCTCCCCTTCTCTGTGGTTTTACTTTCACTTACCCATAGTCAATCCTGGTCCAAAAAGATTAAATGGGAAGTTCCATAAGTAAACAATTCTTAAGTTTTAAACTGTGCACCATTCTGACTAGCATGGTGAAATCTCCATCCTGGCCCAGACGAGAATCCTGCCTTTGTCCGGCATATCCGTGCTGTATATGCTACCCGCCTCTTAGTCACTTAGTAGCCATCTTGGTTATCAGATTGAAAAAACCTATAGTTTTCAGTACTCCAAGGCATCCACTGGGGTTCTTGGAACATATTCCTCGAGGATAAGAGAGGATGACTGTTGTAAGAAATCTACCTCCAGCCTCCCTTACCTGACTATATCTGCCCTCAGTGAGATTTCAGTGCTAGATGTTCTCCTTTCTCTCTTTGCTCTTCCAGATTGACTGTGCTTTCCCCGAAAGCCTAAGTTTTATTCCAGAGTAGGTTTTGTATTAATGAGTATGTTTTTAGCCTTACCAGGATATAGCCAGTTTTTCCCCCCAGGGTGAAATACATTTTTGTTTATTATAATTATTTGGGTTGAATTTTTGTACCTGGAGGTAAATTATGGCATAAGTTACATTTACTAATTTTTAAGCAAATCTCATTTAAAGCCAGCTTGCTTTGTTCTACTAGATTGTAATATCTGGAAATACAGATATTTAGTTTTCAGTTTTTTATCACCTATCTTTGGTTTTTTAGTCTTCAGTGTTTTTTAACCACCTACAGTACTTTCTACCAGTATTAATTTTGAATTGAATATGTTGATCAAAATAAAGAATAAAAATACAGGTGCTGTTACCCTGAGAGTTTAGGTAAAAGGAAGAGTGGGGAAGGATTTCTAAAATCACTTTACAAGGTTTTTTTACAAGCACATAATAACCCAGACTCTGGGTTAGAGATTAGATAACCTCTTCAAGCATGGGTACTCTTCTATGGGATTAATATTTCCTGCCTTACAGGGTTATATGACTATAAAATAAAATTATGTAATTTGCCTGGCATAGTAGCTACTCAACACATTTATCTTTTCATTTTTGTGTCTTTAGTGCCACAGTAGCATCTAGCACATAGTACTTACCCCAGTTCTTGTGTTGAGAATAAACTGAATGGACAATGGCAAAGGCAGGCATGTAATTAAACAATGCAGTAATCTAGGGAAAAGATAATGGTGTTTTAGAGCAGGGTCATAGAACTGCAAAGAGAAAAAGTGGTCAGATTCTGGATAATTTGAAGGTAGAGCAAATAAGATTTGTTGACAGGCTAGGTGTGCAGTGTGAGAGAGAGGATGACTAAGGGAGTAAGAGAATGCAGTCGAGGCAGAGCACAGTGGCTCACACCTGTAATCTCGGCACTTTGGAAGGCTGAGGTTGGTGGATCACTTGAGCCCAGGAGTTCCAGACCAGCCTGGGCAACATGGTGAAACCCTGTCTCTACAAAAAATACAAAAATTAGCCAGGCATGGTGGCATGCACCCGTAGTCTCAGCTACTGGGAGGCTGAGAGATGGGAGGAGTGCTTGAGCCCAGAGGTTGTGGCTGCAGTGAGCCATGGTTGCGCCACTGCACTCCATATCACTCCAGCCTGGCAACAGAGAAAGACCTTGTCTCAAAAAAAAAAAAAAAAAGAGAATTGCCATTTGCTGAGATGGCAAAGATTATGGGAAGGGGGTGAATTAGGAGCTCAGTGTTGAGATGTCTATTAGACATCAAATGGAGATCCATGTAGGCAGTTGAGAAAGGTCCTACATGGATCTATTAATTTGGAAGTTATCAGCATATAGATTAGGAGTTAAAGCCAGTCTGCGAATGAGACTTGAGATCACCAAGGAAGTGAGGTAGAACAGAGAAGAGGGCGAAGGACAGATCCCTGAGGCACTCCAGTGTTTAGAGGTTAGAAAAATGTGAAGAAACCAGCAGCAACTGGGAGACTGATGGAATAGCCAGAAAAGAAAGAGGAAAACCAGGAGGGTGTGCTATGGAGAAAGTGTTTCAGAGAAAAGGGAATCACCAGCTGTGCCAAATACTGTGGGGACATCTGGTAAGATGGGAACTGAGCATCGATCTTTGGATTGAGCAGTATGAAATCATTGGTGACCCTGATGTGAGCAGTTAGAGTGGATTTAAGAAAAGAACTTGAGGACAGATATATTGACACTCGAGTTTTCCTTTAAAAGGAAGAAAAGAAATGGGAAATAGTTGAAGTGAAATCCAGGAAGTGTTTTCTTTAAAAATGGAGAATGTTTGTCTGCTGATGAGACTGTCCAGTAGAGAGGAAAGAAAATGTTAATCATGCAGGAGGAGCAAGGAGAACTTGTGGAGCAGTGCTTTTATGAAAGACTTCAGTGCTAGGAGCAGAGACAGTTCATCTGTGGTCACAGGAGAGAACAGCAAGCATTTAGGCACAGGTGGAGGAAGGTGGGCAAATGTGTAGAAGCTTGTGGATATTTTCTCTGAATGCTCTTCTGTTTTAGTGAAATAGAAAGCAAGGACCTCAATTGAGAGAGGTTGGAGGAGGCAGCACAAGACGTTTGAGTGGAGAGGGAGGCTGAGAAACTATGTGGAATAAGGAAATATAATGAGGAACATGTTAAAATTTGCTTGGCAGCAAAATGAAGATACAGTGTCAGAGAGAAACTCAGCACGAAAGCCTGTAAGAAGGCCACTAGTGGTCTAAATAAGATTTGAGCTTCTGAATCAGGCCAGATCCAGCATTGTTGATGTCATTAACATATAGGTAGTAATTGAACCCACATATGTGGATGAAATGGTCTAAAGAGAGCAGAGTGACATTAACAATTGATGGCACAAGATGAGAAGCCCAAACTTGGAAGGACCCTCCAGGGAAATAAGAGGAAACCAAGAGAAAGAGGGCAGAGAAACCAAGGAAAGAGTTTTGTAGAGGGAGTGGCCACCTTCCTGCTACCACAGAGAGATGGGCGAGATAAGGCTCCAGGCATGCCCTCTAGGTTGATTATCTGGGAAGTTACAGTTTTGGTGATGGAGCAGGGAAGAACCCCATTTCACTGTTCATTAAGGAGTAAATATATAGAAACCAAAAGTAGAGACAGTAAATGAAGACTGTACTTCCAACAAAGATAAATAGTAAGGCCTTTACTAAGCCTGGAATGGCATTTCTTGCAGAGGCAGCAGCTTCTGGAAAGCCCTGGAGGCATAAAAGGACTTAGATAAGTAATTTTAAATAATTTAATATGAAATCTAAGTATATATATTTTAAATATTTCATTCATTTAGTTTTTTTTTTTTGTCTTTTAAAACTGACTTGGGTGGGGAAAGTGAAGTATGCTTCTCTTTAATTCTATGTGTACCTTAGCTAACTTTTAAAAAATACCCTGAGCCCTTTTTATATGAAATAAATTTTGAAATTGCTGAAGCTCTTGAAATTGGAAGGTAGGCAGTAGTAGTCTTCTCAGTAATAATGTGCTCCCATGCCTCTCTGCTATTCATACAAGGATTGGATGAAACCTCCCTCTTTTCCCTGCTTTGCTTGTTTCAGGATATAAGTCAGAGTACAGCAGAAAATGTCTACTGAACGGACTTCTTGGACAAACCTGTCCACCATTCAGAAAATAGCCCTGGGCCTTGGGATCCCAGCCAGTGCAACAATTGCCTATATCCTATACCGCAGGTATAGGGAAAGCAGAGGTATGTGAACCCTATGACTGTGCATGTGAAAATGTTCAGACATGCTCCTGCCTTGTTAAATTGAAAAAAAAACTCTTTCCTTGCCAGGTATTGTGTGTTTTTTGTTTTGGGGTTTTTTGTGGGGTTTTTTTGAGACAGGGTCTCACTCTGTCACCTAGCCTGGCATACAGTGGCACAATCTTGGCTCACTGTAGTGTCGACCTCCTGGGCTCAAGCAATCCTCCCACCTCAGCCTCCAAGTAGCTGGGACCACAGGCCTGTAGTTTTTGTAGAGATGGGGTTTTGCCATGTTGCCCAGGCTGGTCTTGAACTCCTGAGCTCAAGCAACTCGCCTGCCTCGGCCTCCCAAAGTGCTAGGGTTACAGGCATGTGTCTCCATGCCTGACCCAGGTATTGTAATTGACTTTCTGTGAGGAATCTTTGACTAAAATTATTTGGTCTTTTTTTTTTCTTTGAGACAGAGTCTCACTCTGTCACCCACATTGGAGTGCGGTGGAGCAATCTCAGCTCACCGCAACCTCTGCCTCCTGAGTTCAAGCAATTGTCCTGCCTCAGCCACCCTAGTAGCTGGGATTACAGGCGTGCGCCACCACTCCTGGCTAATGTTTGTATTTTTAGTAGAGACGGGGTTTCACCACCAGGGTGGCTGACCTCAAGTGATCCACCTGCCTCGGCCTCCCAAAGTGCTGAGATTACAGGCATGAGCCACTGCACCTGGCCTAGTCTTTGCTATGTTCTTACATAGCAAAGTAAGCTAGTCTATGAAATGAATTCATTTTATAACTCCATTGATGTGTTTTCTTCAGCAACATCAACACAGCAAAGAGTGCTTTTTTAATTTCTATACTCATCTTTTTTATATATTCCTTTTCTCTAATTAATTGTTAGTAGAACGCACTTACCTCAAAGGCTAGATCTAGAGAAAAGGACCTAGAGAAATGACTTATGTACATATCAGTCAGGAGAAGTTCTGAGCCTAATGGACCCCTCAGGTAACTTTTGGCCTTCATTCTTCTCCAATAGTCATGTCTTGGGAGAAATAGTTGGCCCAAACCCCAGCACCTCTTTATTGCAGAGTCTCCTTTTCCCATTTTAGCATCTGAAACAACATCCCAGAGAAAATGCCCATCTCTGATCCTTTGGGACCTTCTAATTCCCATTCAGATGCCACTTTTCCTTGTTGTTATGGTTGAGATCCTCACTTTATCTCTTGGATCAGTGTCTCTTTGACAGCCAGATTCTGGGGAGGACTGGTAGTTATAATAGCTTTGGGTGTTATCTAAGTCTGATCTGATGAACAATGATCTGTGCAGAAGAGCGGCTGACATTTGTTGGGGAAGACGACATTGAGATAGAGATGCGGGTTCCCCAGGAGGCTGTGAAACTCATCATTGGCCGGCAAGGAGCCAATATTAAACAGGTAAGTGTGTGAGTAGGCAGTCTGCTTTCCCAAGGATTGATTCTGTTTACTGATTTCTTGTTTCCTTCCACTGACCCCATATCACAAAACATTCACATGCTGTGTGTGTGTGTGTTTGTGTGTGTGTGTACATATATATATATATATATATATATATATATAAAACAGGTACATGATGATAGTATATTTTAATATGCTAATCTTTTTTGTCCAATTCACCAGCCCACAATACTCATAAAAATT